>NC_053493.1:37306391-37661391 GCF_905171775.1 Rana temporaria | reverse complement strand
TGCAGCTAATCAAGCACAGATTGTTGTCGAGAAAGGGTTCACCCATTGGTGGAGCTGTTGGTCCCGTGGATTGCAGTACCGGTGTCCACCAGTGGGTGTCTTCTTGCAGTCTGGATCTGTAATAAAGGATTTCAGAGGGTGTTTTCCGGCAGTATTGAGTCGTCATTATCTCCTGTGATCAGGCGTCACCTGGGCCTGATTGCAGGAGATAGGTATAAATACTCGGCAACTCACACTCTCTAAGTTGCCTTGGTATCTCTTCCTTGCGTCCTGAACCTGTTATCTCAGATCCTGACCTTGTCTCTGTACCTGATACCTGAACCCTGTGCCTTGTACCCAAACCTGTCCCTCCTGTGACTCTGTTACCTTTACCTTGCAGCCTGATCCATCCTGATCTATCCTCTCCTTGTCCTGTTAGTTCTCTGTCCCCCATCTACTGATCTCCCGTTGATGACCCTGGCCTGGCTATGTTTAAGATTGCAGTACTTCCCTTCTATTTGTATATAGTTATTTGTTGTTTGTGGGTCACTGTTTGGTTGGTTGTTCATTGTTTGTATTGGAGGTGTTTATATCAGTGGCGGCTGGTGCTCAAAATTTTTGGGGGGGTGCAAACAAACGGAAAAAAAAACAAAAAACAATTGTAGCCTCACTGTGCCCATAAAATGCAGCCACTATGTCCATCAAATGCAGCCACTGTGTCATGCCATCAATTGTCGCCACTGTGCCATGCCATCAATTGTCGCCACTGTGCCATCAATTGTCGCCACTGTGCCTATAAATGCAGCCACTGTGTCATCATTTATTGCCACTGTGCCAATAAATTGTCACCACTGTGCCATGCCATCAAACGCAGCCACTGTGCCATCAATTGTTGCCACTGTGCCATGCCATCAAACGCAGCCACTGTGCCATCAATTGTCACCACTGTGCCCATTAATTGTCACCACTGTGCCATGCCACCAAACGCAGCCACTGTGCCATTAATTGTCGCCACTGTGCCATCAATTGTCGCCACTGTGCCATGCCAAACGCAGCCACTGTGCCATCAAATGCAGCCACTGTGCCATGCCATCAAACGCAGCCACTGTGCCATCAATTGTCACCACTGTGCCCATCAATTGTCACCACTGTGCCATCAAACGTAGCCACTGTGCAATGCCATCAATTGTTACCACTGTGCCCACATCAATTGTTACCACTGTGCCCACATCAATTGTTACCACTGTGCCCACATCAATTGTCGCCACTGTGTCCACATCAATTGTCACCACTGTAAACTTTAATTGTCGCCACTGTGCCCTGTAAAATGCCGCCCTCGATGACGCTTCAGCCAATCAGCCGCTGGCTCTGAAAGGCACTTCCAAAGCCAACCAGCTGCCGTTATTCAGATGGCCGGCGCTCACCAGGGGGCCGGCCATCTGAATAGTGGGCGGCAGCAACAATACACAGATTCATGCAATGCATGAATCTGTGTATTGTATTCAGTGGCGGTGCGGGAGTGAGTGGGGGCGGCGCTCTTGCGCCCTCTATGGATGCACCGCCACTGGTTTATATATTGTTATCACTTATCTTTAAATAAACGTAATTATTCACTTACATGCGTTTTTGGTTCTCTCTGTGCAGTCCACATAGTCTGGTCTTACCAATTCCCTGACAATTGTGCTTGATTAGCTGCATCGTTGGCTGCAATAGCCGGAGAATGACAGCTGTGAACTCACTAGTAAAATAGTACAACTTGCTTCCGAAGTTCATCAGTCCCAGGGAAGATGGAGGAACAGAGGGGGCCTGGCATGCTTTAACCCCTTGTTTGTCATTCTATTTATAAACTTACTTTGTTAGACAAGGGGTTAATCTCCAGGGGTTCATTTAAAATCCCATGAAGCCTATGCAGCCACATAGCACATCATGACCATAAAGACACATAATACTGTATTGTAAATAGACATGCGCACTGCCAAAAAAATTGTTTTTTTCGTTTATGTTATTTTCGTTTTTTTTTTTTTTTTGGAAATTCGGGAAAATAAAAAAAACGTTTTTTTCGTTTTTGTTTCATTCGTTTTTTTTTTTTTTTCGGAAATTCGGAAAATCGAAAACATTTTTTTTTCCGTTTTATTCCTTTTTTGCTTTTTTCGTAAATTCGGAAAATTCGGAATTCGGAAATTTGGAATTCCGAATTTTCGGATTTCCAAAAAAGCAAAAAACAAATAAAACGAAAAAACGAAATTTCAGAAAAAAACGAATGAAACGAAAATTAATTTTTTTTTTCGGAAATTCAAAAAAATCCGGAAAATTTCGGAAATAAAAAAAAAATTCGGAAGTATGAAAAAATTTTCATTCGAAAATTCGGGATTTCGAAAATTCGAAAATTCCGATTTTTTTAATTTTCGAATTTTAAAATGTTTTATTTTTTGAATTTTCGAATTTTTCAAAAATCGAAATTTCGAAAATGAAAAATTCCAAAAATCGAAATTTCGAAAATGAAAAATTCGAAAATGAAAAATTTGAAATTTCAAAAATTCGAAAATAAAAAAATTCGAAAATTCGAAATTGAAAAATTCGGAAACTCGAAAATTCGGAAGTCCGAAAATTCGGAAATTGAAAAATTCGGAAATACGAAAATTCGGAAATTGAAAAATTCGGAAATACGAAAATTCGGAAATTCGATTTTTCGGAAATTCGAAATTTTCGGAAGTCCGAAAATTCGGAAATAAAAAATTTGTTAAAACGAAAATTCGAAATTAACGAATTTCCGAATTTTCGTTAAAAAACTAATTAGAAACTAAACGAATTGCACATGTCTAATTGTAAACATAGGTATGCACAGCCTTGGGCATATGGGTGTGCACCCCAAAGCTCAAACGCACTCTACCGATCACTCATGATGTTTATTCAGAAAGGGAAGGGGCCGGTAAATTGAATATTTACTGGCCCCTTCCCCCACTCATCCTAAAACATCCACAGCAACAACCGGTGGGAGAGGGGGGAAGCAGGCAGTCCTGTGGGGGGAAGAAGGGGGAGCCAGGTCAGTAGGGGGAATCTGTTCTGCACAGGGTGATTAGGGTGTGCCTGGGCACACCTGGCACACCCTGAGCGCACGCCTATGACTGTAAAATAGTTTCTCATCTGTGCTTCTACTGTATTATGTTCTTAGCTGAGTAGCTGGAGTTACACTTTAATGTCACCGGCTTCGCATGACAAACACAGTCTAAAATAGAACTGTATTAAATCTACAAAAAAAATAATAATACAGGCATAAATTGGTCTAATACTTGAAGACAAGCCATGAATAAGCTGTCATCAGATATTATTTCAGAGGAAACAGCGGCAAAAGAAAAGTGTCCAAGTGCAAAGTGAGAAGATGTAAATGTATCCTTGAAATAGAATGATACTTTTCAGACTGCCGCCTTGTCTTATTCCAGCAAGAGTCCAGATCTGACAGGCAGTAAATACACAGATTTCTTTTCTTTGTGGTAAGGATCAAGAAAATGTTCTATAAAGAAGACAGACAGGTTTATAAAACACATAAGTGGTCATTCAGGCCAAGCTAACCATAAACGTGTGATAGCGGCGTCACTTGAGGGATCCGTTCACAGTAGCCAGATATAAAAAAAAAAAATAGTCAATGAGAGCAGCTATGTGTTTAACCACTTGCTGACCGCTGCACGCCGATATACGTCGGCAGAATGGCAGCGGTGGGCAAATGGGTGTACCTGTACGTCCCCTTTAATTTGCCGCGTAGCGGACGCACGTGCTGCATACTCCGTGAGCATGCCCCACGAACTCGTTGTTCGCCGGTGGCCCGTGATTGTGACACGGAGAGGCAGAACAGGGAGATGCCTATGTAAACAAGGCATTTCCCTGTTCTGACTAGTGACATGACAGGGATCTACTGCTCCCTGTCATCGGGAGAAGTGATCACTGTCATGTCAGTGGTAGCCCAGCCCCCCCCCCCACAGTTAGAATCACACGTAACCCCTTGATCACCCCCTAGTGTTAACCCCTTCCCTGCCAGTGTCATTTACACAGTATTCAGTGCATTTTTATAGCACTGATCGCTGTATAAATGACAATGGTCCCAAAATAGTGTCAATCTGTCCGCCATATTGTCGCAGTCACAATAAAAATATCAGATCACCGCCATTACTAGTAAAACAAATAATAATAGTAAAAACTGGAGTTAGTACTCACCGGTAACTCCTTTTCCGGTAGTCTTCCAGGACAGCCCTTGAGAGATGGAGTCCCTCCCATCGACACAGGAAACACATTGCCAGCAGTTCAAAAGGCGGTCCCTCAGGTCCCTGGCCAGTCTTTCACCAAGAACCGAAGGATGGAACTGCAAAATATAACCACAACAGGTTAACATGTTAATGCATCAACATAATTTTAAGGGTGGGATCGTGCTGTCCTGGAAGACTACCGGAAAAGGAGTTACCGGTAAGTACTAACTCCAGTTTTCCCTAGTCATCTTCCAGGACAGCCCTTGAGAGGATCCCCAAGTACTCACCAGATTAGGGTGGGACCACAGCTTGGAGGACCCTCCTCCCAAAAGCTTGATCCTGGCTGGACAATAAATCCAGTCTGTAATGCTTTGTAAAGGTGGAAAGGCTTGACCACGTGGCTGCTTTACAAATCTGCTCAGGGGTGGCGCCAGCTTTTTCTGCCCAGGATGCCGAAAGTGCCCTTGTGGAGCGGGCTTTAACACCCCCCGGAGAATCTTTACCTAATACTTTATAGCTTTCTACTATAGCTAACCTAATCCATCTAGCTATAGTGGTTTTGTAAGCTTTCTGTCCTCTGCGTTGACCAGAAAAAAGTACAAACAAAGAATCTGCCAGTCTAAAAGATTTGGTTGCATCTAAGTATTCTAGAATACACCTTCTCACATCTAGTAGATGAAACTGCTTTTCTTTTTCATTAGAGGCGTTCTGGCAAAAGCAAGGGAGAATAATGTCTTGGGACCTATGAAAGTTTGATGTTACCTTTGGCAAGAACCCAGGGTCTGTTTTTAAGATGATTCTGTCCTCCAGAATCTGAAGAAAAGGCTCTCTGATTGAGAGCGCTTGTATTTCACTGACCCTGCGAGCTGAAGTGATTGCCACCAGGAGCACCGTCTTCAAAGTGAGCAGTCTTAGAGAGGCCTCTAAGATTGCCAGGAACTTGGATGGTGGTTCGCTGTGGAATTCCAGTGCATAACCTCTTTTGATGATGTTTAGAACAAATTCGTTCGAGGTTGTCTTTTCTCACTGGGGAAGAAAGTTCTTTAGTCTTCCTCCCACAGGGACCTTGATGTCACTGGGGCTTGGGATCTGGACCGGGGCGATTAAAAAGTATGCCCCCTCTCCCTCTGCCTTGTTGCCCTGCCCAACGTTCTCTCTAAGGCGGTCTCTAGCTCAGGCCCAAAGACTAGGGGCCAGATTCATGTAGCTCAGCAGATCTTTAGATCCGCCAGATCTACCTGTTTTACGATCCGCCGGCGCAATTTAGCGAGGCTAGTGCATGATTCATAAAGCAGTTACCTCGCAAATTGCACCGTCGGATCGTAACTCCCCCCCAGCGGAATGCAAATTCCGCGGCTAGGGGGAGTGTACAATTTAAATCAAGCGCGTTCCCGCGCCGATTTAACTGCGCATGCGGCGCGGGAACGTCGGCCATACTTAACATTAGCTACCCCTCATATTAGCAGGGGTAGCTATCCGCCGGAAAAAGCCGAATGCAAACGACGTTGAAAAAGAGCGACGGGCGGGCGTACGGACGTGAATCGGCGGTTCTCCTCATTTGCATATGCGACGTGTAAAAAATAGCGACGACACCTAGCGGCCGGCGGGAGATTACAGCCTAAGATTCGACTGGTGTAAGTAACTTACACCAGTCGGATCTAAGGGAGATCTATGCGGAACTGATTCTTATGAATCAGTCGCATAGCTCCGACCGTGGGATCTCACAGATCCGACCGTCGGCTCTCACAGATACGACGGCAGATCAGGAGATCCGCCGTCGTATCTATTGATGAATCTGGCCCTAGGTCTCCAGTAAATGGAACACTGCATAACCATGTCTTAGATGCTGTGTCACCAGCCCAGGTTTTTAACCATACGGATCTTCTAGCCGATACAAAAAGAGCTGCAGATTTGGCTGTAAATTTTACCGCATCTGTTGCCGCGTCTGAAATAAAGCTAGTTGCTTTAAAGAGCATTGGGAAAGGTTTAAGTAGGTCTTCCCTAGGTACCTGTTTTGAGGTGTTCCTCCAACTGGGATAACCAGAACTCTAGGTTCCTAGCAACACAGGAAGTAGCCAATATTGGTTTTAGCCCTGCCATGGAAGCGTCCCAGGCCCTTTTTAGGACGATGTCAGTCCTCCTATCCATAGGGTCCTTCAAATGACCCATATCCTCAAAGGCCAGATCTGACTGCTTAGATACCTTAGACAGATGGGCATCAAGCTTAGGGATTTTGTTCCAGACTGCCTCTGGGTTCTCGTCAAAGGGAAACCTTCTTTTGAGGGAATTCTGGAAAAAAGTCTTTTTATCTGGCTTCTTTGTGAACCAGATCAGAGAGGACCTCATGAATAGGAAACACTCTGGCTTTTTTCTTTCCCAGGGCAGCATACATTTTGTCGTGCCTAGACAATTGAGATTCCTCCTCTTCAATCTCTAGTGTATCATAAATGGCACCTAGTAATTCATCTACCTCTTCGATAGATAATTTATACTTTGTCACTCTGTTAGCTATGACCTGACTCTCCTCTTGGTCTGATTCAGAATGAGAGGATTCAGGCCTAACTAACCCGGGGCTATGCTCCCTTTCTTTACGGGGCTCCCCAGAGCTAGGCATTGTGGGGCTTGGTGAAGG
Organism: Rana temporaria; assembly: GCF_905171775.1. Lineage (NCBI taxonomy): Eukaryota > Metazoa > Chordata > Amphibia > Anura > Ranidae > Rana > Rana temporaria. The sequence continues at coordinate 37,654,542 of NC_053493.1, read as the reverse complement.
GGAAACTGTAGCCGCACTACTAGAGGTAGCAGACACGTTAACATTAGAAATCAAATCTCTAAGGGATTTAAAAGTTGAAGCCATTTCCTCCTTAAATGAACCAAGAAACTTTGCTAAGGGAGAGTCTGCCTCAGATTTTAACAATCTAGCAATACATTGCTTGCACAAGGTCTTATCATAGCCTGAGGATAATTTGCTACCACAATTAGGGCACTTTCTGCGGCCAGACTTGTCTTCCCTTGAAGATTCCTTAGCCTGCAAGGATAAGAAGAAAAAACTCAGCTCCTTCCTCCTTGCAATGAATGCCATTTTATTCTGTAGGGTGTTAGAAAAAAAACAGTTTCCGCGGACATGTTCGGTCGTCTGTACGGCCGACTGGACCGGATTCCCGGCCTAGCGGACAGGTTTCCAGCGGACAAATGTTTCTTAGCATGCTAAGAAACATGTCCGCTGGAACCATGTCCGTCGCACATGTCCGATGGTCAGTACGACTCATCGGACATGTCCGCTGGCCCGGAATCCCCCGCATGCATTGAAGTGATTCGACGCATGCGTGGAAACATTGACCTTCCAGGGTCGCGCACGTCGCCGCGTCATCGTCGCGGCCACGGCGCGGCCACGTCACCGCGTATCCTGTCCGCGGGGAATTTGGTCTGATGGTGTGTACAGCCATCAGACCAAATGATCCCAGCGGACATGTCCGATGAAAACGGTCCGCGGACCGTTTTCATCGGACAGGTCCCGTCGTGTGTAAGAGGCCTGAGCAATTTTAAAGCGTGACGTGTTAGGTATCTATTTACTCGGCTTAACATTATCTTTCACATTATACAAAAAAAAAAAATTGGGGGGAAATATTGTGGGTTTTTTTTCAATTCATGAAAGTGTTTTTTTGTTTGAAAAATTGCTGCACAAATACCATGTGACATAAAAAATTTCGACAACCGCCATTTTATTTCCTAGGATCTTTGCTATAACAATATATATATAATGTTTGGGGGGCTCTGAGTAATTTTGTAGAAAAAAAAAATATGATGATTTCTACATGTACAGTAGGAGAGAAGTGTCAGAGTTGGCTTGGGTGGCAAATGAATAGCAGGAAGTCCCCCGGGAACGTCATGCCAGACCATTCGGGACGTGGTGTCTCCGTGCACCCAGGTTAAAAGGGTAAATGGTGAAGGTGTGGGATGGAGGATATGACAAATTTGATGCAACAAAAATTACAGACAGCTTCAGACACAATTTTTGCAGAAATGTTGCCATGACAACATTAGACTATTATTAATGATGGCACAGTATGTTTAAATGTATCTACTTTGCAACAATGAAGCTATTTTAGTAATTATGTTCATCCCCAATAAACCTACTCACTGCTAAAATGGCCAAAACATAAGAAAAACCTACAGTATCCTAGATCACACAACATCCAGCAACATACTGACTGGTGGTGACAAATTATTTTCTGTCTTGGGTTGGGGCACACACAATGTAGTAACTACATGCCCAGCAGCTGTGCAATACCATGCAATGTGTGTAAGCTGCCAAGGTAAGCTTAACAATATGAGCCCTGGAGGATTTGGCTGCCTAATGACCGGGCCACTTTTTGAGATTCGGCACTGCGTCTCTTTAACTGATAATTGTGCGGTCGTGCGACGTCGCGCCCAAACAAAATTGTCATCCTTTTTTCCCCACAAATAGAGCTTTCTTTTGGTGGTATTTGATCACCTCTGCGTTTTTTATTTTTTGCGCTATAAACAAAAATAGAGCGACAATTTAAAAAAAAATATATATATATTTTACATTTTTCTATAATAAACATCCCCAAAAAATAAAAAAATATTTATTTTCCTCAGTTTAGGCCGATATATACTCTCCTACATATTCTTGGTAAAAAAAAAAATATTTATTGATTGGTTTGCGCAAAAGTTATAGCGTCTACAAAATAGGGGATAGTTTTGTGGCATATACTGTATACGTTGCTTTGCACATCCGTGCCATTCTGCCAATGTATATTTACAGGACACGGTCGGCAAGTGGTTAATGACATTGTCCTCAGCAGCTTGAAATCCCGTGATAGTCTAGTCCAGGGGTCTCCAAACTGCAGCCCTTTGGTTGCCTTTATCCAGCCCTTGGGGCACTTTTCCTTCCACTGATGCAAGACACTATTCTTCCCACTGACAACAACAATGGGGCATAATTATTGTTACTGACACCAACAATGGGCCACTATTCCTTCCACTAAAAAAAACCATGGGGGCACAATTTCTCTCACTGACACCAATGATGGGACACTATTCCTTCCACTGACACCAACAATTGGTCACTATTCCTCCCACTGACACCAAAGATGAGGCACTATTTCTCCCACTGACACCAGCAATGGGCCACTATTGCCCCCACTGACACCAATGATGTGGCACTATTGCTCCCACTGACACCAACGATTGGTCACTATTCCTCCCTCTGACACCAAAGATGAGGCACTATTCCTCCCACTGACACCAGCAATTGGCCACTGTTGCTCCCACTGACACCAATGATGTGGCACTATTTCTCCCACGGCCCCCAATGATGGGGCACTATTTCTCCCACTGACACCAATGATGGGGCACTATTCTTGCACTGACACCAACAATGAGGTATTATTCCTCTCTTTGACCCCCAATGCCAAAGATGCATTGTTTACTCCTGCTGACCCCAGGAAAATTTCAACTCCCCATGGCCACAGTCCGGCCCCTCTAAAGCAGGGGTCTCAAACTGGCTGCCCTCCATATGTTGTGAAACTACAAGTCCCATCATGCCTCTGGCTGTGGGAGTCATGCTTGTAACTGTCAGCCTTGCAATGCCTCATGGGACTTGTAGTTTCGCAACAGCTGGAGGACCGCCAGTTTAAGACCCCCTGCTGTAAAGCCTGAAGGACAGTAAACTGGCCCTTTGTTTACAAATTTTGGAGACCCCTGGTCTAGTCGGCTGATTGAGATTTCCATAAAGACTCCACAATGACAGGAAATCCGCCCTTCCGGGTAAAATTTCACCCAGCTACTGAACCCTGAAGATCAAGAAGTTGGCTGCCTAGGATTCCAGGTGCAGGGGTCACAAATACTTTGTAAACCTGTTGCAGGGACCTTACTTGGGGAAGCTTGGTTTGCATTTTAGAGCTTGTTCACAGGAGGACGGAGGGCAGGGGGCAGTAAAAGCAGGTGGCTGAGTTTTTACCATCCTCCAACTGCCCACCTAAGCTCAGAAATGAAGTCGCTTAAAGTGGAAGTAAACCCTTCAATTTGATAGTTACAAAAACAGTTAACATTCCCGGTATGCCGGAAATGCTAGCTGTCACAATTGTTTGTGCTCTCAACCAAACTGCCAAACCATCCAATGGCAGTTGCAGATTAAACAGAGGTCAAAATGGCCGCTTCCTTGGCTGAAAACGATAGGAGGGTTTACTTCCACTTTAAGGCTGTACACACAAAAAATGATTGCAATGCATGTGGTGGGTCATTTTGAGGGCTGAAACAGATGGTAAGAAGGCAGCATATTGCAAATAGACCCCCAAACCAACCCTCTGTTTCCAGGGTCAGTGTTTCCGCAAAGGTTTGGCTAGACATAAACTGGCCACAGATAATAGGCCAGTCTGTATGCAGCCATGCATCATGCATGCATAGCTGGTGTTTAGCCACCTCTAGACGCAGCAAATTATTCTCCTCCTGGCTGTCCATGCATATAGCTGTGAAAAATGTACACTATTCTTTATGTATCTGAACACAAGTGTATTGTTTTCTATGGGCCTATCCATATGGTGTGGTAAGTTCAGTAAATTTGAGCTGCTATAAAAAAAAAAATGTAAGCCTTGAGCAAGGGGGGCTCACCCGAAATGCATAGCCACGCCCACAGTACGTCCGTTTGTCATACCAGTGACATCCACCATTCCCAGAACTGCTGCATTCAAGCTCTTGTGCATCCCACAAAGGATCTCCATCTGCAGCCACTTCCTGGTGTTCGCTCTGCATTTGCCGGGATGCTTCATTGCCCAACTCTGTATAGGATACCATGCCAAAGGGGACGGTATCCCCTTAGGAGCCGCTGGTTGATTTTGGGATCGGCCTACTAAGTTACCCTGGTGGTGTCTAGGGGTGTAATTGTGAGAACAGCGGTAGAGAGCGGAGGTCCAGGCAGTGAATAAAGGTTTTTCCAATGCGTTATTCTCCAGGCCAAACACGGCCAACATCAACATAAATTGGGAAGGTCAGGGTTGATGAAGGAAGAGAGGAAGAACCTTACAGTATCAGGCCTGGATATTAAATGGAGCAGTCAGTACTGCTCTGCGTGGTACCAATTTGTAACTCGTCGCCACTCTGCTTGGAGTGGGTGAAGTACCCCCCGGACAGACCCCCGCCACAAGCCTGGCAGCCGAGGAGTCACTGTAGATTTCTGGGAGGTACAGGCCTCTCTCACAGACCCGGCTCTAGGGCCTCTGCCACAGGCCAATTTCAGTAAAGGACTTTGGTGGATAAAGAGAGCGAATCCTCCCAGTCGATTTTCTATATGGGTCCCTGGATGACAGCGAGCATACCTGTCAGTGGTCTGGTCACCCGATCCCAGCTTGGGATCCTCTCAATAGGTCCAGGAACCCAGTGAAACACTGGGGTCCCCTTGCACCCCTGGATGAGGTTCGATGCAGTCTGCAGCTTTGGCCAGGTAGGCCGCGCCGGCGGGGTCCATGGATGCGCGCACCCTGGAGGTGGATGCCGCACCTGGAACGGGGACCCCGCGAAGATTTAGAACACATGACACCTGTCACAGATATACTCCTCTCCAGCACGCCCCGCAAGGGAAAAGGCTCCTCTGATTGGCTGCTGGAGAAACTTACTCTGCCAGAACCTCTCTGGCGCCAACTGCCGGCCAGGGATGGCACCACATTCCTGGACCACAGATTGACCCAGTGGACATTTCTGGAATGACAGAAGTCCCAAAATTTAAACAAATCACGAATGGGAGCAAAGTAACTCTCCCATTCCCCATTAACTTTAACGTAGTGCCCATGCTGAAAGCAAGGGGGCGCTACATGTCTTATCCATGTCTGTACCGATCATTTACTGTGTTCATTCAGGAAAGGAAGGTGCCAGTAAATATGACATAGTTACCAGCTCCTTCACCTGCCCTCTATCCTGAACATTCCCCTGTGTACTTGCAGCAGCCAGGGGAAAGAGGAGAAGATGGAAGCTGGCTGGGCACACAGGAGGGCCTGGGCAGCAGAGGGAGGAGGATCATCTACAAGGAGGGCGATTGGCGTGGCAGGGGGGAAATTAATGGAGTCCATCCGTTGTATGGATCTCTCTGCAGCAGCTAAAAAGCTGGCTTCTCCTCCTGTCCATCTCGCCAGCCTTAAGCTGTTGCAGAGAGACCCTCTCTGTGCAACATCCTCTTCCCCCTGCTGGCTTTGGCCCCGTACAGGAGGACTGGTGGTACCCCCCTTATCAGCAGCACATTCCACTATAGTGAGCTCTCTGTTAATTGCTCTGCCTGTTTGTGTCTGTGTTAGATTTAATTATTGTTTAGCTCTCACCTGCAGAGCAGAGCACTAGACTCAGGCCTGGTACACACGATAGGATTGATCCGCGGATAAATCCTCTGAGGATTTTGATCCGATGGAGTGTACTCACCATCGGATCGAAATCCACGCCGAATTTACACAGCGGTGGCGTGTCGCGCCGTCGCTGCGATGATGACGCGGCGATGTGCGTGACGCTGTCATATAAGCAATTCCACGCATGCGTCGAATCATTACGACGCATGCGAGGGACGGGTTCGGACGGATCGATCCGGTGAGACTGTACAGACCACCGGATCGATCCGCTGGAGCCGATTCCAGCGGATAGATTTGTAAGCATGTCTACAAATTTGCTGCTGCTGGAAATCGCAAATATCCGCGGATAAATATCCGCTGGAACGTACACACCAGGGGATCTATCCGCTGAAACCGATCCGCTGAGATTTTTCAGCGGATGGCTCCTCTCGTGTGTACGGGGCCTCAGAGTCCTAGGAATTACGGGATATGTGGTTTCTTCACAGGAAGTATGAGGGCCAGTCCGGATGCGTTCTGGATGCTTTGCTGCATGCACATTTTTGATGCATGTGTGATTTTTTGTCTCCTGCTTTTTTCTTCACCATAAATAAGGACATGTTTGTTACAGTGCGTTTTTTGGTGCGTTTAGGTGATTTTTTTGATGAATTTTACCACGCGCCAGTACAGTTGCAGTTCAGTGCAGAAAAAATGCAGCATGTTCTACTTTTATTTATTTTTTTGGGGAATTGGAACGCAATGAAATTGACCACACTGGTGTGAACTATGCCATTGAAAACCATATCACCTACTATCCAATGCACTGGACTGCATGTGGTGTGAACCTGTGCAGTTCTATGCCAAATGCATCATGTCTGAACACAAACATAAACTGCTGACACCAGAATGTTAAGATATATTAATACAGTATCTCACAAAAGTGAGTACACCCCTCACATTTTTCTAAATATTTTAAAGAAAGAGGCTATTAACATAAAAATCTTGTAAAATAATTGCATTTATTTTGAGATCCCCGGCTGAAAACAGAGCACACATAATACAAATCTTCATCTGCTTCTGGTTGCTAAAAGTGATTTACCATTTTTAGTTTTGAATAGGTGAGTTTTAGTGAGATTCTCAATGGCGTTACGACGGCGCAACACCATTTGCGCCGTCGTAAGTCCTAATCTGGCCCAGGGTATCTATGCGACTGATTCTTAGAATCAGTTACGCATAGATATCCATTAGATCTGACAGGCGTAAGGCTTTTACGCTGTCAGATCTTAAATGCAATTTTTTTTCCTGCCGCTAGGTGTTGCCTCGTCGTTTTCCCCGTCGTCTATGCAAATTAGCAATTTCCGCGAAATTCCCGAACGTACGCGCCCTCGACGCAGAGAATTTACGACGTTTCCGTAGCCTTTGCGACGCGTAAAGTTGCCCCTGGGTCTATGAGGCGCAGCCAATGTTAAGTATGGCCGTCGTTCCTGCGTCAAAATGTAAAAAAGTACGTTGTTTGCGTAAGTCGTCCGTGAATGGCGCTGGACGCCATTTACGTTAACGTCGAAACCAACCTTGCGATGTCATTTAGCGCAATGCACGTCGGGAAATTTTAGGGACGGCGCATGCGCAGTACGATCGGCGCGGGAACGCGCCTAATTTAAATGATCCACGCCCCCTACCTGGATCATTTGAATTAGGCGGGCTTGCGCCGGAGAATTTACGCTACGCCGCCGCAACTTTACAGGCAAGTGCTTTGTGAATCAAGCACTTGCCCGTAAAACTTGCGGCCGCGTAACGTAAATGAGATACGTTACGCCACCGCTGTTTTACGCAAGTATACGAGAATCTGGCCCTTAAAACCTAAACTCACTAATTCAAAACTAAAAATGGTAAATCACTTTTAGCAACCAGAAGCAGATGAAGATTTGTATTATGTGTATTATGTGTAGGTTGTTCATTTTAGTTGTGTGTTGTTTATACATTTACACCCTGAAATGCGCTCTTTTTTCAGCCTGGGATCTCAAAATAAATGCAATTATTTTACAAGATGTATTTTTTTTATGTTAATAGCCTCTTTCTTTTTTTCCATTTTCGCAAATTATTTTAACAACCTTTTGAACATCTGGTATCAGGAGATGCGGCGTTGCAGCTGTTATAGTACTATAAAAAAAAATAGCTGCCACCATTATTTTTAGATAATTCCATCACACATTAATCATACATGGTTCATTAAAGGGGAACACACTGATTATTTATTATTGGTAGATATAAAAGAAATGTGTTGTGGCTGGATTCATACCCGAGTGTTTTTACTGAAGTGCACAATAATGTGGGGCATAGTTCCTGAGACAAATGACGGGATGCTATTTCTTCCACGGATACAAATGATGGGGCACTATTCCTCCTATTGATACAAATGATAGGGCACCACTCCTTCTACTGATGGCAATGATGGGGCACAGTTCCTCCCACTGATATCAAGGATGGGGCATTTTTCCCCTATGGATATCACCAATGGGGCACCATTCCTCCTACTGGTGCCAATGATGGGGCACTATTACGTCCACTGATACCAATGATGGGGCAGTATTCTTTCCACTGACACTTATGATGAGGCACTATTCCTGCTACTGATACCAGTGATGGGGCACCATTCCTCCTACTGATACCAATTATGGGGCACTGTTCCTCCCACTGATATCAAGGGTGGGGCATTGATATTAATGATGGTGCACTATTTCTCCTACTGATACCGATGATGGGGCAATATTCTTCAACTGACACCAATAATGGGACACTAATTCCCCCACTAATACCTGCTACTGATGGGACACCATTTCTTTCACTGATTCCAATGATGGGGCACTATTCTTCTCACCAATACCAATAATGGGGCACTATTCGTGCTACCGATATCAGTGATGGGGCACCATTACTCCTATCCTACTAATACCAATAGTGGGGCACTGTTGCTCACACTGATAACAATGAGGGGGCACCGTCCCTTCTACTAATGCCAATGATGGGGCACTATTCCTCCCACTGATATCAAGGATGGGGCACTATTCCCTCTATTGATATCAATGAGAGGGCACCATTCCTCCCACTGATACCAATGGAGGGGCACTATTCCTCCCACTGATACTAATAATGGGGCATTATTCCTCCCACTGATACTAATAATGAAGCATCTTTCCTCCAGCTAACACCAATGATGGAGCACCATTCCTCCTACTAATGCCAATGATGGGGCACTCTTCCTCCCACTGTTACCAATGATGGGGCACAATTCCTCCCACTGATACTAATAATGGGGCACTATTTTCCCCACTGATACCAATGATGGAGCACCATTCCTCCCACTGTTTACAATAATGGGGCACTATTTCTCCCACTGATACCAATGGTGGAGCACTATTGCTTCTAATCAGAGGCACTAGGAAATGTTTTCACTCTCACTGACCACCAAACCCAAGACATTGTGTACTCCCACTGGCCACAGTTTAGCAATGGTGCTCATAGAAAATCATAATTTTTCATATGCGCTTATCATAATTCAGATTCTTGCATTATCCCAGTCGTGACTGGTCCTCTTTAAAGGGGAATTTTACTTAAAAGTGAACGTTCCACTCATCCTTCTCCTCCCTCTCCTCCACCATTATTGGACTACAAAATATGCAACCCCCAAGATCCCCTCCTCCCGTATGCCTCGCTGTACCCCCTGGATTGGTAAATGTGTCTTTCAACCACTAAGGCCCCTTGCACACTGGGGCGTTTTTCATGCGGTACAGCGCTAAAAATAGCGCTGCTATACCGCATGAAAAATCATGCCCTGCAGTGTTCAATGTGAAAGCCCGAAGGCTTTCACATTGAAGCGGTTCGCTAGCAGGAGCGCACCAAAAGTCCTGCTAGCCGCATCTTTACCGCGGTATAGGAGCGGTGTGTTCACCGCTCCTATACCGCACCTTCCCATTGAAATCAATGGGAAAGCGCGGTAATACCGCAGTATTAACCCTTTTTCGGCCGCTAGCGGGGGTTAAAACCTCACCGCTAGCGCCTGAATATCGCGGTAAATACGACGGTATAGTCGCGCTACAAATAGCGCGGCTATACCGTCACCGCGGCTCCACGCTGCAATGTGAAAGCAGCCTTACTATCCGAGCCAGTTTGGAATTTTTTTTACTAGATAATTTTTTTAATCCCCAAATATTATAAAAAAAATTGCAGAGTCCCTAGAAAATAAAATGGTGGGTGTTGCATATTTTTTATGTCGCACAATATTTGCTCAGTGTTTTTTTTAAATGCAAATTCTTTGGAGAAAATACACTTTAATGAATTTCTTTGCACAAAAATATAATATAATACCCAGTCTTGGTAAAATATAAAAGATGATGTTACGCAGAGTAAATAGCATGTCACACTTTTAATTTGCGTACGCCGTGGAAAGGCACCAAACTACGATACTTAAATATCTCCCAAGGTGACGCTTTAAAAGCCTTTAGACCCCTTTCCCACTGAGGAGTTTTTCAGGTGGTTTAGCGCTAAAAAATAGCGCCTAAATACCGCTTAAAAAACTTCTGCCCTGTAGTCTCACTGTGAAAGCCTGAGGGCTTTCGCACTGAGGAGATGCGCTGGCGGGACCGCTACAAAAGTCCTGCCAGCAGCATCTTTGTAGCGGTGAGAGGAGTCTTTACCGCTCCTCCACCGCTCCTTCCCATCGTCTCCGCAGAGGCGCATTGCCGGCGGTATTAACCCTTTTTCGGCCGCTAGCAGGGGGTTAGATTCGCACCGCTAACGGCTGAATACCGCCGCAATTTTGCGGCAATTCCTACAGTATAGCGCCGCTAAAAATAGCGGCGCTACACCGTCAGAGCACCTCCCGCCCCAGTATGAAAGGGGCCTTAGGCTCCATTCACATCTGGGCATTCTGGATCGCAAGCAGTGACCACGATTCCAGAATTGTGGCAAAACACGGAATACGTTTGCAATGCCATTATTTCTTAATGGCACCCCAAACCTGGGGCGTTTTTTTTATGTGATTGATCAGCGACAAATCGCAGTAAAATCGTGGCAAAAAAAGCGGCTTCAAGCGCTCCTGGATCTGTGCCAAGATTTGGTACATTAGCTTCTTTTTAAGCATTTTTGGAGCAGAGGAAGGCCCATTAAAAAAAATGGTGTCACTTCAAAAACGCTCAAGTAAAAAAACAAAAACAAATAAACAAAACTAGCATCTACAGATATCTCTGCAGAATGCCCAGGTTTGAATAGAGCCTGACAGGTTACTACTTTAGAGTGAGGCCTCGTACACACGGCCGAGGAACTCGACGTGCCAAACACGTCGAGTTCCTCGTCGAGTTCAGGGATGAAGCCGCCGAGGAGCTCGGCGGGCCGCCTTCTCCCATAGAACAACGAGGAAATAGAGAACATGTTCTCTATTTTCTCGACGAGTTCCTCGGCGGCTCCATCGGGCCAAAAGTGTACAGACGACAGAGTTTCTCGGCAGAATCCGGCTCTGACCGAGTTTCTCGCCGAATTCTGCCGAGAAACTCTGTCGTGTGTACGAGGCCTTAGATAGGAGTTCTGGTGCTAGAATTATTGCTCTCGATCTTACATTCATGGGGATACCTCACATGTTTGTTGAGATCATATTTACATATGCGTATGAGAAAGTCTTGCCAACCGCACTTTTCTCCTGCCAGTAAATGCCAGTAGGGGGAAAAGGTTGTCAGTAAAAAATATGGCTGTGACGCTCGGTTTGGAACTGCACATGTGCAGCTTGGGCCTGGAGCCGGCCGAGATCATCCAAGTGCCTTTTAGTAAATTTCATGTGTGCATCACCCATTCTAATGTATTGGCCTCCTGAGTCCTGTCCCTGGCTATTTACCATATCGAAAATAAAATAAGAAATATGCTTTTTGCCTTAATATCTACCTTAAATAACATTGCTAATTGCATATTGTACTTATGTGTAGCCGAAATACTGGAATTTGCACTTAAAACTGTAATTTTGTAAATTTTGGAACCGCCAGTAAAAACTTGGCTGTAACAGTAAATTGTGGGTGTTGTGTCAGTAAATTTAAATCTGGTAGGTTGGCAACACTGGTATGAGACCTATGTGCACATTCCCATTTGCACATGAGCATTTATTTTATTTTTTTACTTTGTACCATTATTTTTTATTATTTTTTCTGGTTCAACTGTATTGCTATCACAAGGGATGAACAACATCACTTGTGATAGTATGGGCTGTTACAGGTCCTCTTTATGGGGAGATCTGGGGTTTATTAGACCCCTTATCTCTCCTCTGGCCTCCAAAGCATCTGATCAAACTGAGATCAGATTCTTTCACAAGCTTGTAATGGCTTGTTTACATGAAACTGAAACCACAAGTGACAAAATCCCTGTCCCTTCTGGTCTCTGAAGTCACACAATAGGAGGAACAACATCAGTTCCTCTCACTGTGTGCCCAGGAGTTGATGCCACCGGTTGCATCCTTACCGGACTTCCTGTTCAGATGGGAGCATACCTCCCAACTTTTTGAGATGGGAATGAGGGACACCAATCAGCAAAAGTATGCAGACATAGGTCACACCCCTTTCCACGCCCCCTTAACCACTTAAGCCCCGGACCATATTGCTGCCTAAAGACCCAAGGGGTTTTTACAGTTCGGGACTGCGTCGCTTTAACAGACAATTGCGCGGTCGTGCGACGTGGCTCCCAAAACAAAATTGGCGTCCTTTTTTCCCCACAAATAGAGCTTTCTTTTGGTGGTATTTGATCACCTCTGCGGTTTTTATTTTTTGCGCTATAAACAAAAATAGAGCGACAATTTTGAAAAAAATGCAATATTTTTTACTTGTTGCTGTAATAAATATCCCCCAAAAACATATATACATTTTTTTTCCTCAGTTTAGGCCGATACGTATTCTTCTACCTATTTTTGGTAAAAAAAATCGCAATAATCGTTTATCGGTTGGTTTGCGCAAAATTTATAGCGTTTACAAAATAGGGAATAGTTTTTTTGCATTTTTTTTTTTTTTTTTTTTTTACTACTAATGGCGGCGATCAGCTTTTTTTATTCGTGACTGCGACATTATGGCGGACACTTCAGACAATTTTGACACATTTTTGGGACCATTGTCATTTTCACAGCAAAAAATGCATTTAAATTGCATTCTTTATTGTGAAAATGACAGTTGCAGTTTAGGAGTTAAACACAGGGGGCGCTGTAACATTTAGGGATCACTGTGTGTGTGTTTACTAGTGTAGGGGGGTGTGGCTGTAGGAATGACATCATCGATCGGGTCTTCCCTATAAAGGGAATCACTCGATCGATGCAGCGCCATAGTGAAGCACGGGGAAGCCGTGTTTACACACGGCTCTCCCCGTTCTTCAGCTCCGGGGAGCGATCGCGACGGAGCGGCTATAAACAAATAGCCGTGCCGTCGTCCCGGATCGCTCCCCGAGCGGACCCGACCTCCGCATGTACCGGGGGGGGTCCCGATCGGACCCCCCACCCACGTCTAGCAGAGGACGTACAGGTACGTACATGTGCCTGTCCATGCCATTCTGCTGACGTAAATGTACATGAGGAGGTCGGGAAGTGGTTAAAGGAGAATTGTACAAAAAAAACAAGATTGGTTAAACCCACAAGTGTTTTTTTATTTACCACTACTATTACTTCATACTGGCTTTTGGAATTTACAAATGCAGCAATTTAGAAATCAAATGCATAGGAGACATCTATAGGGAAGACCCTTGTCTGTTACCAACACCCCTATTAATAAATACACATGCACTTCAAACATGATGAAGTTACATATTGATGAGTACAGGACAAGATCAGGACAAGTCGAGAAAGACATCGACGACGTCTATACAAAATTGAAGCCCTTTTTGGGCCTTCCGGCCTTCACGGACCAAGAGACCAAAATCAAAGGTCGTCTTGACCAAGTAATCTCAGAAAACCCTTTTACAAAAAAGAAAATACGTTTTGGAGGGACAAGATGTCCTTCCAAGAAGGAAAGGCCTACAGATGGCAATCTGTATATTCCACTCAACAAAATCCCAACAATTGAACAAACAAGTTTATGCCTAGCAAAGGCCCCAAAGTCTCGTCTAATGTTCCGATCCCCCGCCCCCAAGACCGGGGGATCCGCCTACGTGCGCCAGGCCTAATAGGAGAAAGGAGTACCACCAGCTTGAGCCCCGTCATTTAGGGTATTTTTTTAATTCTAATACAATGTCCCATTATTTAATATACAATCATGATGGCAGTGCAGTTCGGCACTCTGTTGTTTACTTATATACTGTATACATGACTAATAACCTTAAAACTTTATTACACTATAGTTACTTACTATTATGTATATACTGTCTTTTGCTTACGCAGGGGCAGTGTATATATTTTGTGACGCTCCAGAGTGTTCGCCCCGGGTTTGCCTGAAGGAGAGGGAGGCCCCCCTTTGCCCGTTCCTGTGCTCCTGTTTCCTTTTCAGGAGCCATGGCGCCACCACTTTGATGTCCTCCGGTCCTTTATAAGTTCACATACGTGGTGACGGGTACGACACATGTATTATGTAAATTAAAATTCATGTTTTTCCTGATATGTACCACAAACAATCTTTTGTAACATGTTTTGATGTAATAATTTCTATTTATATTGTATACAGTACAACCCCACACGGACAATTGTCCCCTGAAGAAGGGACTTTATTCCGAAACGCGTAGGGCCTGAATTTATCCCTGTGGATGAGTCCAACACGCACCTATGTACTATGGCCCAGATTCACAAAAGAGATACGACGGAGTATCTCAGATACTCCGTCGTATCTCTCAGAGTATCTATGCGACTGATTCATAGAATCAGTTATGCATAGATAGCCCTTAGATCCGACAGGTGTAATTGTTTTACACTGTCGGATCTTAGGATGCAATACCGCGGCCGCCGCTGGGGGGAGTTTGCGTCGTAAACCAGCGTCGGGTATGCAAATTAGGAGTTACGGCGATCCACAACGGTTTTTCGCGTTCGATACATCGCTGCTAGTCTAGTTTCCCGTCGCAAAGTTAGTCGTCGTTTTTGGTGCCCTAACTTTACACAGCACACGTATGTGCTGTAAAAAGTATGGCCGTCGTTCCCGCGTCGAAATTTAAAATTTTTTCCTTCTTGCGTAAGACTGTTTTTGTGCACATAATTTTATTTTTGTCCTAGTATATTCCATTATACTTTTGTCACATATTAGCGCTACACTATATTTTTATATAATTTGTTTTGACTTTGTTTGTTGGAGTGTTAGCAGCTATAAACAGTTAGGATCGATTTAGCGCAGTATTTTCCTTCTACTTCCTAGCTATGCAGGAAGCCTGGTATCGGCGGCGGTCTTGGGTGGGAGGGGCTTCTCTGTCCACTTTTACCTTGTAGTGAACCTATGGCTGAAAATAACGATACCAGGATCACGGTTGTAGCCAGTAGTGTATTTAGGTTTTGTGCTGCCCTAGGCCTGACTAAACTCGTGCACCCCAGAATTTAAATATGACCCACCCCTTTCTGTCAAAGCCACACCCCTTTCTGTTTAAGACCCGCCCTGAAATTTTTGAGCTACACTAGTTCTGAGGGCCTGGGGGGGCAATGGATTCCCTTAATTTGCATAGTTTTCCTCTCACTTCCTGTTTGGCTATGGGGCAGGAAACAGTAACAGTGTAGCGAAAGCCGGCGGGGACTCTTTCTGTGCTGCCCCCCTGCAAAGTGCTGCCCTAGGCCTGGGCCTTGTTGGCCTAGGCCAGGATACAGCATTGGTTGTAGCCTCAAACATGATCCTGGTTTAACCACTTCAACTGTAGGCCCTTTATAAAGGGCCTGAAGGACGGGAAGTGGTTACACTAAGCAGCTACAATATTTTTTCTAACAATGGCTGTGGTTCCTCTTTAAGATGAGAGAGCGCCAACAGAGAGCAGTTGGCTCTACAGAGAGGTCACAAAATGAATTTCTCAATTTCTTTACAGGTATGATATTTTTACATATTAGTGGCTCTTTCACATATTGTAATTTCACACATTAGGCATAAAGGTCTTTTTATGCATTTTCCTTCCTAGCGTCCATAGGAAAACCAGCTGAGATTCAATACACAGCCTGGTGCTGACTTATGTATGGGGTTATGAGTGACAAATGCCAAGGACTCACACAAAGCAACAGCGCTGTCATTTTATATATCAATGCAGCCCGCGTCCCCAGTGCTATGAAATGCACGTCAGTCTTCACATAAACTTTGATATCCTCCACAGTCTGTCCATGGCAAACTGTAAGTAATGAAAGAGGAGGGAAAAAAAAGGACCGAGGACGGGATTAAAAAATGACACTTGATCCTTCACAAACCCTGTGCTGGAACAGTTTGAAAGTTGGCGTCCCACAGGCCCGGCCTGTAATCGGAGAAACAGTATTATTCTTGCCGATAGACAGAAACTTAGTGCCCCTCGTGACATCCTTCAATGTTCTCCGTGTCTCAGAAATTTTCCATTACTCTTGGCTGAATCTGTGCACTGAGGTTTGCTTTTTTTCTCCATTATTCCCGAGTCATATTTCCAAGAGAAAGAAGAACACTAGCCAAGAAGAAAGAAAAGAAAAAAAAAATCTATAAAAATATACATTTATTTATTTATACAATATATATTACAACATTTACATAAATATTTCACTTTTGAGAAAAGAAATTAGTAAAAATTAAAAAATAAATAATATTTATATAGCATATACAATTGCTAGACAAGCCGTATTGGGGGGGGGAAACGGAGTAGTCCATTGAGTCTGCCCATTGTTTTTTATTTTCTTTTATTGTTTATGTAGAGCTACCCCCGCAGGAGCCGCTGGATAGAATAGGGATGGCGTGTTACCTTCTGTGATGCGTCTAGGGGTATGATGATGATGATGATGATGATGATGAGAGCAATAACAGAATGTCCAAGCAACAGGTGTCTTTTCTGGTATTTTAATTTCACCCAACACGGCAAACAGTAACTTGAGGTAGATAGGAAAAGATGGGTGAAAAGGAGAGTTGCAGATTCAGGCTTGAATAAGGAAAATAAGCAGTCCTGCTTCTTATAACACTTTACTTTCGTTCAGTTTCAGGCACATGCCCATTCAGCTCCGCTCGCATGTTCTTCTGCCTTGGCTCAAGTCCCGGACAGCAGCCTGCCTGTTTTATCAATTTGCCTTCCCTGGTGGAGTGATCCTCCTCCACTCCCCACCCAGTAGTAGCCGGGGCCCGGAGAGTGAGACTTAAGAGGCTGTGAGGCGGGAAGGGAGCGGCAGCAGTGATGGGCATAGAGAGGCAGCTGGGCTCAGCTGACGGTGTCCAGCAGCAGGAACAGAGGGGAAGCGGATTCGATCGTGGGGCTGCTAGTGCCTTCAAGGCTCCAACACAGGAGTGCTTTGGGGGTGCCTGGGAATAGACTACAGTGTGTCTGTCTCTCTGGCATCAAGGATGGTGGCATCATAACTCACAGGCAGCAGACACTCTATTGTGGCTCTGGCTGGCTCTGTCACAGTGTGTCACATAACATCTCTGCTGGGTCGGTTCGGTACGGTACGCTATTTTGGGTGTTTCCATTATGAACACACGTCCACCCAGACAACAGTCCAGTTTCCACCCAAATATATAGGTTCTCCTAGCAGGCCAAGGGATTTAAGAAAACCTCTGCCCATTGGCTGAGATACCCCATATACTCCTAATCTGTCCTTGCTTTGCCCTTGTCTTAGCTAATGCCACCCAGTGGCAGAAGAGAGAAGTGCAGCAATTCCAGACTTAGGGCCCTTTCACACGGTGCGGATCAGTAATGATCCGCCTCCGTGTGTCTGTACAGCTCAGCGGGGATCCTCCGTAAAATCCCCGCTGAGCTGGCAGCTGACAGGGCGGGGACCGCCCTGTCTTTCCTCCTCTCTCCCCTATGAGGAATCGGATGAACACGGACCGTAATTATCTATCAGGTATGCACCTGCACAGCAGTAATGAGGAAATCTGCTGGGTCTGCATCCCTTTAGACGTGTTCCTACAGGATGTATCTCTACCAAAAATTACATATTTTTTTGCAGATGATGCCTTAAGGTTGCATTCACACCTTGGCGTACAAAATCGCGGCGTTTTGTCCCGCGAATTGCGGCGACAAATTGTGTTGTTTTGTACCGCAATTTGCGGCGACAAAACGCTGCGATTGTGAATGCAGCTGTACCCCCTCTATGGAGATGGTTCACATCTCCTATGCCGAAAGCCGCCTGAAAAAAAGGTCCGGGACTTGTTTTCAGGCGTATGGCGTTCGGCGTTCGGCGTGGAGATGTGAACCATCTCCATAGAGGGCAATGTGAAATCATCCCTCCAGCGTCTCAGGGGCGGCTGCGGCGTCGCACTACAGGCGTATATACGCCTAGGTGTGAACAGAGCCTAAATCTGATTTGAATTTGAGTGCAGACTTCTGGGACAATTGGTGAGTCAATCACACAAGCAGGAAATTATTTTTCTGGGGGGTGGTCAGTACACACCGTGGCTGCAGATTGAAAAGGAAAGGTAATTTTTAATAACATTCAATTACAATATTGTGTCACAATTGGATACGCTGTTTATTTTCTCTTTATATGCTATTTTTTTCCCACGAAAGTGGAGTTACCCTTTACATCAACCATCTTCAAAACATTCACATCTGAGAATTTAAAATTCCATGTTTTTATCAGCTGGTGGTAGAGGCATCTCATATCTCGCACATCATGGAGGCCGACGCTGTGAAGTGAAATTATTTTGAGTGATTTTTTTTTTCTTTTTTTCCCTCTCTATCCTTATCTACCGTTAAACGCCATTTGATTCGGCTGAAAAGGCTTTCTTATTCTGGAGCTGTCGATAACCGCAGCGCCGTCCGCTTCATCTGAAACACCTCAGTGGGAGTGTACCCACAGGTGAGCGTTCAGGCTTCCTGCGCTATTGAAGTGATATGTGTGCGAGTAGGCAAGCTTTCTGCTACACTAAGAACGGCTTTCTTGGACTGGAGGCCCGTTATTATGCGAAAAGAAATGTACTTACTCTATACACTAATGATGAACGTTGTTAACACAAGAATGGTGCTGCCTAACAGAAGAAATTAGCACATACAAATATACACATATTGCCAAAAGTATTGGGATGCCTGCCTTTACTCGCACATGAACTTTAATAGAATTCCAGTATTAGTCCATAGGGTTCAATATTGAGTTGGCCCTCCCTTTGCAGCTATAACAGCTTCAACTATGGGAAGGCTGTCCACAAGGTTTAGGAGTGTCTATGGGAATGTTTGACCGTTCTTCCAGAAGCGCATTTGTGAGGTCAGGCTCTGATGTGGCTCGCAGTATCTGCTCAAATTCATCCCAAAGGAGTTCTAGCGGGTTGAGGTCAGGAATGTGCAGGCCAGTCAAATTCCTCCACCCAAAACTCATTCATCTATACTATATTGGCAAAAGTATTGGGCCACACCTCCAAATCATTTGGTGGAGGGGGGGGATTATGGTGTGGGGTTGTTTTTCAGGGGTTGGGCTTGGCCCCTTAGTGAAGGAAACTCTAAGGCCTCGTACAGACGAGGGGTTGTCCGATGGAAACGGTCCGCCGGACCCTTTCCATCGGACATTTCTCCTCCGGATTTAGATCCGATGGCTGTACACAGCATCGGATCAAAATCCGCACGGAAAACATCCGCGGTGACGTATCCACGCCGTCGCCGCGACGATTACGCGGCGACGTGCGCGACGCTGGAAGGTAAATACTTCCACGCATGCGTCAAATCATTCTGACGCATGCGAGGGATGGGGATCGGACGGACTTATCCGGTGAGTCTGTACAGACGACCGGATAAGTCCGACGGACAGGATTCCAGCGGATAGATTTTGTAGCATGCTACAAATTTTTTATCAGCTGGAAATCCGTCGGCTGGATTTTTATCCGCTGAAAATTGTCCGCTCGGGCCTACACACGACCGGATCTATCCGCTGGAACTGATCCGCAGATAAATTCCAGTGTGTACGGGGCCTTAAGGTGTCAGCATACCAAGACATTTTGGACAATTTCATGCTCCCAACTTTGAGGGAACAGTTTTACAAAGCAAGGTCCATAAAGACATGTGTAGCGCTACCCCCGCAGGAGCCCCTGGTTGTTGTTGGGATCGGCAGATTAAGCTACCTCTTTCAGTTGTCTAGGGGTGAAGTTGATGAGTAGATTAGTGAGCAAATGCCCAGTCAATAAATGAAGGTTTTTAAATGCTTTAATCTCGGCCCAACATGACCAACATCAACATGAGATAGAGAGAAAAGATTGATGAAGTGATAGAGAACTTTGCAGTATCAGGCCTGGATATGAAGCGAGCAATCCTGCTCTCAGTAGCAATAACACAGTTCGTCGCCACTCTAGCCAGAATGGGTGAAGTGCCCCCGGACAAACTCCTGCCACGAGTCTGGCAGCTGAAGTGTCACTTTAGGTTGCTGGGAGGAACAGGTCTCTGCCACAGACCAGGCTCTAAGGGCCTCTGCCACAGGCCTAGTACTTGGATGAGGTGAACGGATTGAGCGAATCCTCCCAGTAAATCAAGTCAGGGTCACCGGGTGACAGCTGAAGTGTACCTGTCAATGTCCCGGTCACCGGATCCCTGATGGTTCGTTCAAGCCCTATTGGACAACCTGCCTCCGGGTTCCCCTCAAGCCGACCCCCCATCGAAGGACATACAGCCTGGGACCTCCTCAATAGGACCGGGGACCCAGTAGTTCACTGGGGCCCCTTACAGCAACATGGAGCTCCGCGTAGCATACGACCCCGACTTGGTAGGCCATATCGCCGGGGTCCGTTGGATGCGCACACCCTAAAGGTGGGTGCAGCACCTGGAACCCGCGAAGAACGGACAAAAATGGCGTCTGCCACAGATATACTCTCCCCCAGCATGCCCCGCGAGGGAAAACTCCTCTAATTGACTGCTGGGGAAAAGTGGCTCTGCCAGAACCCCAGAAAATTCACCCCAAGCCACACTCGGGAATACCGCTCAGGAGGTTAAGGTCTGAATTCAGCCCAAAATTCAGGGTCAAAATCGGACCTGAAATGGTGAACCAGCACGCACCGGACCCCTACTGTGAACCAAGCCTTAAAGATTTTGGGGAGGTCCTGTTCCATTATATCCATTTTATTAGCGTATTGGTGGTCTTATCTTTTTGTTACTGAATAACTTGCTCAAGTTGATAAAATTAAACAAAACATCAGGTTCTACGTCTGTATGAATGGGCTTAAACATGACTGGGTACTGAGCTATTTACAACACTACTTATAACACAATTGTCATATTTATATAATATTTATATAACATAATAAAATCACACCTTCACCGATAAAACATTGCTTGTTGGAAAAGGCGATAATGTATTTCATTCTATATAAAAAGCATTTTTCAATTGCTGTGCTTTTTTTCTTAATCAAGTCTATGAAAACAATGTAAAAAATATGCTAATTAGTTCATAGTTATAGCATGCCCAAACACGCATAATCGGCTAAGTTTGTTAATAAATGCATATACAACATATGTAAAGCAGTAAACTGTACCATCTCTGTATAGAAAATATAAATAGACATTTCCTATAGTCTACCACACCACATCCCTACTAACAGTCTCTGTACAGAATTCTCTAGTTTGGACTTTTAGGGCCCATTCATATGAATGATCGAGAGGCGGTAAAACCCTGCAGTTCTGCCAATCGCAAGGGCTGGGGCTGCAGAGCCTGTACACATGCCGCAGCCACAATGCTTTGCTCTATGGCAGGAAATATACTTCCTGTCGCTTTAAAGCGGACCTCCCACGGCTTAATCGTTTTTTTTTTATGGGCTATTCAAATATGTATTAGCACTGCTGTGCTAAACTCACGTTTCCGGTGTCTGGCCGCCCCTCCGCTGTTATTCCGTCCATAATAAATACTTTTATTCTTGTTTGCGTCCCGTGGCCATCTTGGCTTTGGGCGCTCGATTCCCACAAGGAGCTACTTCCTATTTGCGGTGGATGCTGTCCCAGCATCCACCGCTCGATCTCGTGGATGCGCACTGGCGAAGGTGCCCGGTGTTGTATCGAAGTTGGTTTCCCCTGGCTTTTGGCTGCGATCGGAACTCCGCCCCTCCAGCCTGATGCAGAGCGTCTCTGTTGTCATCGCAACTGAACTGAAGTCCCGCGATGTTGGATAACAGAGCAGAATATTACAATTAGAGAGCTCTGACACTGGCTCCCAGCAGGCACAGCGCAGCGCAGGAAACGGCAGAAAACCCGTCGGAAACCCGAGGGGGGGCAGACCGGAAGCATGGCTCATAAATAAGGTACACATTTGCTAATTAAAATCAAAATAGCTGATTCATGATTACTTTGCAGCGGTAGAAATATGGAGCTATAGTTTAAATGAGGGTGGAGATCCGCTTTAATGTGTATGTAGTTGTGGCCAGGGCCAGCCTTTGGGGTGTGCGAGCTGTGCGGCCGCACAGGGCGCCATGGGCAACAGGGGTGCTGTGCGGCCATCACAGCTCGCAGAATGTGAGTCGCAGTCAGTTACTCACATGATCAGCACAGGAGTCCGACTCCTACGGGTCACAGCAGCAGGTCCCCCTGCCCTGGGACTGGGTGAAGAGCAACGCATCGGCTGCGGCACCTGAAAAAAAATGGCTGCTGCCGGCGCTGCTCGAGAAAGCCTGAAAACGCATGGCTATTCTCGGGCAGACGGCGCATGCGCAGTTGCGTCTAAGTGCCGGGCGGCGCCATTTTTAAATGCAAAGCCGCACCGTCCACCGAAAGGTGAGTCACACTGAGCCCCTGGCCCTGCATGCATCTACTAAAGTATTTTCTTTTTATAGCCAGCCTACACACAGAAGGGGAGGAGGATATAAGGATACAGATAGAGCTTTCTTTTGGTGGTTTTTGATCACCTGTGCGATTTAATTTTTTTGTGCTATAAACAAAAAAAAGAGACAATTTTGAAAAAAAAAAAAATATTTTTCACTTTCTGCTATATAACATTCCCATTCCCCTGCTCAATACGGTCCTGCATGTTATAGGTATGCCCTCCCTCCTGTCGAGTGCCCCCACAACAAACAGCTTGCTATGGGGGCATCCAAGCTGAGTCACAGTTCCCTGTGTCCATTCAGACACAGAGCTGTGGCCTGGCCTGGCCTCGCTCCCTCTCTCTCCTGATTGGCTGGCTGACTTTGATTCTCAGCCAATCTGGAGGGAGAGTCTCAAATGATGGAGACACTCGTAGACATCACTGGACAGAGATGTGGCTCAGGAAAGTATTGAGGGGGGGCTGCTGTACAAAGAAGGCGTTCTATCTTAAAGCGGGATTCCACCTGCAATTTATTTTTTTTTTTTTAAAGTCAGCAGCTACTAACACTGAAGCGGCTGACTTTTAATAAGGATACTAACCTGTCCTAGGCGCCCGCGATGATGGGCCCCGGATGACGCCTCCATCCTGACTAAGGGAAACAGGCAGTGAAGCCTTACGGCTTCACTGCACATTTCCTACTGCGCATGCGCGACTCACTCGGCACTTTGTGAATGGGCGGCTGCCTCCTGGGATACACACAGTTCTCAGAAGGCAGCGCTCCCCATTCACCAGAAGACACCGCGACGGAGGACAAAGAAGAAGAGGACCGCGGTGGAGAAAGAGGCTGAACAGCTACTTCCGCATAGCAACAGCCCTTTTCTGGTGAGTATATATAAAAAAAAAAATTATTTTTTTCAGATTTTAGGTAAAAAAATACAAAAACGGGTGGAACTCCACTTTAATGCATAGAATGCATTAAGATAAAAAAAACTTCTGACTTCTGACTACAACTTTAATGCATTCTATGAATTTAGATAAAAAAACGTATGTGTGCAGCAGCCCCCCTATTACTAACCTGAGCCCATCTCTATCCAGCGATCTTGAAGGAGTATCTCGGCTGCCCGGGGACTCCCCCTCCTCATTGGCTGAGACAGCAGTGTGGCGCCATTGGCTCCCGCTGCTGTCAATCAAAGTCAGACAGCCAATTAGGAGAGAGAGGATATGAACCGTTGCTAGATGTCTGAATGGACACACGGTTCAGCAGTTTGGCTCCGGTGCCCCCAAAGCAAGCTGCTTGCTGTTGGGGCACTCAGCAGGAGGGAGCGGCCAGGAGTGTTGGCGAGGGACCCGAGAAGAGGAGGATCTGGGCTGTTTTGTACAAAACCAACTACACAGAGCAGGTAAGTATAACATGTTTGTTATTTTTAACCACTTAAGCCCCGGACCATATTGCTGCCTAAAGACCCAAGGGTTTTTTACAGTTCGGGACTGCGTTGCTTTAACAGACAATTGCGCGGTCGTGCGACGTGGCTCCCTAACAAAATTGGCGTCCTTTTTTCCCCACAAATAGAGCTTTCTTTTGGTGGTATTTGATCATCTCTGCGGTTTTTATTTTTTGCGCTATAAACAAAAATAGAGCGACAATTTAAAAAAAAAAAAAATATTTTTAACTTTTTGCTGTAATAAATATCCCCCAAAAACATATATAAACATTTTTTTTCCTCAGTTTAGGCCGATACGTATTCTTCTACCTATTTTTGGTAAAAAAAATCGCAATAATCGTTTATCAGTTGGTTTGCGCAAAATTTATAGCGTTTACAAAATAGGGGATAGTTTTTTTGCATTTTTTTTTTTTTTTATTTTTTTTACTAGTAATGGCGGCGATCAGCGATTTTTTTCGTGACTGCGACATTATGGCGGACACTTCGGACAATTTTGACACATTTTTGGGACCATTGTCATTTCCACAGCAAAAAATGCATTTAAATTGCATTCTTTATTGTGAAAATGACAGTTGCAGTTTGGGAGTTAAACACAGGGGGCGCTGTAACATTTAGGGATCACTGTGTATGTGTTTACTAGTGTAGGGGTGTGTGGCTGTAGGACTGACACCATCGATCGAGTCTTCCCTATATAAGGGATCACTCGATCGATGCGCCGCCACAGTGAAGCACGGGGAAGCCGTGTTTACATACGGCTCTCCCCGTTCTTCAGCTCCGGGGAGCGATCGCGACGGAGCGGCTAAAAACAAATAGCCGCGCTGTCGTCCCGGATCGCTCCCCGAGCGGACCCGACCTCCGCATGTACCGGGGGGGGGTCCCGATCGGACCCCCCAACCACGTCTAGCAGAGGACGTACAGGTACGTACATGTGCCTGTCCGTGCCATTCTGCTGACGTATATGTACATGAGGAGGTCGGGAACTGGTTAAAGAAAAAAAGAATGAGACTTTACAATTACTTTAAGATCGACCTGATCATAAATTCAACCACTTCAGAAGATTTTACCCCTTCATTATCAGGCCATATTTTGCTTTTCAGAGTCGAGGATCCAGAGGCCTGGAAGGGACCTCTGTGCTGAGGGTATCTGCCTCCAGGAAGAGTGCAGAGAGAGAGTGAGAGTGGTGGAGGAAGCCTCATGCCCAGCACCCTCAGCTAGGCTTAGCATAGTGACCCTGGGAGCCATTGGGTCCTGTCCAGCAGAAGTAGTCACCACATGTGCTGCAGGATCTTTACAAGGAAGTGGGTGAGTAACCTCAAATTTCCTACTACCCATAGCCTATAGAGAAGAAGGTACAATACCCAGCTAGCTTTCTACAGGGGACTGCTCAAAGCTATTTAGCTTATTACAACTACACTACACCTCTGCTTGGGGATCATAAGTAGTAGCCAGGTGCTTTGGCATTTCTTGTGGGTATAAAGTACCTGAGATTAGAAGTGGCGTTTACCTTTGCCTGTTGGCTCTATAGTCTGCCCCACGGGAACACAGCCATGTAACATTTCTTAGAATGTATAGACAGTTTGTTGCATATCCTCAAGGTCTACCTTCCATATCACACTAACCCCATCCAAGTTGATTCCCTTAACAAACTAAAAACAAAACAAAGCCTGTGGACTGGTTTCTGACTTCCGTGTGCCTTCTGAAAATACCTGTTGCATGCAAAAGGGGACCCAAGATCCAGTGACCCCTATAGGGGTAGCACTACATTTAGTTCCACATTACGATGGTTCCAGAAACAAATCTCCGTTATTTACATGCAGCAAAAATTTAACATGAATTTCACAAAAGTGACATATGTTTCGTTCTGATCTGATCTGTTCACTGATCACCTGCTGACTGGATTGGACAGTTTTGGTGAATTTGAATGAAATTACTGCTCCCACATGGTAAATCTTTATTAGTTTATTGGTCAGTACACAACTTGTGGGTATAGAACAGTAGGCAAAATTATTTGTTGATGTATTTCGTCTGCACAAAATCCAAAATCAAGAATACAAACCTTGGGGCCAAAGACATTTGAAAGAGAATACATGCTTGAAATTCAAAATGTTAATACAGAAATCATAAACCCAGAACAGACACCTTTGAATACTCCAAAATGTGTTGCTGTATTATATTTATAGTCTGAAAACAAACCACCCTTTGGTACATTTTTTCACTTGATAAGCTCCCTAAGGCTCCCACATAAATTAGATCCACCTGAGAAGCCAAAACCCCCAGTACCATTGGGAGTTGAGAAGCCCAAGACCCAATCGCATTCTTAATAAATACAAGCTGTCCAGATTTTTTTTTCTACTGAGCAAATTATGTTAATTTTTTCATAAAAACATGATGTTGGTGTCAGGACCTCGATCACCTGCTGGTGTCACTGTGGTTCCCAGGGTGGAAGGTTGTAGTTCTGGTGTCCACAAGCAGGTGTCTCCCAACAGCCAGTAGATCCCAATAATCAGTCTCCATCTGATGTCGGCTGCTGGGAGGGTATTTAGCTCCTTTACTACTATTACACTTTGCTTCCATGTTTTGCCTGGATGCTGATCTTGCTTCTTCCCCTGCATCCTGTACCTTGCTTCTTTACCTACTCCTCCTTGTTCCTGATCCCAGTCTTGGTTCCCCCAGTCCGTGCACCTCCATTTTTACCTTGTTTTTCTGTGTTCCCTATTTTGTATATACTATATATTGTTAATTTGTTAGTTAGCCATTTCATCATTTGGTTTAGGTTCACTTGTATTTTCATGTTTGCTGTGTTTTCTGTTTACTGGTGTTTGGATGGATTTTGGTTTCACAGTAAATAAATCTTACTTTATATATACAGTATATGCACTTACCTGGGTGCCACGCAGATCTGGCCAGCCCTGATGCTGATTCCTAACAGTTGGGTTTTATCATCTCTTTAGAAAGTAGGACTTTTTTTTATAATTCACACCAGAGAAAAGCAGTGATAACATTCAAAAAGATACTAGTACACACAAATTGTGATTGGTTGCTATATCTGTGCACCAGTTTGTAAGCGGGTGCAGTCTATTTTCTTCACAGCAGGTGGTGTTCAGCCTTAGGCCCCATACACACGAGAGGATTTATCCGCAGATACGGTCCAGCGGACCGTATCCGCGGATAAATCCTCTCGAGGATTTCAGAGGATTTCTATGCGATGGCGTGTACACACCATCGCATTGAAATCCGCGCTGAAATCCTCTGGCGATGACGTGTCGCGCCGTCGCCGCTATTATGACGCGGCGACGGGCGCGACGCTGTCATAAAAGGAATTCCACGCATGCGTCAAATCATTACGACGCGTGCGGGGAATCCCTTTGGACGGATGGATCCGGTAAGTCTGTACAGACGAGCGGATCCATCCGTTGGAATGGATTTCAGCAGATGGATATGTTGTGCAGCACAGCATATATCCGATCTGCTGAAATCCATCCCAGAGGAGATTTCTCCGCGGAAACAGATCCGCTGGCGTGTACACACCATAGGATCTATCCGCAGAAACCCATTTGCTGGGATTTATCTGCGGATGGATTCTATCGTGTGTATGGGGCCTAAGTGCCACTGTTGCTGGAGCGGAAGTCAGAAGGGATTGGCAAAGCTATCCGATTGGATGCTGCCGCCCTAAGTGACTGAAGCAGCCATCTTGCATCAAGTAGAGCCTATTTGAGGCCCTGGCTCCCGGGTTTAGGTGCGGTTTGGCAAATGGACAGAGTAGGGACAGGTACCCCACCCATGCGAGGAACAGTAACAGCATCAGGGAAATGTTCCTCATCTCTCTGACTGACTCCTGATTGGGACCAGACGGCCAGGCCGTATTCAGTCCCCTGTCAACAGATGCTGTCTTTCTGGCTGGAATCTACTCTGTCACACTACTGAACTGTGAGTGTACGCAGCTGGGTGGCTGCTCCTCCAAGCTTTTTGTGAACTGTGGTTGCATTCCTTCAATAAAAGTTCTATTGCACCTGCCTGTGTGAATTATTGTCTCCGCATCACGCTGCACCCCACCTACAAGTTTGCGAAAACTGACAAAGTAGAAACTAGAGCCACCAGCATTTGTGATCTGTCTTGGTGTGTTGGAAAACCCAGTACAAACCTATGTGTCAACCTTACCACTCCAAAAAACAAGTCACTGATTTGCAGCACAATTTTCTGTACACACACTACATGAGGCATTCTGTGGTATGGGGCTTTAGAATATCCATTTATGACAGCCATATTGCAATGCCCATGTATGTGATATGCCATATATATATATATATATATATATATATATATATATATATATATATACACACACAAAGAAATGGAGGAGAACTGCACACGGTATACAACAAGTGCCAGCAAACAGGTCTTCCCACCGACAATATATAGAGAGAAAAAGTTCAAAAGTTGCTGCACTTAAAATGGTTTTATTTTCCCAAATATTCTCGTAAAGGTTACATACCAAAGAAGTATACAAAAATTCAGACATGGATGTCCGTTTCGGGCTTACATGCTACCGCCCTTCTTCAGATCAAGTCAGAACATATCTAACAATTTCATCAAAGTCATGTGATTTTAAACACTTCACAAACTACATCACATATGAAATCAATTACATGGTTAATTGCTTACTAATACAATTCAATTCACACATGGTTATTTCAAGTATTTCACACCATAGATACAAAAAAGGGTTAATCCAGCTGGCCACAGTCTCAAAATTCCCCAGAAGCCATCCCAGTGTCAATCTGAAATATATCTGAAATATATATATATATATATATATATACAGTATCATGTAAACATTTTTTTGAAAAGCATATATATATATATATATATATACGTGGACGTATCCCAGTGTGCAAGGACTTATTGGTTTCGACGTGAATGTAAATTACGTCCAGCCCCATTCACGGACGACTTCCGCAAACAACGTAAAAATTTCAAAATTCGACGCGGGAACGACGTCCATACTTAACATTGGCTAGGCCAGCTAACTTTTGGACTAACTTTACGCCTGAAAACGCCTTACGTTAACGGCGGAACTTTACTGCGACGGGCAAGCGTACGTTCGTGAATAGGCGTATTTCGCTGCTTTACGCATTCTAGGCGTAAATCAGCATTCATGCCCCTAGTGGCCGGTGGAACTAGACAGCTAAGATACGACGCAGGCAGTCGTAACTTAGCTACATTTAAAGCGGGGGTTCACCCTATATAAAATTTTTTTTTTTTTTTTTTTTCCTCTAGCATTAAATTTGGCATAGTAGCGCGAGCTACAGTATGCCTGTCTGTATTTTTTTATCCCCGTACTCACTGTGCTATTGTACATTGAAGATTCCGGGGAATGGGCGTTCCTATGGAGAGAGAAGGTGATTGACGGCCGGCCCTGGCACGTCACGCTTCTCCGGAAATAGCCGAAATAGGCTTGGCTCTTCACGGCGCCTGCGCATAGCCTGTGCGCAGGCGCCGTGAAGAGCCGAGACCTACTCCGGCTGTCTTCGGGGAGCGTGACGTGCCAGAGCCGGCCGTCAATCATCCTCCCTCTCCATAGGCACGCCCATTCCCCGCGGGAGTCGGAATCTTGAATGTACAATAGCACTGTGAGTACGGGGATATAAAAATACAGACAGGCATACTGTAGCTCGCGCTACTATGCCGAATGTAATGCTGGACTGTTGTAAAGGAGGGTGAACCACCGCTTTAAGTGTATCTCAATTTGAGAATACACTTAAATGTACGACGGCTTAGATTCAGAGTTACGACGGCGTATCTACTGATACGCCGGCGTAAAGCTCTCTGAATCTGGCCCCATGTGTTGTTGGTGAAATGGCAAGTCTTTTCGTGGTACGGATATAAGGGGTCACAATTGTGGGTAAGTGTGGTTTAGACTGATGGTGACTAGCACAGGTTGTATTAATGAAGAGGATTGTCACATTTTAATAAGATATGTCTATGGCCTGGGATAGTTGTTTCATATTACAGCATGATTTATATTGTTGGATTATATATTTGAATAGCGATCACATCACTTTTTTGGATAATAATTTGAGCGCTGTTCTTTTATGGTGAGTTGTTTAGAGTGAACAGCTACTTTTACGTTTTTAACTGGCTGCACAGTGTATATTGTGGTAACATTTCCCGATCAGCAATAACTTTTTTATTTGCCATCTTCATAAATATAAGAGAAAAAAAACAAAAAAACTGAGAAAATGATCCATATCATGCACTGTAATAAGGGAAATAAGTAGCAATATCGAACAGGTTCAGAAATACTTGGAGGAGCAAATGGGATTGGGTTGATTTCTGCATAATATCTGGAGGTATGCCACCGTGCAACTCATTAAAAAAAAAGCACAATTACTATTAAAGTTCATGCTGGTCAATAACAGACCGGGGAGACTTGGAGCAAGATCAGCAATTATGCTAGATCAAAGACCAAATGATTTGTTTTCTGTCTCCAATCAATGATGCTGCTACATTGCAGATCAACTTTCACCATTAATTACACTCCATATAATAAATAGTAACTATTGATGAAATTATGGATCGATCACCTGATAGAATTCAGGCGCTCTTATGAAATACTGAACCGTGCAGCCAATCCAAACTAAGACAGCTATTGACTTCTAACACAAAGTACATTATGTATTAGAGGTTGCCTAAATAATATTATTAAGAGACCCTGTCACCACATTAAGCAAGCTTTTCAATCTGTAAAGTATAAACCTACAGCCCTTTTTTTCTTTGAAGGCTATTTATCCTAAAGCCTCGTACACACAATCGGATTTCCATCGGACAATTTAAGAGCATGTCTATCCAACATTTGTTGTCGGAAATTCCGACAACAATTGTCCGATTGAGCATACAGACTGTTGGATTTTCCGACAAAACTCTTCCAACACACAATTGTTGTCAGAATATCCGATTTTGTGTATGGGCCTTTGGAAGGGTTACATAGTTACATAGTTAGTCAGATTGAAAAAAGACACAAGTCCATCCAGTTCAACTATAAAAAAATAAAATAAAAAATATCATACAATCCCATATTCCCAATTCTATACCCACAGTTGAACCAGAGGAAGAAAAAAAAACAGCAGAGCATGATCCAATTTGCTACAGCAGGGGAAAAAAAATTCCTTCCTGATCCCCCGAGAGACAATCGGATTTTCCCCAGGATCAACTTTACCTATATATGGGAGTACCCAGTTTATATTATGTACATTTAGGAAAGTATCCAGGCCTTTCTTAAAGCAATCTACTGAGCTGGCCAGAACCACCTCTGGAGGGAGTCTGTTCCACATTTTCACAGCTCTTACTGTGAAGAAACCTTTCTGTATTTGAAGATGAAATATTTTTCCTCTAGACGTAAATAAGGCCCGCTTGTCCTCTGTGTTGGCTGTAAAGTGAATAACTCAACACCAAGTTCACTATATGGACCCCTTATATATTTGTACATGTTGATCATATCCCCCCCCCCTTATTCTCCTCTTCTCATGAGTGAATAAATTCAGTTCCTCTAAACTTTCCTCATAGCTGAGCTCCTCCATGCCTCTTATCAGTTTGGTTGCCCTTCTCTGCACTTTCTCCAGTTCCCCGATATCCTTTTTGAGAACTGGAGCCCAAAACTGAACTGCAAATTCCAGATGAGGTCTTACTAATGATTTGTACAGGGGGGCAAAATGATATATCTCTCTCTGGAGTCCATACCTCTCTTAATACAAGAAAGGACATTTAGAAGGGAAATGGAAGGAAAAGGTAAGTGAACCAACAATGCACTAGCTTAAAGTAACCTATTTAGAAAATAAAAAACAAACCTTTAGAACCCCTTTATTGTGTCTGTGTTGCAGCCCCTTTATAGCCTGTCCCATTTCACATGCACCACAGTAATAACAGGCTGCGTGTGTTTTTTCACAGGGCATATTTCCTAGGTGTTGCTGGTTTCAGTTATTTTTTTCACAGACATTTCTTAAAAGCTGACAACTCTGAAAAATGCCTGGGCAAATTATATCAACACAGCAGCCTATTGTAGCAGATATCCTGTATTTGGGTGATTTACAGGGGCTGAGCATTGTCATTGCAAAACACAAAGGGCCAGATTCAGGTACACCGCCGCAAGTTTTCATCGCAAGTGCCTGATTCACAAAGCACTTGCGTTGAAAACTACGCTGGCGGCCTCCGGCGTAAGCCCGTGTAATTCAAAGGGGCATGTGCCATTTAAATTAGGCGCGCTCCCACGCCGGACCTACTGCGCATGCTCCCTTTTGAATTACCCGCCGTGCTTTACGCGACGTGACGTCATTTTTTCGAACGGCGACGCGCGTAGCGTAATTCCGTATTCCCGGACGGCTTACGCAAACGACGTTAATTTTTAAATTTCGACGCGGGAACGACGGCCATACTTTATACAGCACATACGTGTGCTGTGTAAAGTTAAGGCACCCAAAACGACGACTAACTTTGCAACGGGAAACTAGACTAGCGGCGACGTAGCGAACGCGAAAATCCGTCGTGGGTCGCCGTAACTCCTAATTTGCATACCCGACGCTGGTTTACGACGCAAACTCCCCCCAGCGGCGGCCGCGGTACTGCATCCTAAGATCCGACAGTGTAAAACAATTACACCTGTCGGATCTTAGGGATATCTATGCGTAACTGATTCTATGAATCAGTCGCATAGATACTCTGAGAGATACGACGGAGTATCTGAGATAATCCGTCGTATCTCCTTTGTGAATCTGGGCCAAAGTGCCCAAACAAGGACCTTCCTATCAGTATCACCAATTGTTATCTTCATGAAAGCTAGTGATTAAAATAAAATAGGCTTTCCAAGTGATATTATAATTTTCATGCTTAAAAAAGAGTGGTTGGTTTTATACCTATTTTAAATGCTGGGTGTGGCTAGGTGGTGCTAACAGTGAAAGGATATCGAAGGCAAAAAAACTACCTAAAAAGTCCTACAGACAAGTATAAGACTTGGCACGACTTGTTTTTTATGTTTTTTTAATGATACCCATACATATCTTTTAAAGCCTATGTTAAAGAAGAACTTCGTAATATAATCAGTGACCATTGGTGGTCAGTAGTGGCTGGAAGTAAAAAAATACAGCACGGACATTGGTGTAAAATGATGGGCTGCAAAAATACCTCCCCAGCACTGGTGTTCAGTGGTTGGCTAATACAATAACTCCCACCCTCCACATTAGTGATGGGTGGCAGGTTGCAGTGCTGCCCATGGCTGCCTAAATGCAAAAAAGGTGGCAAGATTAGGTGGGAGGAGATTCTAGCCTTTTATTGCATTTAAACAGCCATAAACATAAACAGCACAGACAGCCTTTTGCTGCCTCTGCCTTAACTGACATATGCTGCAAAATTGTTCTAGTGATTTACCAGCAAATTAAAGGTAAATGTCCCGACAACTTTCTACTGCCATCTGTTATGTTCACAACTGTTTTTATTATACTTTCTGAAACATTCTTTTCTCATTATTATCCAATACAGATCTATCAGATTTTTCATATCTAAGCATTGTTAAAGTTCATTGATGTTTTCCCATTCTGTATCCAATGACACATTCGGGAACTGTGTTTCTTTTATGGTACCACTTTGCTTATAAAAACTCAAACAAGATGTCATATAAATGTATTTATTAATCCATCGATATACTCTACCACAGAATCATAATGATTATACACCCAATACATATGTTGTTCTCCGTTATGTCCTCCTGCACAGCACAATATTTTTGCTTTTGATCTTTGATTTTTCTCTAAGTTAATTTAAAGTGGACCCTCATCCTTCCCATCCACATAACTTGCAATCCTCAACCCCCCCCCCCCCTGCTCTACAATTAGACATATTATTTTATTGGCCTAATACCTTTTTTGGGGGTTACATCTCCTGGCACTTCCAGGATTCTCACTTAGGTAAGAATGACATATCAAGGACCTAGGGCTGGCCCAAGATGTTGTGCTGCCTGGGTCCAAGAATAAAATGCTGCCCCCAGCCCACCAAAAGGCCTCCACGTCCATTATTTTATATCATAAATAAAATTAAAATTACATTTATCAGGAAGTCAGATTTACATGCAACACCACCTTGTCTATATGCAAAATGATATGACATACTATTATATTAAATTCCAATTGGCGGCTAGCATTGGGGCAGACTAGAACAGTATATAGACAGGTTAGGGTAGTATATAGACAGGCTAGGGTAAAATAGGGGCAGGCTAGGGTAGTATATGGGCAGGCTAGGGTAGTATATAGACAGGCTAGGATTGTATATGGGCAGGCTAGGTTAGTATATAGACAGGCTTGGGTAATATATGGACAGACTATGGTAATATATGGACAGGCTAGGGTAATATATGGACAGGCTGGGGTAATATATGGACAGGCTGTTTTCACCAACTGGTATGGAAGCAATTGAAGGGCCAAGCTAACATATTGGTGCTGGGTAGAGGTTTTGGGAACAATTGATTTCTTCTGCTCCAGCAAAAACCTGGCATGGAAAGGTTGTTATTGAAGATAGTGGGGTAGATGGGGTAGGTGTTGGGGAGTGCTGCTTTCAGTTTCAATGCTTTAGTTTCAAGAGCAGGCAGCCTGTGGCCATAAGATTGTGTGCTTAGTTTTTGCTACTGCCTGACCTTCAACCCGGAGGACGAAGGCTCCCACCAAATTTCGTGGCCCAACAAAATTTCGTGGCCCAACAAAATTTGCTTGCCTGACAATATTTTTAGTTCATTTACACTGGTCAATCAAAAAAATAATAAAAATGTGAGTATGGCCTTGCAAGGAAAAAATATACCAATATAATAATATAAATAAGAGTAAATCTGTGATTAATTTGAACAAAACTAAAAATAAACAAAATGAGATGGCTGATAGGAATATGTAGAATGGCCCAGATCATGAACAGGAGGATAGGGGCTATTTTTTAGCAGTTTTTCATCATATATGGTTTAGTAAGCTCTATTATCCCCATGTAACCCCAGCTCCCCAACTCCCCATAATCACTTTGATAAGGAGGTAGACTGTTGGTTCAAAAGAGTCCAAAGAAGAGGCCATTGAGGAGGAGGGGTACAATTGACTGCGCTGTCATCAGTGGACAAGACATGTGACTGTACCACCACCTCCAGTAATGTACACCATCCAACATCCTTCCCAATCACCAGAAGATTGACTCAGTGTGCCATGAAGAATATGAAGTGTACCAGCATATGTTTACTAGACCATGTGTTAATGGTTATTTGTACACTGCAGCTGACAGTATGGTCCATCAACACAAACACAATGGGGGTTATTTACGAAAGGCAAATCCACTTTGTGCACCTGAAATTGCACTTAAAGTGCACTTGGAAGAGCAGTCGCTGTAAATCTGAGGGGTAGATCTGAAATGAGGGGAAGCTCTGCTGATTTTATCACCCAATCATGTGCAAGCTAAAATGCTGTTTTTTATTTTCCTTGTATGTCCCCCTCGGATCTACAGCGACTGCACTTCCAAGTGCACTTGTAGATTGCACTTGTAGTGCAAAGTGGATTTGCCTTTAGTAAACAACCCCCCAATATGTTCCCCATGCTGGTGAAGGTTTGCTTTGTTAAATGTCCCCCATGGCAGCGTCCAGGTCTTCATGCCCCTGGGATGACAATAGTTTGTGCAATAGCCTTGTAAATGATCAGAATTTTGTATCAAGATTCGTCCTCCTCAGAGACCTCAGTTGAGTTTGGACTTTGCAGACTTCAAGCAGGATTTGACAAAATGTGAATCGAAACCTCATGTACTTGCTCAACTATACTGAGCTCAATAGGCATTTTTTAGCAGAGCAGCAAAGAAGAGACTGGTAAACATGTGAACATATTAAAAAGTGGAGATTAATACAAAAAATATTGTTCCTTAAAAAAAGGGATCAGGTGTCTAAACAAAAATAAAGACTGGGTATGTTTCCCCAACTTAATGCACACACAACCAGGCACACAGTATTTTTTTCTTTCCCTCTGACAGTTTAATGCCACATACACACGACCAGATTTTCCGTCAGGAAAACCTTGGATGTTTTTTCCGGCGGAATTTCGATCAAGATTTGCTTGCATACACACGGTTCAATGGTTCGGAGCATGCATCAAATTTTTTCCGAGCATGCATCATAATTTTACATGTCGGAATTGCTACAGACGACCGGATTTTCCAATAGGAATTTTTTCCGTTGGAAAATTTGAGAACCAGCTCTCAATCTTTTGCTGGCGGAAATTCCGACAGTAAAAGTCTGGTGGAGCATACACACGGTCGGAATTTCTGTTCAAAAGCTCACATCTGACTTTTCCAATCGTGTGTACAGGGCATTAGGGTGTCTTTTGTATTTTTATTGCTTAGTATAACTTGGATGGGTGTGGGGAAGACATGAGATAACCTAAAAAAAATTGAATTGACTGAAAAAAATTCTCTTTTCACTAGTCTGACAGAGACCTTCCACCCATTTGATAACTTGCTGGAAGAATGCCTAGAACATTTTTCATTGTAGAACTGAAAACTGCACGCAGTCTCATCAGTTGTCTTCTTCTGATATCCACTGGGCACTCTGAAGTGAGGGAGACACAAACTCATGTGGACTACTGGACACCCTTCCTTCAAGCCTCCACAGAGTATCCTCCAGGGAGATTCTCCAAATCATAAAAGAGAAATCCCAAACTTTAGAAAATAGGCCTCCTAGCTTAGAATATAGCTGGGACAATGATAATCTCCAAGCGACATCTCCCTCAGAACGGGATCTCTTCCGGCAGGGCTGAACCCAGGATCCAACACACTCTGCTTCAGGCTTCAGACTATTTATGGGCTCTCCAGTCACCTACTGGACATGCCTCTCCAGGGATTGGCTGAGTACCCCAAAATATTCAAGCTATTCCTCTAGAATGCAGGGACAAACAATCAGACCACCAACCTGTGAAACATTGACCATGCTAGAACAATCAACCCCTGTTCCACTGATTACAGTGGAGCTAAACTAAATTTGCCTAGCAACCTACAGTAATTTGGATGGTTTTACAGATATGTTAGGATGCAAAGCTAGGATACTCTAATAAAATAATATCAAGTTTGAAAATTGCAGTTTTTGGACCTCATAAACCTAATATGGCGCTGTCCCAAACTACACACATATTGGGCCGGAGTCGTGACTACGGTCAACTCAGAACTTAAAGTCTCTCTTCCGCAGGACCCGAGAGCATGTCTCCTGGGTTCACTGGAAGGATATGAGTGGGAGTACACTAGAGAGACTATCCACAGAGTCTTATTCCAGGCCAGGAAAATAATTATGATACATTGGAAGTCTGAGGATCCCCCGACCATAAAGGAATGGATTACTAACATTGGTGTGGTGCTCAGAATGGAAAAACTTGTATATCAGCACAGGAGTAGTGCACCCAAATTTGAGAAAATATGGGCATTGTGGCTAGATGTACCAGGATTTTCCCCGGTGGATCTGGTTGCGGACAGATTATTGGGAATCAATGTTGGTTGAGCACTGGGTAGTGAGGAATAATATAACCTGCTGATGAAGATTTATAGCTAGATTCAGGTACGGCGGCGCATCGTTGCGGCGGCGTAGCGTATCGTATTTACACTACGCCGCCGTAAGTTTGCAAGGCAAGTAC
This sequence comes from Rana temporaria, assembly GCF_905171775.1. NCBI lineage: Eukaryota > Metazoa > Chordata > Amphibia > Anura > Ranidae > Rana > Rana temporaria. Next base: position 37,617,024 of record NC_053493.1, on the reverse strand, counting down.
TGTATTCACAAAGTACTTGCCTGCTAAGTTACGGTGGCGTAGCGTAAACGGGGCCGGCGTAAGCGCGCCTAATTCAAATGAGGATGTGGGGGGCATGTTTTATGTATATTAACTGTGACCTGGCGTGATTTACGTTTTTTACGAACGGGGCATGCGCTGTCCGTGTACATATCCTAGTGTGCATTGCGGCAAAGTACGCCGCAAGGACGTATTGGTTTAGACTTAGACGTAAATTACGTCCAGCCCTATTCACGGATGACTTACGCAAACGCCGTAAAATTTTCAAATTTCGAAGCGGGAACGACGGCCATACTTAACATTACAAGTCCAGCTATTTGATGGAATAACTTTACGCCTGAAAATGCCTTACGTAAACGGCGTATCTTTACTGCGACGGGCGCACGTACGTTCGTGAATAGGCGTATCTTATGATTTACATATTCTACGCCAAACTCAATGGAAGCGCCACCTAGCGGCCAGCCTAAAAATTACACTTTAGGATACGACGGTGTAAGACACTTACGCCGCTCGTATCTTAGCCTAATTTAAGCGTATCTGGTTTCCAGAATACGCTTAAATTTGCAACGGCGCAGATTCAGACTTAGCCGGCGTATCTACTGACACGCTGGCCTAAGTCTTTCTGAATCTAGCTAATTGTTTGTATGCCAATTCTGCTAAATAAATACTATTTTGTTAGATAAAAAAAAAAGAAAATCGAAGTCTTCAGGGGTAGCAAATTTTTTTTCAAGGTAAGTAGCTATTTATGATTGTTAGATGAGGAAGTCAGGAACAGCCCAGATTATGGAAGGAGTTCTGGAAATTGTGAGCGTTGATTGCTGTTAGTGGGTACTTTTTGACTGTCTGACCTACTAGTTAATGGTTGTGTCACAAAATTTTCAGTATTTCATCTGCAGCATAAGCTTTGGAAAGCTGAATTTAAAAAAAGAATAAATGTTTCTTGTTTAACAACGGTTAGAGGTATTTTTCCAGAAGAATAGCTTTTAGTAAAGTCTATTTTAAAAGTCACAGGAACAATGAAGCCAGTACTGGCTTACTCATTCTCTATCTTAAACTGGTGGCATGGTGAAATGTGATTCTTAAGGAAACTTCACAGGTGCTAACCCCCAATTTCTATGTAGTTCAGGCAGCCATTCTTATTTTTTCTGCCAGAGCTTCAGCACGACCTTGGAAAAAAACATCTGAATTAGAGACTTAGTAACTCGACTATAACCAGCTATCTGTGTGTTCTGCCTTCGTGGTCTGTGCTGTGTGACCCTAAATGACAGCAGAGTCAAATGCAACGCTGTGTCACCACTGAATCTCCCCCCTGGAATGCATGTCTTGTGCTTCTAATATTCTATTTTACAAGTTTGGCTATAGATGTATGTACATATTTTAAAGTGATCCTTTCATTAGCTAATTTAACAATATGTGAACCGTTACTCTGTAAAACAACACATTCAATTTAAAGGATAAGTTCACCTTTGTAAACAAAAATAATAAATGTACATCTTTTTGCAGTTAAAAAAAATGTGCATTGAACATTTTTTCTCCAGGGTCTCTGCTAAACAAAATATATAATGTTTGGGGGTTCTAAGTAATGATTTTAACTTGAAACCAACAAGTGTCAGAAAAAGGTTAGGGCCAGATCCACAGAAGAATTACGCCGGCGTATCTATTGATACGCCGCGTAATTTCAAAGTTCCCGCGTCGTATCTTTGTTTTGTATCTACAAAACAAGATACAACTGCATCTGGGCTCGATCCGACAGGCGTACGTTTTAGAACGCCGTCGGATCTTAGGTGCATTTTTCCGCTGGCGGCTAGGTGGCGTTTCCGTCGAATTCCGCGTCGAGTATGCAAATTAGCTAGATATGGCGATCCACGAACGTACGTCCGGCCGGCGCATTTTTTTATGTCGTTTGCGTTCGGCTTTTTCCGGCGTATAGTTACCCCTGCTATATGAGGCGCAGCCAATGTTAAGTATGGCTGTCGTTCCCGTGTCAAATTTAGAATTTTTTACGTCGTTTGCGTAAGTCGTTCGCGAATACGGATTTGCGTAGAATGACGTCACCGTCGTAAACATTGGCTTGTTCCGGGTTAATTTCGAGCATGCGCACTGGGATACCCCCACGGACGGCGCATGCGCAGTTGAAAAAAAACGTAATTTACGTCAGGTCAAGACGTATTTACATAAAACAAGCCCCCATCACATCCATTTGAATTGCGCGCCCTTACGCCGCTAAAGATACACTACGCCGCCGTAACTTACGGCGTGCATTCTTTGAGGATACAGAAAAAAAAGTAAGTTACGGCGGCGTAGTGTATCAGAGATACGCTACGCCCGACAGAAATATTCGCCAGGGTACGTGGATCTGGCCCTTAGTCTTTAAGTGGTTAAACTTCCCTTATTTACAGACCGAAGTTCATTCCTTTGATCTAAAGAACAAAATGTTGCAATGTCTATAGTTAGCTCAGTGGCTGAGAAATGTTGTGAAACTTGGCAGACTGCCTGTTTTGTTTTTGTTTTTTGACAGCTGTCGGCTTGAGCAGAGAACTTTGCACAGAATCTGGAAAATGCATTGTTAGGATCGCAAGGGGGAAAGAATCGTGATCTTTATTCTTAACGATTAATCATGCAGCTCTAGTGTTCAACTAGTGTAGGTGAATTTATTTTGTGTTTCATGGTAGTTGTGTGAGTCTGTACAGGGCTGGGTTACTCTAGGTCAGGCTGGAGGGCTCTACAGGACAGGTCTCTACCCCTCTGGTTCTAGACGCTTGGAGATACTTTTGGAAGTTAGCGGGGGAAGGCCAGGGGGTTCTGATCTGCAAACTGGGGGAATCTGTCCAATCCCCAGGCAGAAACCCGTGGCAGGGTGGCTGGATCAGCCCTTAAATATCATGGAGCCTGGCCAGCAGGGGAGTTGAAGATGGGAGATGGATTGCTGAGGTTGCTGTCGTGAGACCTGGGAGGGGACTCTGGGGCTGGATGGCTCTGCCTCCAGGATGGAGCTGAGGAAAGGAAGGAGAGGAAGCCTAAGAGAGGGATCTCCATTACCTTGGTTGTCATGGGAATATCTGGACAGTAGAAGGCCTGAACAGAAGTCTTGCCCAGTGCAGCAGGAATCAAGAGACAGTGTGAGTACCTCAGCACACCCAGGGGCATACAAGGGGAAAGACTGTCAGACATAGCATACTTTCAAAGGGACAGTGTTGTGCTTAATCCTAATCCCTTGTCCTGGGGCATTCTTCAGAGATGCCAGGTGGGCTGGTAGTCAAAGCAGTCAGGTGGTCTAGTATCTGCAAGTGTCTGAACTTGTTTGAGCTTCTACTGAGGAGATACGATACTCCTGCACACAGTTTGGGATTTTGTGCTATTTCAATAAAGAGGAAGGAGAACTCCTGGTTTGTCCATAACCTTGCCACTGATCCATAGAGGCTGCTATTATTTTGGAGGGAGTAGAGTACAGGATCTTCATGTTTGTGTACATAGAAAATTATTTTGTACTCATCAGTTGTTCTTCAAGTCAAGTTGGGCATCCCATTATCCCTATTCCCTACCAAACTTGTTTTCCCCAATAAAACAACAAAGATAAGCCCATAGACTTATTCCTTGTCTCTAAACAAGAGTTGAAAATGTGTTTTGCCTGACATAGGAGGACACAAAATCCAGTGGCTCCTGCCGGTGTAGCACTTCAAAACCTTACTTTGTCTTGAATAGGCAAGAAAAGGGTCCACTTAATGGAAACCCTTAATGCAAGATCTATGATGGCTGCTTTTGCTGACCTCCTTCTAAAAATAAATTTCAGGCTTGTTTTTATTTTATTTTTCTCTGACCCTTCCTAATTTGTTTTTCTTCCAGACTTCTATTCTTTTTCCCTTCCTATCCCTCTTGCCTTCCTTCTTTTCTTACTCGTTTTCTTTCTTTTTTCTGTCTTTCTTTTTTTCTTTAAGCTCTCCATCCCCTCATTCTAGTTCTTCAGCTACCTTTCTCCATCCTTTTTTGCTCTTTCTACCTCTATTCATTCGTTCCCTCATCTCCTTCCTTCCTTCCTTCCTTCCTTCCTTCCTTCCTTCCTTCCTTTCTTCAGTTTTTTCTTCCTTCCTTCCTTCCTGCCTTCCTTCCTTCCATCTAATTCTTCCTTCCTTCATCCTCTCCTTTCCTTTCTCCTTCCTTTCAACCCTCCATCCCTCTCCTTTCCCCTTCTATCTCTTTCCATTTCCCTTTCCGTTCCTTTCCCTTTCCCCCTCTATACCTTTCCATTTCTCTTTCCTTTCCCCTTCTATCCCTTTCCCCTTCTATCCCTTTTCCCCTTCTATCCATTTCCCCTTCTATCCTTTTCCCTTTCCCCTTCTATCCTTTTCCCCTTCTATGCTTTTCCCTTTCCCCTTCTATCCCTTTCCCTTTCCTTTCCCCTTCTATCCCTTCCAATTTCCCTTTCCTTTCCCCTTCTATCCCTTTCCATTTCCCTTTCCTTTCCCCTTCTATCCCTTTCCCTTTACCCTTCTACCCATTTTCATTTCCCCTTTCCTTTCCCCTTCTATCCCTTTCCTTGCCTTTTTCTCCCCTTTCCCCTTCCTTTCCTTTCTCTTTCTATTTTCATTTTCCTTTTCCTTTTCCTTTCCATTTCCCTTTCCTTTTACATTCCCTTTCCCTTTTCCTTCCCTTCTCCTTCCTTTCATTATTTCTATTCTTGTTTCAGTTCTGTTATGTAACCAGTATAATTATTGTATTGTTGGCTCGTTTTAGAGGAATGATTAATAGCCCAAGGTAAGCAACTCATATAGATAAGTTATCACCCCGCATTACTTTTTTTCTGTATTGTGAATTGTGAATATATTTTTGTCTAGAAATGCTCTATTATAATCTGTGCAGCAGCTTAATGGAGGAGAGAGAAGTAGTGAAAACAATTATAGTTTTTTTTATGGACTATCCCTACAAGCTTGAAAAGCTAAATTCCCATGATTGAAGAAAGCGTGTAAAGATAATGCATTAGCTTACATAAAGACTAATTAGACTTGAAAACAGTTTAGAAAAACCATTCTAAAAATTACAATGTCTTTCTTTTTGGTGCTCTATGCTGAAGGCAGAATCTCATGAAAGTTAGAATACATATATTTGAGAAAAAAAATGGAAAACGCTAATCCCATTACCTTTTTACTGTTTGAAATAATAAACAGGGAGTTTGATACGCCATATTTACCTGAATTAAATAAATCTAGACTACCCTAAGCCAGAGAGCAGTACATAAAGGTACATGAGTGGGCGGGATGCAACAGCGAGAAGGTGGGGGAGGAATTAGGTAGTAGGAAGAGGTCAGGAGGAGGAGGAGTCTCCTTGACCATTGCAGCACCACTTGGGCTAAAGTGATAGGAGCATTTGTTCCAGTCACTCAATTTTCAAATTAACCACTTCAGCCCTGAAAGGTTTTACCCTCTTAATGAGGGCCATTTTTTGCGATACGGCACTGCGTCGATTTAACTGACAGCTGCGCTGCCGTGCAACAACGGTCTTAAAAGGATCCGCACCTTGTGGACCTGTTGGTAGGCTTGTAGAGAATTTTAACATTTCCACGCTCATACATCTTCATGAATACTTATAGGTAGATTCAGGTAGAGTTAGGCTGACTTATCAGTAGATAAGTCGACCTAACTCAGAATCTATGCCGACTTATGTTTAAGCGCATGCTCAAACAGAGATACGCTTAAACATATCTAAGATACGACGGCTTGCGCCGTCCTATCTTAGATTGCAATATTTTGGATGGCCGCTAGGTGGCGCTTCCATTGCGGTCGGCGGAGCATATGTAAATGAGGAGATACGCCGATTCACGAACGTACGCCCAGCCGACGCAGTACTTTTACGCCGTTTACGTAAGAGATAGGCCGCGTAAAGTTAGAGCTCTATTGGAATAGTAATGTCAAGTATGGCCGCTGTTCCCGCGTCGAAATTCGATTTTTTTACGTCGTTTGCGTTCGTCGTCCGTGAATCGGGATTTACGTCGTTTACGTCCACGCCAAAATCAATAGGCCCGTGCGGCGTACTTAGCCGCAATGCACACTGGGAAATGTAGGCGCCCGGCGCATGTGCAGTAAAAAAAAAACTTAAAAAACGTGAGGTCAAGCGCCATTAACATAAAACATGCCCCCCTCAAACACATTTGAATTAGGCGCCCTTAAGCCCGCCGATTCAGGCTACGGCGACGTAACTTAGCAGGCAAGTACATTGTGAATCATGTACTTGCCTCACTAACTTACGGCGGCGTAGCTTAAATTCCTTAAGCTACGCCGCCGCAAAGTTACGCGAACATACCTGAATCTAGCTATTAGACTGTATTGTCAAAAGTATTGGGACGCCTGCCTTTATACACACATGAACTTTAATGGCATCCCAGTCTTAGTCCGTAGGGTTCAATATTAAGTTGGCCCACCCTTTGCAGCTATAACAGCTTAAACTCTTCTGGGAAGGCCGTCCACAAGGTTTAGGAGTGTGTCTATGGGAATGTTTGATTATTCTTCCAGAAGCACATTTGTGAGGTCAGGCACTGATGTTGGATGAGAAGGCCTGGCTCGCAGTCTCCACTCTAATTCATCCCAAACATGTTCTATCGGGTTGAGGTCAGGACTGTGCAGGCCAGTCAAGTTTATCCATCCCAAACTCACTCATCCATGTCCTTATGGACGTTGCTTTGTGCACTGGTGTGTCATGTTTGCAGTAGGAAGGGACCATCCCCAAACTGTTCCCACAAAGTTGGGAGCATGAAGTTGTTCAAAATGTCTTGGTATGCTGACACCTTAAGAGTTCCCTTCACTGGAACTAAGGGGCCAAGGCCAACCCCTGAAAAACAACCCCACTCCATACTCCCCCCTCCACCAAATGATTTGGACCAGTGCACAAAGCAAGGTCCATAAAGACATGGATGAGCGAGTTTGGGCTGGAGGTATTTGACTGACTTGCACAGTCCTGACCTCAACCTGATAAATAACCTTTTGGGGTGAATTAGAATGGAGACTGCGAGCCAGGCCTTTTCGTCCACATCAGTGCCTGACCTCAAAAAATACACTTCTGGAAGAATGGTCAAACATTTCCATAGACACACTCCTAAACCTTGTGGACAGCTGGTAGGCGTCCCAATACTTTTGACAATATATTTTTTTACCCATATAATGGCTGTACCTACAGTATGTGCAGATTGAATACCATGTGGCGCAGAAGTGTTTTTAGCTGTGTTTGTTTGCTAAATTCTGGTAATTATATCAAGCCTGGGATCCCTTCCCTTCCTCTTTAGTCTTCCTGTTTGGCATCCTTAACCCTGAGGAGCCTCCCCCCCTTTTTTTTCCCCCTTTCCATCTCTTTTTACTTTGGCATTATTGTTACATTGGTCTAAGGCCCGGTACACACGGGCAAACATGTATGATGAAACCGGTCCGTCGGACCGTTTTCACCGTACATGCCTGCCAGAGGGCTTCTGTACGATGGCTGTACTAACCATCATACAGAAGTCCGCGCGTAAACAATACGCGGGGCGTGTCCGCGTCGTCGCCGCGACGATGACGCGGCGATGACGCGGTGGCGTGGGCGGGCCTGCCATTTAAAGGCTTCCACGCATGCGTCAAAGTCATTCGCGGACCAGTTTCAGCATACATGTTCGGTCGTGTGTAGGCGCGAGCGGGCCGAATTCCAGCAAACATTTGCCCGCCGGGCCTTTTCCCAGCAGACAAATATTCCTTGACGTGTTTTAAAACCGTCCGCTGGAATCCTGCCCGCTCGGACATGCTCGGACATGTACATGTCCGAGCGGGCAGGATTCCAGCGGACGGTTTTAAAACACGTCCAGGAATATTTGTCTGCTGGGAAAAGGCCCGGCGGGCAATGTTTGCTGGAATTCGGCCCGCTCGCGCCTACACACGACCGAACATGTATGCTGAAACTGGTCCGCGGACCAGTTTCAGCATACATGTTTGGTCGTGTGTACGGGGCCTAACTGTGTGAAGATTCATGATGTGAAATGTCCTGAAAAAAACTAAAGTTTTTTCTTTTCATAATTTTTGTACTACTTGGATAAAATAAATATTTATCTAAATGTGCCACCTTTTCCATGCCACATCAGTGTTAATTTCATTGGCAAAAATATTTTTATAATAGTTTTTGTCAGCTGCATATTTTCATTGAAGAAAACGAAACTAAAAGAAAATTCTAATTTTTTGAAATTGATGAAAACTATGACGGAAGTCAATTTCCATTTTTGGCTAACCAACGAAAACAGATCGCAAATGTGAGCTAGGGATGTTTACCCACCTCAACTTCCGCTTTCCTCAGAGCTCTTCCTGCCTGTTAAAGCCCCAGACCCCTGACTCTATTGGCAAGCTATATTGGCTACCTCTGTCTGCTGCCCAGGAGTTCTGAAACAATGCCCTGCAAAACATAGAAGAGGAGCTTCTCTGTTGGATTTGTGTCCGGATGTGACGTGCTGAGTGTTTTCCCTCCCAGAAAGGTAACAGTGCATCACAATGGCTAAATCTGTGTCTGTAGTGCATGTTCAAACCTAATACCCTTAACCACTTGCCAACTGCTGCACACACATTTACATCAGCAGAAGGGCTCGTACAGGCAAATGGGCGTACCTGTGCAACCCTTTGAATTTGCCGTCTTGCGGGCGTGCATGGCCACTGAACGCCGCGGGAGCGTACCTGCGGGTCCTGCAAACTCGATGTTCACCGGCAGCCCGCGATCATGAGTCGGAGAGGCAGAACGGGGAGATTCCCATGTAAACAAGGCATTTCCCTGTTCTGCCTGGTGAAAATGACAGGGATTTACTGCTCCCTGTCATCGGGAGCAGTGATCTTTGTCATGTCATTAGTAGCCCATCCCCTCCCCCCCACCCACAGTTAGAATCACTCCCTTTTTTTGTTTAAAAAATAAAAACCAAAGAGGTGATCAAATACCACCAAAAGAAAGCTCTATTTGTGGGGGAAAAAAGGACATCAATTTTGTTTGGGTACAACGTCGCACGACCACACAATTGTCAGCTAAATAGACGCAGTTCCCGAATTGCAAAAAAATGCTCTGGTCAGGAAGGGGGTAAATTCTTCTGGGGTTGAAGTAGTTAAATAGTAACATGTTATTAGATTTTTACTCCAGGATTTTATGATGAGTTTGGAAAGTCTAGAGAAATGCTTAAATAATTAACTAAACTCATTCCGATTTTAGTCAACTAAAATGTAATGGAGATTTTAGTCAACTAAAACGACTAAAACTAAAATAATTCAGATGACCAAAAATATGACTAAAACGAAAATGGCATTTTTGTCAAAAGACTATGGCTAAAACTAAATTTAAATTTGACATCAAAATTAACACTGTGCCACACGGAAATGCAATTGGACAAGATGGAGAGGTGGGACAGTGGTGTCAAACTTTCCACCTCATTTAACCACTTAAGGACCGAGCCTCTTTCTTAAATTTGGTGTTTGCAAGTAAAAAAATTACTTAGAAACCCCAAACATTATATATACTTTTTTCTAACACCCTAAAGAATAAAATGGAGGTCGTTGCAATACTTTCTGTCAAACCGTATTTGCACAGCAGTCTTACAATGGCACTTTTTTTGGGAAATTTTTTAATTAAAAAATAAGACAACAGAAAAGTTAGCCCAATTTGTTTTATATTGTGAAAGATAATGTTATGCCGAGTAAATTGATTCCCAACACGTCACGCTTCAAAATTGCGCCCGCTCATTTAATGGCGAAAAACATTTACCCTTAGAAATCTACATCTCCGACGTTTAAAAAATTCTACAGGTGGCATGTTTTGAGTTACAGAGGAGGTCTAGCCATCACAGTGATACCTCGCATGTGTGGTTTGAACACTGTTTTCATATGCGGGCACTGCTCACTTATGCGTTCGCTTCTGCACGCGAGCTTGGCGTTTTGGGGCGCGTTAAAGTTTATTTTCTTGTTTATTTTACCTTTTTATTTTTATTTTTTCACACAGTTCTTTAAAAAAAAAAAAAAGGGTCACTTTTATTCCTATTTCAAGGAATGTAAACATCCCTTGTAATAGAAAAAAAGCATGACAGGATCTCTTAAATATGAGATCTGGCATCAAAAAGACCTCAGATTCATATTTACACTAAAATGCAATAAAAAATAATTATTTAATATCATAAAAAAATGTCTCTTTAAGAGCTATGGGCGGAAGTGACGTTTTGACGTCGCTTTCGCCCTGCAATGGTATGGAGATGGGTGAGGGCCATCTTCCCCTCACTTGTCTCCATACCAAGCCAGGGAGAGGACCCGTTTGCCTCTGCCGCTACTGACGGCTCTGGTAAGCGGCGCAGGGCACCGGAGAGCGACGGGAGGGGGCCCCTCTCCTGCTGCTGATAAAAGTGATTTCACAGCGAATACACCACAGAGACCACTTTTATCTGAAACCGGACCACTCACTGAAGAAGAGGATACCGGGGGTTATGGTAGCTATCTTCTGCCATAACAACGATATCTCTCTTCAAAGTGTATATCGGCGTGAGCCGGTCCACACAAAATGCTTTGCAAAGCATTCTCTGAATGTCCTTAAAGAATAGGCTACAATGCTATCTAGACCTTTAGATACATAAAAAAAAGTAAAAAAAGATTATGGGCAAAAAAAGGCAGTACATGGTTACACGTTTAGGGACTGGCCCACCCCTTTGTCAAACCAAGCAGCTTCCTTGCCGATCTCTGCACACCTTGCCCAGTCCACAGCATACTTCCATCTCGGTTTTGTGATATACTGTACCTATTTCAACATTTTGACAGTGACTGCATTTTTACACATTTTATCGCTTTTAATAAATGTTTTTTACATGTAGGTGGTGGTGCCCTCTTCTGTTTTGTTTTATTCCCTGAATGGCACCCAATCCAAGCAGCCGATCTCCTGTGTTCACAATACATCAGGCCAGCACTTGACATGGGACCTGAAAGCTAGTGGAGATCACTGGAGTAGCAGTATTTACTTCAGTGATTTCCAGCTTCTAGAGGGATCCATCAGGTATATGCATCGTTACATTGGTCCAAGCTGAACCAATGTAACTATGTAAAAAAATGCCATACCTGAAATTCTTCTTTAAGGGCCGAGCCTGTTTTTCAGACTTGGTGTTTACAAGTTTAAAACATTTTTTTTTTTGCTAGAAAATTACTTAGAACCCTTAAACATTATGGCCCAGATTCATAAAGGGCTTACGACGGCGCAACGCAATGTACGCCGTCGTAAGTCCTAATCTGGGCCGTCGTATCTATGCGACTGATTCTTAGAATCAGTTACGCATAGATATCCATTAAATCCGACAGGCGTAAGGCTCTTATGCTGTCGGATCTTAAATGCAATTTTTATTTTTGCCGCTATGTGTCGCGTCCGTCGTTTTCCCCGTCGAGTATGCAAATTAGCAAAATACGCAAATTCCCGAACGTACGCGCGGTCGACGCAGTGAAGTTACGACGTTTACGTTAGATTTGCGACGCATAAAGTTGCCCCTGCTATATGAGGGGCAACCAATGTTAAGTATGGCCGTCGTTCCCGCGTCGAAATTTAAAAATGTACGTTGTTTGCGTAAGTCGTCCGTGAATGGGGCTGGACGCCATTTACGTTCACGTCGAAACCAATGACGTCCTTGCGACGTCATTTAGCGCAATGCACGTCGGGAAATTTTAGGGATGGCGCATGCGCATTACGTTCGGCGCGGGAACGTGCCTAATTTAAATGCTCCACGCCCCCTACCCGGCTCATTTAAATTAGGCGGGCTTGCGCCGGGGGATTTACGCTACGCTGCCGCAACTTTACAGGCAAGTTCTTTGTGAATAAAGCACTTGCCTGTAAAACTTGCGGCGGCGTAACATAAATGACATACGTTACGCCGCCGCAGTTTTACGCCCAGATACGAGAATCTGGGCCTATATATATTTTTCTTCTAACACCCTAGAGAATAAAATGGCGGTCATTGCAATACTTTTTGTCACACCGTATTTGCGCAGCGGTCTTACAAGCGCATCACTTTTTTGAATTAAAAAATAAGACAATAGTAAAGTTAGCCCATTTTGTTTTTTATATTGTGAAAGATAATGTTACGCCGAGTAAAATGATACTCAACATGTAACGCTTCAAAATTGTGCCCGCTCGTGGAATGGCGTCAAACTTTTACCCTTAAAATCTCCATAGGTTTAAAAAATTCTACAGGTTGCATCTTTTGAGTTACAGAGTAGGTCTAGGGCTAGAATTATTGCTCTCGATCTAACGATTGCAGGAATACCTCACTTGTGCGATTTGAACACCTTTTTTTTTATATGTGGGTGCTACTCAAGTATGCGTTCGCTTCTGCACGCAAGCTCGTCGGGATGGGGCGCTTTATAAAAAAAAATCGTATTTATTTTAATTAATTTTTTTTTTTTTACACAGTTTTTTTTTTTTTTTTTATAAATGGGTCACTTTTATTCCTATTACAAGGAATGTAAACATCCCTTGTAATAGAAAAAAACATGACAGGTCCTCTTAAATATGAGATCTGGGGTCAAAAAGACCTCAGATCTCATATTTAGACTAAAATGCAATAAAAAAATAAATTGTCATTTGAAAAAATGACAACAAAATAATGTGCCTTTAGGACGCATGGGCGGAAGTGAAGTTTTCGATGTCGCTTCCGCCCTGCTATGCTATTCAGACGGGTGGGGGCCATCTTGCCCTCACTCGTTTCCACGGCAAGCTGCGAGAGGCCCCGCTGCCGATAACGGTGATCTTGCGGTGAATTCGCCGCAGAGACCACCGTTATCATTTACAGGACCGGCCACGGAAAAGATGAATATCTCGGTTGTGGCAGCAGCTGCTGCCGTTAGCGAGATATTAAACTTTAAAATATGACGTATATGTACGTGATGGTTCTTAAGTGGTTAACTACTTCAGCCCCAAAAAAATGTACCCCCTTCCTTACCAGAGCACTTTTTGCGATTCGGCACTGTGTCACTTTAACTGATAATTGCGCGGTCGTGCGACGTTGCACCCAAACAACAATTTTTTTTGCGCTATAAACAAAAAAAGACCAACAATGATTAAAAAAAGCAATATTTTTTACAATATATATAAACATGAATTTCTTTCTCAGTTTAGGCTGATATGTATTCTTCTACATATTTTTGGTAAAAATAAATCACAATAAGCGTATATTGATTGGTTTGCGCTAAAGCTATAGCGTCTACAAAATAGGGGATAGTTTTATGACATTTTTATTATTCATTTTTTTGTTAGTAATGGTGGTGATTAGCAATTTTTATCGTGACTGCGACATTATGGTGGACACATCGGACACTTTTGACACTGTTTTGGGACCATTTTCATTTATACAGGGATTAGTGCTATAAAAATGCACTGATTACTGTGTAAATGACACTGGCAGGTGTAGTGATATAAACATGTGCATTTGGTGGATCTTCCCATACAGAACAATGTAGTGATATAAAAATATAGGGCCAGATCCTCAAAAGGGATACGCCGGCGTAACTGCTGTTACGCCGTCTTATCCCTGTTTCTAACTATGGAACTGATCCACAGAATCAGTTTTCCATAGTTAGGCAGAAGATCCGACATGTGTAAGGGACTTAGGAGTACGGCATTCGCCGCTGGGGGCATTTTGTGTCGAAATGCCGCCTCGGGTATGCAAATTAGCACTTACGGAGATCCACAAAGCTTTTCAGCTTCGTTTTTTCTCCGTAAGTTTTAGTTTGCAAACGCAAAATTAGGGCTGCTTTTACAAAGTGTAAACTGTTTACACCATGTAAAAGCAGACCCTTCTGTCCAGCGACGCGATTTTTTTTTTGTTTTGAATTTTTTTTTTGCCGCCGTATCTTTTTTTTTTTCCGACGCAACTTTATTGACCCGTCGCGATCCACAAAGCTCGGCGTAACGTAATTCCGCGCTATGCACGTCGGGAAAATGACATCACAAGCATGCGCAGTACGGCCGGCGCGGGAGCGCGCTTAATTTAAATGGGAATCGCCCCCATGAAAAGAGGAACGCCTTGCGCCGGGGGAATTTAAGTTACACAGCCAAAAATTTCTAGGTAAGTGCTTTGTGGATCGGGCACTTAGGTAGAAATTTTAAGGCAGTGTAACTTAAATGGGAAAATTTACGTTACGCCGGATCTTTGTGGATTACCCCCATAGTGTCCAGTCCGATTAGATAATTGATATTTAGATGTTAGTATGATGATTATAGATTTGTTGTTTCACAGCAACACACAGGCTCTCCAGAGAATGCATTTTAATTTAACTTCCAATAACGAACAAAGTCCAAAGTCCTCAGACGATACAAAATCCAACGGAGTATATACCTTATTTATCGGCGTATACCGCACACTTTTTTGCCCTGAAAATCACCAAGGGGCGATGAAGGGGTTAAGTGTGTCCTAGGGAGTGATTCTAACAGTGGGGTGGATGGGCTACCACTGACATGACAGCGATCACTGCTACTGATGACAAGGAGCAGTAGATTCCTGTCCTGTCACTAGGCAGAACCGGGAAATGGCTTGTTTACATAGGCATCTCCCCGTTCTGCAGCTCCGTGACACGGTCGCAGGAACCCAGCAGACATCAAGTCCGCGGCACGGTCACGGAGCCCACGCGCCCGCACGGTGGCAGATTCAAAGATACATACCTGTATGTTGCTTTGCACCATTCTGCCAATGTATATCGGCGTTAGCCGGTCAGCAAGTGGTTAAAAAAAACTGTATACAGCAAGACACAATGCCAAACATACTGAAAAATACTGTAGATTTTGGGTTTACATACACATTAATGGTCTATTCAAACATACTTGCTGGTTCTTTCCTGGCCCAAAAGGATTCTGGGAAAAGAAGGTTCCTCGAGTGATTATGGGCACTTAGATTTTAATAATTTTTGACAGTAGAACAAAGTAACGTAGACCGCGCTCTAACAGAGACCCTACCTTCTTTCCAACATTCCCAGCCCTTTGGCCATAAACAATTACATCCTGTGATATTTCCTCTTGTGAAATTCTCAGAAAGGTGAACGTTGAAAGAATATATTTAAATTCATTGGGCTGACTTTATTAACAAAGAGCGGAGAGCCAGGGAGAGCTGGGCTATCCTTTATCGTCTGTGTCCAATTCTGTTTGTCACATTTCATGCGTCTGAAGCAAATTTCTTAATCAGAAAGGATTACAGCAGTTCATAGCTGCCAGTTTTTATTTTCCCATGAAACATGAAGAAAAGTGAAACTTGCGCGGAGGCCTAATGCGACCCAGGGAAGCTTCTCGATTCCGGCAGGAGGATCTGGAAATTTATACAGCCTTTTCCTCTTATGAGATGTATTATTTATCATCATAAATGCTATTTTTACCTGAACAAAGAGAATAGAGGAGGGAGGTTGGGTGAAGGTAAAGACCAAGTGAAATTTGAACTTGGCTAAAAAGTTTCATCAGCTTTAGTTTTTTTTTGTTTTCCTCTTTTCTACTTTATTTCTTTTTCATGAGATTTCCTTTTACTGTCCCAACTTTTTTCTGTTTAAAATTATTTTTATTTTTAGGTTTTGGTGCTGCCCTAGGCCTGACAAAACTTGTGCACCCCCTAATTTAAATATGACCCACCCCTTTCTGTAAAGGCCACACCCCTTGCTGTTTAAGACCCGCCCTAAAGTTTTCAAGAGTGGGGACTCTAGTTGTGAGGGCCTGGGGGGGGGGGGCAATGAATTCCCTTAATTTGCATAGATTTCCTTTCACTTCCTGTTTGGCTATGGAGCAGGAAGTAAAGGGAAATCTCTGCAATGGGACAGGGATGGTAAAAAATTAACTGACAGGGGCTATAACCCTCCCTTACTTTATCCAAAATGAAACAAAACAAGTGTTGCCTATAGTTTCTACTTTAAGAACAAATTTAAAAACATTTTTTAGAGAGGACTGAGAAGATATAACCATGCCAATGGTGCAGCAGAAACATATAGCACAGTGAGGAATGTTTGTGGTCCAGGATGATAGGACAGTAAAAATTAAAAGCAGCGCCCCACCCCCCCCCCCCCCGTGTTGCGGCATGACGGCCTCCTGCATACCGGAAGCAGTGCGGCCGCTTTAGGGGGCGCTAGACTAATTTGCCTCTCAGCCCAGTCCACTCCATGAGACTGGTGCTGCCCTAGGCCTGGGCCTTGTTGGCCTAGGTCAGGATACAGCGTTGAGTATTACTCACATAGTCAAGATATTTGTGGGTGTATAGAAATAGTAAAGCGCACAAGGTAGTCCCCTCAAACACTACTAAACGAAAGGTTGATAGGTGACCTTTACTCTGCTCTCCTGCTGGCGGCCTTCTCCAAGGTCCACATACAACATGATGAAGGATAGAGGCAAGGTATGAGCAATATGGATGAGGAGTTTACCAATGCATTGGACGCAGTTCCTCTTGCATCTATCTCTCCCTTTCAAAAACTGACAAATATTGATGTAGCACCCTGATGTTTAGGCAGGGTTTCTAGTAAATTTACCTGCCAGGTATAGTTGCCCTAGACAAATTGATAGGAGATCAATTGATACCACCCTAATTCTGGAATTGCAGAACTTCTCTCTTCTGTCACTAAATGGCCGGGTATCTGGTAGCATTAGATAAGACAAAGGCATTGCATGGACAGATTAGGAATAGATGGGGTATCTCAGCCAATGGGCAGGGATCTTCTTGGGTCCCTTGGCCTACTGGAAGAGCCTATTTATTTGGTTAAAATCAGGTGATCGGGGTTCTGTGGCACCTGGTTGGCTGTCTGGGTGGACGTGTATTGTGCTGCCCTGGGCTGCTAGGCCAGAGCCTGAGATCTATCCCGGGGACATCTGGCTGCTAGGCTGTCTGAGGGCCTTTCAAGAAGCAAGAGAGCAGCGTAGGGTTGGGACTGAGGCTTGCAGTCCAACCAGAAGTGCCGGTCCTGCCGGCCGGAGAACCTGTCGTGGCAGAGATAGAGGGGAAGCTGTCGCTACTAAGGGACCAACCACCATAATTACCAGGGGCCACAGTGAGTAGCTGAAGCAAGTGCCAGAGCAGTATTTTTACCAACTGGGGAAGGTGAAGAATTGGGAAACTTCAGCAAAAGCCAAGCCAGGGATCCAGCCAGTGGAGGTGAAGCTTGCAGTGCAGTCTTGCGTGCCTAGTCAGGGACCGAGTAGGCCAGTGGGGTGACGCTTGAGGAGTATCTGTGAGTGCCAAGCTAGGGACCCAGCAGGGACGCAGGGGTGACGCTTGAGAAAGATACTCAGTGAGAAGATTGGAAGAGCTCAGAAGATCCAGTGGCAATAGTTCAGCAAGTCTAGTGAGAGAGACTGGGAGCTCCGTTGAGTGAAGATCTACAAGAGGAGATTGTAGAGGAAGTCTAAGAGTTCATTGTAACCTTTGTTAGGAACTGTTCAAGATTGTTGCCATAGGAGACAGCGTGTCTACACATGCAGATGGGGTGTCCAGCTGGGTGCCTTTCCCTGCATGGCTGTCTATCTATAGAAGTCTTGGAGTCTGTCAATTAACATTGCAACTACTAAAGGGTGTCCTGGCCCTAACCCTCTCTCCCACAGTTCTGTTTAAGAGACAATAAATCTCTTTGCATTCAAGAAGTGTCTGGCGCCCAGGAATCTACCTTATATTACACCCACTGTGCCTCGTAACCCACTCTACACAAAAGGATATCAGCTATCCCTAACTCTGGAGGTTCTCATTAGACCAAAGGGGACCCGGGACTTGGTTACATATATATTGCACATACATTTTATAATTGGGGTAGAATCTAATCCCCATGTTGCCCTAGATCAGGGGTGCTCAACCTTTTGAAGAGCGAGGGCCACTTAAGCGACTTGGTAATCGGTCGCGGGCCACAATGAGCGGAGCCCACTATACTCTTTTTTTTTTTTTTTTTTTTGTGGATCGGATTGGAGGTAGGTATTTGTTAATGGGCACAAGTCCATTTACATCTGCCCTCCTTAGAGGTGAATGGAGGGTCCAATTGGGTCGGACTGACTGTGCGAAAGGGGCCTAAGGCTGCTTTCACACTGAAGCACTGTCGTTTTTCAGCACCGTGGGTGCAGCACAGTTCACCTGTGGCTTTCCTGCAGGTTAGCTGCACTTTGCCATAGACTTCTGTATGTTTGTGTAGTGAACTTTCAGAAAGTGCACCAAACTCGCAGGTAATAGAAGTCTATGGCTCAGTGCAGGTAACCCACACTGCTCTGCACCTGCAGATCAGTTTGAAAGCCCAGTAACCACTGCCAACAGATATGCCCATATATACACTTTAATTTTAGTAATAAACTTACCTTTAATAACAGTATTGTATTCTATTCCATCCTAGAGCAGGAGGTTGTGGGCCACAACAGAGGGCTCCGTGAGCCACATGTGGCCCCCGAGGCACTAGTTGGGCACTCCTGCCCTAGATGCTCTAGCGCTGACAACACCTCAATTTACATGTGATTGTGCTGTCCTAAATTATAGATATTATAGATATTAGTCTAGCATCTCATCTTTCAAACTATTCAGGAATTATGCTGTTTGCCACTATTGTTTGATCCTAAAGTGCCACTTCTGAGCATTATCCCTGAGGGCGCTGTTCATTACACTATATTCATTCTGTATTGTACTGTCCCCAGAGGCGTGACTAGAACCTTCAGGTCCCAGACCCAGTGCAAGAAACCATGAAGGGTACCTTCAGGCACAGATGATCACAGATCATGTTAAAGGGCCGATCACAGCGGCACTTTACCATGTGATTAGCTGATCACATGTAAACAGACTTGCCAGTTAGCGGTAGTCCTTTCCTCCCACGCTGTGTCTGCGAATCGTCTTTTACTAACACAAAATCAGCAAAAGCAGCCCGAAGGGTGGCGCCATCCGAATGGAACTTCCCCTTTATAGTGCCGTCGTACATGTTGTACGTCACCGCGCTTTGCTAGAGCATTTTTTTGTTCACGATCGTGTGTAGGCAAGGCAGTTTTAATGATCGGGTTGAAAAAAACATAGTTTTTTCTAGACCCTTAAAAACGTAATTTTTTAGAACCCGAAAAACGGCATTAGACTGCCTGTGGCTAGTGCCAAGTTAGCAGGTGAGCATACTGTTCAGACTGACTGGGTTTATGGAGGTGTGTCATTACATAAAGTGCCATTTGAAACAGAAGAATTGTCAACTTAAAGTATTGGGCACCCAATTAGGAAGAAATGGTTGGCAGGGATCATGGGTCAGGGAGGGGAGAGAGGAATAGAAAAGAAGAATACTTAAAAAAGCTGAGATTTACAACAAATCAGAGGGAAGGGATAGAGAGGGGGAACACGACTCCCTCCAGGGATTGGAATGTAAGTGCTGTGCCTATACTTTTCCAAATATTACTGGTTACTAAAGCTGATCTGTTCCCTTCTGTGTACAGAATACAACAGCAGAGGTAATCACCCAAACCTGGTTGTACAGATAACCGTTTGCCAACCAACCGCTGTCATTATACTGCGGCAGGTTGGCACGGCTGCGCGAATCGCCGTAGGTGTACGTCTGCCACTTTAAGAGCTCTAGGGGGCTCTATATATATACACGCATGTGCGTTTGAGCTTTGGGGTGCACACCTAAAATTTGTGCACACCTACAGTACAGTATGTTTATGATTCAATTTTCTATATTGTCCAAATATTTTTTCATTAGCATTATTGTATTGAAGAGGTAATAGTTGGTTATGAGGTAGGCGCATTGACTTTATATTTACTTATACAGGTTGTAGGAACACAATTTACTGTTTGCAGACACCTACACACTCATTTATTAACACAGACAATGTTTCACATAATATTGGCTGAATAGGTAGCGTGGGATTGATAATTTATATAATTCTTGTTTATTAAAATAGGATCTATGTTTTTCTACTTGTTTCGTTTTTCTGTGCATTAGCCCTAGAGAAGGGGGGGCTGTTCCACTGAAACTAGAAACTCTGGGCCAGATTCACATATAATTGCGGCGGCGTAACGTATGTCATTTACGTTACACCGCCGCAAGTTTTCAGCGCAAGTGCTTGATTCACAAAGCACTTACCTGTAAATTTGCGGCGGTGTAGCGTAAAGCCGTCCGGCGCAAGCCCGCCTAATTCAAATGGGGCGTGTATCATTTAAATTAGGCGCGTTCCCGTGCCGAACGTACTGCGCATGCTCCGTTTTGTAATTTCCCGCCGTGCTTTGCACGAAAAGACGTCGCACCGACGTAATTTTTTGAACAGCGACGTGCGTTACGTCCTTTCCTATTCCCGGACGACTTCCGCAAAAAAAAAAAAATTCAAAATTCGAAGCGGGAACGACGGCCATACTTTAACATGGCTGGTCTAAATATAAGCCATGAAATAGCAGTCGCAACTTTACGACGGGAAAAGCCAACTAACGACGACGTAAGAGAATGTGACGACTGCGCGTACCTTTGTGGATCGGCGTAAACAGCTAATTAGCATACCCGACGCGGAAAACAACGCAAACTCCACCCAGCGGGCGCCGAAGTATTGCATCCTAAGATCCGAAAGCGTACGAAGCCGTACGCCTGTCGGATCTTAGCCAAATGTCGTTGTATCTTTGTTTAAGAACTCAAAATAAAGATACGATGCGGCAAATTTGGTTTTTCTGTGAATCTGGCCCTCTATGTCAGTGGTCTCCAAACTGCTTCTCGAGGAGTTTGTGGCCCTTTGCTTGTCTTTATCCGACCCTCAGGGCACCATTCCTTATACTGACAAAGTGGGGCATTTTTCCTGCCAATGACACCAATGATGGGGCACTATTGCTTCCACACTGACACCAATGTTGGGGCACCATTCCTTCCACTGACACCAACAGTGGGGCATTATCCCTGCCAATGACACCAATGATGGGGCAATATTCCTCCCACTGACACCAATGATGGGGAATTATTGCTCCCACACTGACACCAATGATGGTTTACCATTACTCTCACTGACTCCAACAGTGGGGCATTGTTCCTGCCAATGGCACCAATGATGGGGCAATATTCCTCCCAATGATGGGGCACTACTTCTCCCACACTGACACCATAATGGTGCACCATTCCTCCCACTGACTTCAACAGTGGGGCATTATTCCTGTCAATGGCACCAATGATGGGGCACTATTCCTTCCATACTGACACCAACAATAGTATACCATTCCTCACACTAAAACCAATGACGGACCTGTTTACTAAGAGGGAGTTGCGTCATTGCCTCTCCCTCTGTTTTGGATCACTCCATCTACCATTCACCACAGAGGCGTTGCTAGGGGGTGCGGGGGGTGCAGCCCCCCCTGCGACTGCAGCGATGAGCGCCGCGGAATCGGAGCGCCGAGCGCCGCGGTACAAGAGGAGGGGGGGTTGCGGGGTGACACCGCAGCACCATCCATCCCATCCTCTCACAGCCACGGGCAGTGAGTCGGCACACAGGCACAGCCCCCTCCTCTCTGTTTGTGTGTACAGAGGGGGAGGGGCCGAGGGGACCTTCTGTCCATGTGCCGTGGCGCTGCCTGCGATGATCTGAGGTACTGAATGGGAAGGGGGGGTGTTTGCACCTGGGGGGATTTCACTGAAGGGGGGGGGTGTTTGCACTGAGGGGGGGTGTTTGCACTGAGGGGGTTTTCACTAAGGGGGGTTTGCACTGGGGGGGTTGTACTAAGGGGGGGTGTTTGCACTGGGGGTGTTTGCACTGGGGGGGTTGCACTGAGGGGGGGGATTTGCACTGAGGGGGGGTTGCACAAAGGGGGGGTGTCTGCACTGAGGGGGTGTCTGCACTGAAGGGGGTCTGTGTAACATGCAGGGGTCCAGAGGTGCAGGTGGCTGTGTAATGTAAAAGGGGTACAGTGATGCAGGGTGCTGTGTAATGTAAAAGAGTCCAGAGGTGCAGGGGGCTATGAGATGTAAAGGGGGCCAGTGATGCAGGGTGCTGTGTAATGTAAAGGGGTCCAGTGATGCAGGGTGCTGTGTAATGTAAAGGGGTCCAGAGGTGCAGGGTGCTGTGTAATGTAAAAGGGTCCAGAGGTGCAGGGTGCTGTGTAATGTAAAGGGGTGCAGAGGGCTGTGTAGTGTAAAAGGGTCCAGAGGTGCAGGGGGCTATGTGATGTAAAGGGGTGCAGAGGTGCAGGCGGCTGTGTAATGTAAAATGGGTGCAGTGATGCAGGGTGCTGTGTAATGTAAAATGGTCCAGAGATGCAGCGTGCTATGAGATGTAAAGGGGTCCAGTGATGCATGGTGCTGTGTAATGTAAAGAGATACAGAAGTGCAGGGTGCTGTGTAATGTAAAGGGGTCCAGAGGTGCAAGGGGCTATGTGATGTAAAGGGGTCCAGTGGTGCAGGGGGCTGTGTAATGTAAAAGGGTCCAGAGGTGCAGGGGGCTGTGTAATGTAAAGGGGTCCAGTGATGCAGGGGGCTGTGTAATGTAAAGGCGTCCAGTGATGCAGGGGGCTGTGTAATGTAAAGGCGTCCAGTGATGCAGGGGGCTGTGTAATGTAAAGGGGTCCAGTGATGCAGGGGGCTGTGTAATGTAAAGGGGTCCAGTGATGCAGGGGGCTGTGTAATGTAAAGGGGTCCAGAGGTGCAGTTGTGGAGAGGGGTACACAGTAGTAACAAAAAGATATTGAAGGATGCAGAGGTATGCAGGGGGCACAGTGGGGTGTTTTTACATTTTAACGTGGGGGGGTGCCAGATATTGGATCCGCCCCAGGTGCCAAATGCTCTAGGTACGCCCCTGGCCTATAGGCTCCTGAGATGTGAATTTTGGTTCTGGAGAAAGAGAGGTGGGGGGAGGGGACAAAGAAAAATGGAGAGAAAGAAGAAGGGATAGAACGAACAAGAAAGATGGATAGGGAGAGAGAGAAAAGGGGAAGAAAGGAGAACAGAGAGCAAACAGTAGGGTAAAAAATATTTGAAAAATGTTATTGGGGGGGGGGGGGGGTGACACCATATTTTACCGCACCAGGTGACACCAACCCTAGTGACGCCACTGATTCACCATCGCATACTGGGGGGGAAGGTGGAAGAGAGAGTAAAAGATCAGGAGGATACAGGATTGACCCATATTGTTGTTTTATGTGTAGTTGTTATTGTTGTTATTTATATGTATGAAATGTTGAACTTATTTTAAATGTGAATTTTTTTTGTATGCTTATCGCAATGAAATGTAAATTATATTTGTGTGTTAAAAAACTGAATAAAAACAAATTGAAAAAACCATTGCATACTGGTAGATTTACTGCACAGCATTAGCCAAATTTGTATTCACATTTTAGAATTATGGCGTTCCTCATTCCGCATATGGTCACAATTTGACTTTTGACCAATGGAGAATTTGATTGATTCTACTTCTCTGATTATTTAATCAGGAAACTTGGTAAAATCTAGGCTCTCTACCTACTATGACCATATTACGTGAACAGCGATTGGGTGTGATTTATGGCTTTGAAGTTCTCTACGGGGCTGTTTGATTGAATTTTTATCATCTCCAATTTTCACCATTCTCATTGAGATTTGGATTTAACCTTATGCTTCACCTGTAAAGCTTCTGAAGAAGCTCATCGAGAGCGAAACATGTTGAGCGATTTCATTGCAGGCCTTCCACGCTCTTGGTTTGAGCGTTCTGTATCGCTGATGGATGGTTTTAATATTTGTGATTTTCTATTCTATTTTGTAAGATAAAAAAAAAAAAAAAAAAATCCTTTTATTACATGTTGTTGTACATTTATTGACACTCTTTAAAGTCCCAGGGTTTAGTAACCCCAGTCCTATTCCAATTTATACAAAAATGATGGGATGTCTAGACTTGAGGATCTGTGTCCTACAAATTATTCAATGATGGGGCATGGTTTAATCCTGCTAATGCTGGGGCATTTTCTACTCTCAGTGGCAACAGCCTGCCCCCCCTAAAGCCTGAAAGACAATTAAGTCTCCAAACTTTGTAAGCAAAGGGCCAGTTAACTGTCCTTCAGGCTTTAGGGGGGCCAGACTGGGGCCAGTGGGATTAGAAAATGCCCCAGCATCAGTAGGATTAAACAATGCCCCATCATTGGCTTTAGTGGGAGAAATGTTGCACCATTGGTGGTATCAGTGGGAGGACTGGTGCCCCATTGTTGGTATTCTGGGGAGGATCAATGCCCCAGTGTTGGTGTCGGTGGGAGGAATGGTGCCCCGACACTAGAAGAAATAGTACCCCAAGGGCCAGATAAAGGCAAGCAAAGGGCCACATTCAACCAGTGGTTGTGCGTCCATAGTGGGCGCAGGAGCGCCGCCCCCTCTCTCCTGCACCCATCAATCAACAATACATAGATTCATGCATTGCATGAATCTATGTATGGTCGCCGCTGCCGCCCACTATTCAGGTGTCCGGCCCCCTGTTGAGCGCTGGCCATCTGAATAATGGTGGGCGGTGGGTATGTGGGTATGTTTTGGAAGTGCCTTAATAGAGCGAGAGGCTCTAATAGGCTTTCGATTAGAGCCTTTGGGCTCTAATCAGCTCCCAAATGGTTAACTAGAGGGCGCACAGGCTCTGCATTCCCTGGTTAAACAGCGCTGTGTTAGGGAATCGCTTCTCTACCACTGACCCGCCTCTCAGCCAATCAGGTTCACCTGGTCTGGTTACCGGTCACCTGATTGGCTGAAGCAGCAGGCTTGGAAGGGGCGTGAGGAGGAGCGGGTGGGAGAAGAGTCTTCCTCATCGAGGAATAATAGAGGGCACAGCCTGCCGCCGTCACCCGCTGCCAACCTGAGACAAGGTAAAGCCTAAGCAGACGGCGGGCATGTGGGGGGGCAACGTTTGGGGCACTGTGGCAACACTTGAGGCACATTGGCAGCATTGGGCACAGTGGCAGCATTGGGAACACTGGAAGCATTGGGTACACTCGCACACTGGCAGCTTTGGGCACATGGCACACTGGCAGCATTTGGCACACTGGCAGCATTTGATGGCACAGTGGCAGCATTTGGTGGGCACAGTGGCAGCATTTGGTGGGCACAGTGGCAGCGTTTGATGGCACAGTGACAGCGTTTGATGGCACAGTGACAGCGTTTGATTTTTTTTTCAAATTATTTTTAGTTTATTTGCTCCCCCCCCAAAAAAAAAATTTTTTTGCACCAGCTGCCACTGCATTCAACCTATGGTCCACGGTTTGGAGACTACTTCTCTGTACCAATAAAAATTTGTCCTGTCATTTTGTACAGTACTGGACCCTCCTCAACACTCATGCATGGCCCTAAGGAGGCTGAGTTACTATAATAATGCAGTCAAAGCCACACCTGTGCAGACTTCCCATTGAAGAGCCCTTGCTTACTGTGACGAGGAGCTCTGGAGAGGAGTCCTGTACCGCCAATCAGACGAGGATTTGACAGGTGAATTATCCTAGTGGATTCGAAAGCACAGGAATCAGTCAATGATAACATAGCAAATTAACAAGGAGCACGTTTATTGCAAGGTTTATGCATTAATAAAGGTTAAACTACTGTACATACGGCACATATTTAAAAGTTAATTGTCAAAACTGACAAACAGTATTTGTGCTTTTAAATAACTACAATTTTTTATTAATAGCAACTGTTGGCTTAGAGTAGACAACTTAACACCATCATATTTCCTGCTAAGTGGTACTTATTTTTTTTAAATGTTAATGAATTGTCTTTAAAACATAAGAGCATTCAAATTATTTTAGCTGAAAAAATGTCAAATGAAAAGTAAGAATTTGCATCTATTTAGCACTTGTCATAAAACAGCAAAACATCCTTTTAGGAATGAAATAAAATCAAATTTTCACTGGATATTTATTTTCTACAAAAATTCTAAAATGTTTTGATAAATTTAATTTAATATACAAGTCTAAGTTCCCCTTCTGGGCACACCAGACATAGCTCTAATGGGGTAAACATATAAGCGACTGTTAATCTAAGCCTTCTAGTATTATTATTATTATACATGATTTATATAACGCTAAGGCCGGGTACACACGAACAAACATGTACGGTGAAAGCGGTCCGTCGGACCGTTTTCACCGTACATGTCTGCCAGAGGGCTTCTGTACGATGGTTGTACACACCATCGTACAGAAGTCCGCGCGTAAACAATACGCGGGGCGTGTCCGCGTCGTCGCCGCGACGATGACGCAGGGACGTGGGCGGGCCTGCCATTTAAAGGCTTCCACGCATGCGTCGAAGTCATTCGACGCATGCGAGGGACGGCGGGCGCCTGGACATGTACGGTAGGTCTGTACTGACGACCGTACATGTCCGAGCGGGCAGGATTCCAGCGGACGGTTTTAAAACACGTCCAGGAATATTTGTCTGCTGGGAAAAGGCCCGGCGGGCAAATGTTTGCTGAAATTTGGCCCGCTCGCGCCCACACACGACCGAACATGTATGCTGAAACTGGCCCGCGGACCAGTTTCAGCATACATGTTTGGTCGTGTGTACGGGGCCTTACAGCAAAGGCCCGTACACACGATCGGATTTTCCGACAACAAATGTGTGATGGACGGGTTTTGTTGGAAAATCCAACTGTTTGTATGCTCCATCGGACAATTGTTGCTGGATTTTCCGACAACACATGTTTTATAGCATGCTTTAAAACTGTTTGACAACAAATGTGTCTTGTCTGGTTATCCGATCGTGTCAGAAAAAAATCCAAAGTACAAACACGCATGCTCAGAACCAATTCTAACCATAGCACATCATTAGCAGAAGTTACCCAAAGGGTGGCACTAAAGAGCTGAAAAAACACGTGGTTGGCTGAAAAACTTCTGCCGTCTGTATGCAAGTTCATAGCCAATGCCCTTCAGACAAAAATCCATGGATTTGTCCGACGGAAATCCGATCGTGTGTAGGAGGCTTTAGGGAGATAATACAGTTGCAATAAAATGCAATAGAATAAAAAAGGGTTAGAAGGGCACTGCTTGGGAGAGCTTACAATCTAAAAGGGTTGTGTTGTCTTCCTTGAAGTCCTTGAAGCAGTCTTATGCTCCATACACACGATCAGAAATTCCCACAGCAGAAGTCCGATGTGAGCTTTTAAATGGAAATTCCGATCGTGTGTAGACTCCATCGGACTTTTGCTGTCAGAATTTCCACCAACAAAAGATTGAGAGCTGGTTCTCAAATTTTCCGACGGAAAAAATTCCTATCGGAAAATCTGTTCATCTGTAGCAATTCCGACGCGCAAAATTGTGACGCATGCTCGGAAACAATTCGACGCATGCTCGGAAGCATTGAACTTCATTATCTCGGCTCGTCGTAGTGTTGTACGTCACCGCGTTCGTGACGGACGAAAGTTCAGAGAACTTTTGTGTGACAGTGTGTATGCAAGCCAAGCTTGAGCGGAATTCCCTCAGGAAAAACCATCCAAGGTTTTTCCGACGGAAAATCCGATCGTGTGTACGTGGCATCAGGCCTTTTGCAATCTGCCCTAGCCCCCACCTCCATAAGAGATAGAATTACTGCAGATGTCTCCTTCTATGTTCAGGTCCACTCAACCCATCATACTGCCCTGTCCAAGGCCCTATGTGTGCTTTTTGTATCCTTATAGGTGTGGGGTGTTTGGCTCCCATGCCCCAAGACAGTTTGTGCCCCTCTGTACCTGACATATATTTGGGTCAGCTGACTCACCCCTGACATCGTTGGAGGAGGGCTCTACCTAAAAGGGACGCTCGCTACGTTGCAGTAAGAGGAAGGACCTGTGTGTTAGTGGGCGTCCTGACTCTCCTGTAGTCCAAGGGAGGGGGCGAGCATGACACTCTACACATGGAGAAAGCCTTGCATTACACTTCTAGAGTTCCAGTCTCCGCTTCCAGCACAATGCTTATTTGTAGATTGTTCCTCTCTCTACCAGAACATCGTTAGAAACTGCCATTTGCAGACAGGGACCGTGGGCCCCTTTAGTGCAACAAAAATAGGAAAGTCTTTAGTGTCAGTTGACCTTGGTGGACTACTGCTCCCAGTCAGTCCTCTACAGGCCCTGCCAACCCTGATGGCTGCAGCTGTCTGACTTTACTGCCCATGACATCACAGTCTCTCCTACTGGCTCTACATCCATCTCAGACTGCACACTCCCTGTCTGTTCCAGCATGCCTCCCCAGCTCTCCCAACTGTGCCTGTCACTCACCAGCCATCCTGGCTGCACTCCGGTGGATCCCTCCTGGAAACTTGCCTGGCAACAATAGCTCCCACTGTCTGTCTCGGTTCCTCTTTGTGCCTCCTGTCCAGATCCTCCTTTGTTACTCAGGTAGGCTTCGACTTGCACCTGAACCCCTTAGGCCCGAGGTCACCCCCCAGACTGAGGCCTGTTCTGAGTGGAACCTGTCCTGTTAAACCGCTGTATGGTCTTGGTCACCGTGCTGCAGATCAGTTTCAAGGTCTTGGCAATCTTCTTGTAACCTAGGCCATCTTTATGTAGAGCAGCTTTTTTTTCTTTTCAGATCCTCAGAGAGGTCTTTGTCACGAGGTGCCATGTTGAACTTCCAGTGACTAGTGTGAGAGAGTGAGAGCGATAACACCAAATTTAACACACCTTCTCCCCATTCACACCTGAGACCCCCTAACACTGAGTCACATGACACCGGGGAGGAAAAATGGCTAATTGAGCCCAATTTGGACATTTTCACTTTTGTTGCCAGTGGTTTAGACATTAATGGCTGAGTTATTATTAGTGTTGAGTTATTTTGAGGGGACAGCAAATTTACACTGTTATACAAGCTGTACACTCACTACTTTACATTGTAGCAAAGTGTAATTTCTTCAGTGTTGTCACATAAAAAGATAGAATAAAATATTTACCAAAATGTGAGGGGTGTACTCACTTTTGTGAGATACTGGGGCAGATTCAGATAGAGATACGACGGTGTATCTCCTGATACGCCGTCATATCTCTGAGATCCGACGGTCGGATCTATGCGACTGATTCATAAGAATCAGTTACGCATAGATCTCCCTTAGATCCGACAGGTGTAAGTGACTTACACAGTCGGATCTTAGGCTGCAATCTGCCGCCGGCCGCTAGGTGGCGCTTCCATTTGTATACGCGACGAATATGCAAATGAGGAGATCCACCGATTCAGAAACGAATGCCCGCCCGTCGCTTTTTTTTTACGTCGTTTGCGTTCGGCTTTTTCCGGCGGATAGTTACCCCTGCTATATGCGGCGTATCCTATGTTAAGTATGGCTGTCGTTCCAGCGCCGAGTTTTGAATTTTTACGTCGTTTGCGTAAGTCGGTCGCGAATACGGATGGACGTAATTTACGTTCACGACGAAACCAATGACGTCCTAGCGACGTCATTGGGAGCAATGCACGCCGGGAAAATTCGCGGACGGCACATGCGCAGTTAAATCGGCGCGGGGACGCGCCTGATTTAAATACTGCACTCCCCCTAGCCGCGGAATTTGAATTCCGCCGGGGGATTTACGATCAAGTTTGGAGGTAAGTGTTTTCTGAATACTGCACTAGCCTCTCAAACTTGCGCCGGCAGATCGTAAATCAGATAGATTACGCGGATCTAAAGATCCGCTAATCTATCTGAATCTACCCCACTGTGTATATGTGTATGTATGTATATATATATATATATATATATATATATATATATATATATATGTTTTATTTTTTTTTCTATCTACTAGCCAAGTCTATTACCACACTACTGGCATCACACACAAAAAGTCTGCAGTGTGTTTGAAGATCGCCACAAGTGTAATGCCGCATACACACCATCACTTTATGTGATGAAAAAAAACGACATTTTCTGTGAAGAAAAAAACGACGTTTTTGAAACTTCAATTTTCAAAGACGAAGTTGCCTACACACCATTTTTTTTCTCACAATGCTCTAGCAAAGCGCGGTTACGTTCACCACGTTTTTCCATTGAAGCTCGCTTCATAACTAGCTTCTGGGCATGCGCGGATGAAAAAACGTCGTTTTAAACGACGTTTTTGCTACACACGGTCAATTTCTGTGAAGTAAAAGTTGACGTTTTGAAAAACGACACATAAAATTGAAGCATGCTTCAATTTTTTTTGGTTGTTTTTTACAAGACATACAACAACGTTTTCCCCCACACACGGTCATTTAAAGTGACGTTTTTAAAACCGTCATTTTTTTTCATCACATAAAACGACCGTGTGTACGCGGCATTAGAGCGGACGTCATCTAACTTCTACCTGTGTCTCGGGTGACAATATTTCTAAGAAGAGCATTATCAGCAAAAATATATTAACATTTCTTCTCTCTGTAACTTTTCTAGTTTCACACTGTGCAACCAACTTTGAACAAATTCTGGCAGCGGAACTATTCTTCAAGATGTTTCTCTAACACAGAGTCTAAAAACTGGCAAAGTCAAGTTCACAAAACTTTAGCAAAGGGTTAGAAGAACATTATTTAATCATACTTTTTGAGTGCTCTCCTTACTCTTACAGTTTTGCTCCAGTACAGGAGCTTGGAATAAAATTTACACTTCAACCACTGCAGTTTTTTCAGATTGGAACTAAATCTTCCGTACCCCAAACAGTTTCATTTTTTATAATGATACAGCTATGTTGTATGTATTTAACCACTTAAGCCCCAGACCATTTTGTTGCTAAATGCCCAGGCCAGGTTTTGCGATTCGGCACTGCGTCGCTTTAACAGACAATTGCGCGGTCGTGCGACGTGGCTCCCAAACAAAATTGGCGTCCCTTTTTCCCCCACAAATAGAGCTTTCTTTTGGTGGTATTTGATCACCTCTGCGGTTTTTATTTTTTGCGCTATAAACAAAAATAGAGCGACAATTTTGAAAAAAATGCAGTATTTTTTACTTTTTGCTATAATAAATATCCCCCAAAAACATATATAAAAACATTTTTTTTCCTTAGTTTAGGCCGATACGTATTCTTCTACCTATTTTTGGTAAAAAAAAATCGCAATAAGCGTTTATCGGTTGGTTTGCGCAAAATTTATAGCGTTTACAAAATAGGTGATAGTTTTATTGCATTTTTATTAATTTTTTTTTTTTACTACTAATGGCGGCGATCAGCGTTTTTTTTCGTGACTGCGACATTATGGCTGACACTTCGGACAATTTTGACACATTTTTGGGACCATTGTCATTTTCACAGCAAAAAATGCATTTAAATTGCATTGTTTATTGTGAAAATGACAGTTGCAGTTTGGGAGTTAACCACAGGGGGCGCTGTAGGAGTTAGTGTACACTTAGTGTGTGTTTACAACTGATGGGGGGTGTGGCTGTAGGTCTGACGTCATCGATCGAGTCTCCCTATAAAAGGGATCACTCGATCGATGCAGCCGCCACAGTGAAGCACGGGGAAGCCGTGTTTACATACAGCTCTCCCCGTTCTTCAGGTCCGGGGAGCGATCGCGATGGGGCGGCTATAAACGAATAGCCGCGCCGTCGTCCCGGATCGCTTCCCGTGGGTTACCAACCGCCGCATGTACCGGGGGGGTCCCGATCGGACCCCCGACCCGCGAAAAGACGGGGACGTACATGTACGCCCATCTGCCTGTACGTGCCATTCTGTGGACATACATATACATGCGGCGGGCGTTAACCGGTTAACATCGAGCTGTCTTTATGGGAAACATGCGCTGTGATTAGCTGGAGCCGCAAGGACGTCACTCCCGCGCATGCGCGCGGTAGCCGCGGGGAACGGCACGTCAGCTAAAGCAATGGCACGAACGAGCCGTTGCTTCAGTGCCCATGTGCTGATGAGGCTGGCACATGCTGATACAGGGGATATCTCCTAAAATGTTTAGGAGATATCCCGTAGCTACAGGTAAGCCTTATTATAGGCTTACCTGTAGTGAAAAGTGGTAGTAAATGGTTTACGAACGACATTTACAGTATGCAGGTCTTTTTTTTTTTTCTCTGTACATACCGATATATTGTGATTTTCTCCCCGGCTTCCGGGTTCTGATTCCCGCGGGACTGGGCGTTCCTATCCCTGGGTTAGATATTTGACGTCTGGTGAAAAAGTTCCCATGTCGCACAAGGCGCGTCACCAGTTTTCCGTAAATAGCCGAGTGGCTAGTCGGCGCTATACGGTGCCTGCACCCGTCGTGTAGAGCTGACTACACAGGCGCCGTATAGCGCCGACTCGCAGCTCGGCTATTTACGGAAAACTGGTGACGCGCCTTGTGCGACATGGGAACTTTTTCACAACACGTCAATCATCTAACCCAGGGATAGGAACGCCCAGTCCCGCGGGATTTAGAACCCGGAAGCCGGGGAGAAAATCACACTATATCGGTATGTACGGAGAAAAAAGAAAAAAAGACCTGCATACTGTAAATGTCGTTCGTATGCTGGATGTAATGTTAGAATTTTTTTTTTAGGGTGAACCCCCGCTTTAACTCGCACGAGAAAGCTAGTAATGGTAAAAAGGTGAACCTAAAGCAAAACTTAACAACTTCAATAGTGGGCACTTTCACCCCCTTCGTGCCCAGGCCAATTGTTAGCTTCCAGCGCTGTCACACTTTGAATGACAATTGCTTTGTCATGCAACACTGTACCCATATGAAACTTTTATCATTTTTTTTATACAGATAGAGATTTCTTCTGGTGGTATTTAATCTCTATTGGGTTTTTTATTTTTGCTAAAAATCTAAAAACGATAAAACATTTAGAAAAAAAAATGTCTTTGTAAATAAGTAATTTTTCTCCTTCACTGATAGGCTGCACTAATGGGCACTGATAGGCTGCACTAATGGGCACTGATAGGCTGCACTAATGGGCACTGATAGGCTGCACTAATGCCCTGTACACACAATCGGTTCGTCTGATGAAAACAAACCGATGGATTTTTTCATCAGATATCCGATGAAGCTGACTTTCATTAGTCTTGCCTACACACCATTGGTTAAAGATCCGATCGTGTCCAACGCAGTGATGGAAAACACAACGACGTGCAGAGAAATTCAATGCTTCCGAGCATGTGTCACCTTGATTCTGAGCATGCGTGGATATTTGACCGATGGATTTCCCCACAGACAATCGTTTTTCTTATGGTTAAAAAAACGATAGAAAAAAATTTAAAACAGGTTCTATTTTTTTTCACTGATGGGGAAAAAAAACTGATGGGGCCCACACACGATCGGTTCGTCCGATGACAATTTTTTTTTTCGAATTTTTCAAGTTTTGAATTTTCGAATTTTTCAAATTTTCGAATTTTTCAAGTTTTGAATTTTTCAAATTTCGAATTATTCAAATTTCGAATTTTCGAATTTTTCTATTTTCAAATTTTCGAATTTTTCAAATTTTCGAATTTGGAATTTTTCAATTTTCGAATTTGGAATTTTTCAATTTTCGAAATTTCGAATTTTTCAATTTTCGAAATTTCGAATTTTTCAATTTTCGTATTTCCGAATTTTCGAAAATTGAAAAATTCGAAAATCGAGATTTCGAAAATTGAAAAATTCGAAAATAGAAATTTGAAAAATTTGAAAATTGAAAAATTCGAAAACTGAAAAATTCAAAATTCGAAAATTGAAAAAATCGAAAACTGAATAATTCGAAAATAAGAAAATTCGAAAATTGAAAAATTGAAAAATTCAAAATTCGAAATTTCGAAAATTGAAAAATTCTAAATTTCGAAAATTGAAAAATTCTAAATTTCGTAAATTTCAGAATTTCCGAAAAATCTTTTTTTTTTCATTTCATTTGTTTTTTTCGTTTCATTTGTTTTTTCAGTTTTTAGATTTTTCGGAACATTTCCCGAATTTACGAAAAAAGCTAAAAAAATTAATACAACGGAAAAAAAAGAATTTTTCGAATTTACGAAAAAAAAAAAAAAAACGAAAATAACAAACGAAAAAAAAGATTTTTTTTGCCAGTGCACATGTCTGATAACCGGCATTTCCTTGTTTACATGTGATCAGCTGTGATTGGACACAACTGATCACATGGGTAAAGAGCCTAGTCATAGGCTCTTTACCAAGACCGGTGGATGCGCCGCATCCTAGAGACACATCGCGCCGCTGTTCATCGTGCTGCACTCCCCGTGGGACGGCATCATATGATGTCATTCCAGAACGAGAGAGCCAACCTCCCACCGTCATTTGTCTATACGGAGGGTGGGAGGTAGTTAAAGTTAACTCCCTCACCCATCCATAACTCCTTGCATTATTTTGTTGAGAAATCACTTTCAAAAACTTCTTAAGTAAAGGCAGATGATTCATTTAGCATTTACATCCTGAAATCCATCTGCCCTTAGCTCAGGCATGTAGGCAGGGGGGTTTGCTTAGTTGAGAAAGCCCCTCCACGCCTCTTCCAGATGAAAGGATTTCTGTGAGGACTCCTGGGATGTAACACATCATTTTGGCCTAGTTGCCCCCATTAGGGAGTGATATTAACCACTTAAGACCCGGACCTTTATGCAGCTAAAGGACCCGGACAGTTTTTGCGATTCGGCACTGCGTCGCTTTAACTGACAATTGCGCGGTCGTGCGACGTGGCACCCAAACAAAATTGGCGTCCATTTTTTCCCACAAATAGAGCTTTCTTTTGGTGGTATTTGATCACCAATTTTGAAAAAAAATCTATATTTTTTACTTTTTGCTATAATAAATATCCCCCAAAAATATAAAAAAAAAAATTTCCTCAGTTTAGGCCGATACGTATTCTTCTACCTATTTTTGGTAAAAAAAATCGCAATAAGCGTTTATCGGTTGGTTTGCGCAAAATTTATAGCGTTTACAAAATAGGGGATAGTTTTATTGCATTTTTATAAAAAAAAATCTTTTACTACTAATGGCGGCGATCAGCGATTTTTTTTCGTGACTGTGACATTATGGCGGACACATCGGACAATTTTGACACATTTTTGGGACCATTGTCATTTTCACAGCAAAAAATGCATTTAAAATGCATTGGGGTAGATTCAGGTACATTTGTGCAGTTCTTACGGAGGCGCAGCGCACCGTTTTGCCGCTGCGCCTCCTTAAATTACCTGCGCTACGCTTGATTCACGGAGCAGTAGCTCCGTAAATTGCGTGGGCGCTCCTGAAAAATGCCCGGCGTAAGAGCGCGCAATTTAAAAGATCCCATAGGGGGCGTGGATCATTTAAATTAGGCGCGTTCCCGCGCCGAACGTAGTGCGCATGCTCCGCCGGGAAACTTTTCCGACGTGCATTGCGGTAAATGACGTCGCAAGGACGTCATTTGCTTCAAAGTGAACGTGAATGGCGTCCAGCGCCATTCACGATTCACTTACGCAAACAACGTAATTTTTCAAAAACGCGACGCGGGAACGACGGGTATACGTAGCATTGGCTGCTGATAGCAGGGGCAGCCTTAAGCAAAAACCGACGTATGCAAACAACGTAAACTGCGTACGCAGGGCTCGCGTAGGGTTGTGAATCGGCGTTAGTATGCAATTTGCATACTATACGCTGACCACTACGGGAACGCCCCCTAGTGGCCATCGTAAGAATGCAGCCTACGATATGACTGGCATAAGAGCCTTATGCTAGTCATATCTTAGGCTGCAGTTGGCGTAACGAGGTTCCTGAATCAGGAGCATTCGAAACGCCGGCGCAAGTAAGCAATTCCGCTGCGTAACTATGGTTACGCAGACGCAATTGCTACCTGAATCTACCCCAGTGTTTACTGTGAAAATTACAATTGCAGTTTGGGAGTTAACCACAGGGGGCTCTGTAGGGGTTATGTGTGACCTCATCTGTGTTTCTAACTGTAGGGGGGTGTGGCTGTAGGTGGGACGTCATTGATTGTGATTCCCTATATAAGGGAACACACGATCGATGACGGCGCCACAGTGAAGAACGGGGAAGCTGTGTTTACACACAGCTGTCCCCGTTCTTCAGCTCCGGGGACCGATCATGGGACTCCAGCGGCGATCGGGTCCGCGAGTTCCGCGGTCACGGAGCTTCGGACCGCGACCCACGGCTGGGCACTTAAAGAGGACGTACCTGTACGTGCTTGTGCCCAGCCGTGCCATTCTGCCAACGTATATATGTGCAGCCTTAACCTTAAGAGGTTAAAATGTTTAAAACTTAGGGCCAGATCCTCAAACGAGATACGCCGTCGTATCTCTGTTTCTAACTATGCGGCTGATTCATAGAATCAGTTACGCATAGATAGCCCTAAGATCCGACAGGTGTAATTGAATTACACTGTCGGATCTTAAGGATGCAATTCTAGGCCGGCCGCTAGGTGGCGAGGCCATTGCGGCCGGCGTAGAATATGCAAATGAAGACTTACGGCGATCCCCGAACGTCCCGAACGGCCCGTCGATCTAAATCTACGTCGTTTCCGTCGAGTTACGTCACGTAAAACTAGGGCTGAGTCCTATTTGACTAAGCCATGGTAAGTATGGCCGTCGTTCCCGCGTCGAAATTTAAACCTCAACGTCGTTTGCGTAAGACGTCCGTGAATGGCGCTGGACGCCATTTACGTTAACGTCTAAGCAAATGACGTCGGTGTGACGTCAGTTAGCGCAATGCACATCGGGTAATTTACCCGACGGAGCATGCGCAGTACGTCCGGCGCGGGAGCGCGCCTAATTTAAATGGGACTCGCCCCATTAGATTGGGCACGCCTTGCGCCGGACGGATTTAAGTTACACCGCTGCAAATTTCCAGGTAAGTACTTTGTGGATCGGGCACTAACTTGGGAAATTTGCGGCGGTGTAACTTAAATGGGAAAAGTTAAGTTGCGCCGCCTGGCTGTGGATCTGGCCCTAAATGTTATAGAAGTAGAAAAAAATGATATAAAATTAAGGTTTAAAAATGTACAAACTTAAAAATTCAATTATCATACAACTGACCTGATACTAATATAGTTTAAATTGTTTTTATATATATATATATATTTTTTTACAGTCCATAAAATGTGGGTTTTACCCCACTGCCTCGGTTCTGATAGAATACTGCATGATTTGCTGTGACTTCCATAATGCACAGCACGGCTCTGTTCTGTTCCATTGAAATGCTTTCTCTTCCTGAGACCAAGTACCCTTTTCTGTAACACCTGACTGCAGTCACTCCAGAGGTGGTCTTACATTCAGGGAAGGAAGAAAAGACACACTGTGATATTTTTTTCATTTCCATATGGAATGTGCGTTCCAACAATGCACCCAGGATGGAACAATAATTGAAAATCCATCCAATGAAAGTAAATGAATGATGTTTTAAGCTTGAAATGCTTCTATATTTCGATAATAGAGATCTCATTGAAATAGATTTATATAGAAAATCTGTATTTTTTTCTTTTTTGTCATAAAGCACTTTCCACAGAGATTATAAATACATTTAATAATAGAATGGTAATGGAAATCTATCTATAATTTGTAACCAGAGCAGGGATATAGTTACATTTATTGTATGTCTGTTATTAGAATAATATTGTGCCCTCTGATGCATGCTTGAGCATGACGAACCCCCCCCCCCCCCCCCCCCCCCCCCCAGTGCCAGGGAAATGTCTCAAAGCTGAAACGAGCCATGGTGTAAACACAGTTTATTTGTTGCAAAGACTTGTATTATGTAATATGCACATGTGCCTGCATTGGTGTTCTTGCAAGACCTGCATACTGTAAATGTCGCTTGTATGATGGATGTAATGTTAGAATTTTTTTTTAGGGTGAACCCCAGCTTTAACCTCCCTGGCGGTATGATTCTGTCTGAAAAAACATGCTGAAAGCGGTACAATTATTCGCAAGGAAATTTGGCGTTTTATACTGTAGGCCTGTAATTTTTAGGAATAACTCACTTAAATCTGACCAAACAGGAATCTAATAGGCATCCCGGGTATGACATTTTTTTAAAAATAAAATTTTAAATTATAATATAATAAATAATTATAAATAATTATAGCAAGTAATAATATAATTAAAATAAAAATTATTCAATAATGTAATCAAATCAAAATCACTGAAATTTTTTCAGTTGCAGAATTGTTGCTGTCATTATTATTTTTTTTTATGACGAATTTCCCCGCAAATCGCTATCGCACAATTCTGCAAGTGATTATAATTTATTATCGCTGTTTTCTAGCTGATCTAAAACCATTTTTGACATAAAAAGACACTTTTGGTTGCTATGGACAATCTACAGTTTTCAGGCAGAAAGAAAGGTTTTTATTATATAAAATGACATGTAGGACACTGGGCAGACCACTAGGGACAAGGGGGGAGTGTTTTTTTTACATACAGTACTGTAATCTATAAGATTACAGTATACTGTATGTAAGGTGTTTGTTTACTTTTTTGAATTTGGCGCCGATCTCCGCTCCCGTGCGTCGTAACGTCGCAGGGAACGGAGATCGGCGGCACAGGAGGACGCTGTGTGAATCGAGCGAGGTCCCGCTCGCTCACACAGCGTGGTGACATCGCTGGATCCAGGAGAAGGTAAGCCAGCGCACGCTGCAGGCTCTGCATGTCTACCCCGAGCGTGACTCGGGGATACCGATCGCAGCAAGAAAAACCCACCCCGAGTCACGCTCGGGGATACCGCCAGGGAGGTTAAAGGGGAAGTACACCCTGATGTGTTTTACTTCCTCTTTGTTTCCCTGCAAATGTAAAGCATAATGGGCTACTATGCATCACATTATGTATCACTTACCTGAAACCAAAGCCTGCAATGTCACTGCTGTCCCCTCTTCATAGTTACATAGTTAGTCAGGTTGAAAAAAGACACAAGTCCATCAAGTTCAACCATAAAAAATAAAATAATAATAATATCATACAATCACATACACCCAATTCTATACCCACAGTTGATCCAGAGGAAGGCAAAAAAAAAAACAGCAAAGCATGCTCCAATTTGCTACAGCAGGGGAAAAAAATCCTTCCTGATCCCCCGAGAGGCAATCGGATGTTCCCCAGATCAACTTTACCGATAAATGTTGGTACCCAGTTATATTCTGTTTAGGAAAGTATCCAGGCCTTTTTTAAAGCACTCTACTGAGCTGGCCAGAACCACCTCTGGAGGGAGTCTATTCCACATTTTCACAGCTCTTACTGTGAAGAAACCTTTCCTCTAGACGTAAAAAGTGCCCCCTTGTCCTCAGTGTTGACCGTAAAGTGAATAACTCAACACCAAGTTCACTATATGGACCCCTTATATATTTGTACATGTTGATTATATCCCCCCTCAATCTCCTCAAGAGTGAATAAATTCAGTTCCTCTAATCTTTCCTCATAGCTGAGCTTCCACGAAGCATCCATCTTTCTTTCTGGGTATTGGCCACAGCCACGATGACGTAACGCGCGGGAGCCGCCAGTTATGGCACGATCTCCTTTAGAAACGGCACGCTCGCCATTTCTAAAGGAGTCAAAAGTGCGCCTGCGCCGTTGTCTACGGCGCATACACCGTAGAAACCGGTGCCCATCTCATTTCTAAATATCTCCTAAACCGTGGAGGTTTGGAAGATATTTCAAGCACCTACAGGTAAGCTTTAATATAGGCTTACCTGTTGGTAAAAGTGGTTGTAATGGGTTTACAACAACTTTAAACAAATGGAACTTTCCTTACAGGAAGGCAGGGACAGCCTTCTAAGGAAAATATTTATTCATGCAATTATAAATAAAAAAATGCAAACAATTAAAGCGTAAAAAGAAATAAAATAATGGTGGTTGGGTATCTGCCACTGTGAGACCACATAGGCCAAAAACTGGTGGAAGGGAACTGTTTCCACTAGATCAGCCTTTCTCAATCTTTTCAACACAGAGGAACCCTTAAAATGACCTTCCCCTCTCAAGGAACCCCTGCTAAAAGTCACTATATCTACAACTCATGATGGTCAGGAAAGAATGCTCCTTACACTTGAGGTCATTGGGAAGAATGAACCATAAAAAGATTAATGGTGGGAACTTATCTGGGAGGCAAACATTACTCATTGCTTAAGGAACGTTGGAGGAACCCTGGTTGAGAAATCGGGTACTAGATGGCATGGGAGGAGTCACAGCAAAAGAAACGGGGACACACTCCTTTTTAGATGCTAGACATGGGTATGGCCGGAGGGAGGCTTTTAATTCTACCACTGTAACTGGAGTAGGAAGCATGGTTGCTGCTGGAGAAAGTGGGCTGAGGTTCCAGCCTATGCTTCGCAGTCTTTGACCTGGCCTTCTTACCCTCTTTACTGTGCTGCCATAGGTCAATATGTTACCCACCCATATCATCCCAAAATGCTGTCACTCTAATTTTATGAGAGACAGACACCTCCCTTTGGCTAGTGTGCACATGTGTCTGCTTTGGTGTTCTTAAACAAATGGAACTTTCTATACAGGAAGGCAGAGACAGCCTTCTTACAAAAAAAATCATACAATTATAAAAAAATATATACAAATAATGAAAGATTAAAAAATAAAATAAAATAATAGTGGTTGTGTATCTGCCACTGTGAGTCCAGAAGCTGGTGGAAAGGAACTGTTTCCACTAGATCAGCCTTTCTCAACCTTTTTTAACATATTAGAGGGACCCTTGAAATTACATTTCTCTCTCATGGAACCCCTGCTAAAAGTTATTACAGGCGGCCATTGGGATACAAACATCCGACTTACAAACGACTCCTACTTACAAATGGAGGAAGACAACAGGAAGTGACAGGAAATCTACCCCTAGGAAGGGAAATTCACTCCTCTAATGCCGCGTACACACGATCGGTTCGTCTGATGAAAACGGATGGACCGTTTTCATCAGACGAACCGATCGTGTGTGGGCCCCATTGTTTTTTTATCCATTGGTGAAAAAACGAGGAACTTGTTTTAAAATTATCTAATGATCGTCTGTGGGCACGTCCATCGGTTAAAAATCCACGCATGCTCAGAATCAAGTCGACGCATGCTTGGAAGCATTAAACTTCATTTTTCTCAGCACGTCGTTGTGTTTTACGTCACCGCGTTCTGACACGATTGTTTTTTTAACTGATGGTGTGTAGGCAAGACTGATGAAAGTCCGCTTCATCGGATATCTGATGAAAAAACTTATCAGACCGTTTTCATCGAATGAACCGATCGTGTGTACAGGGCATAAGAGTTATCAAGGGAAAACAATGTCTCCACTGAAGCTTTATCTCCAATCCTTGTATCCACAACAACCCAACATTTCCAAAATCCAATTGTCATAGTGACAGAACGTAAAATTCTCTGAACAGGGGCACAGACAGTAAAATTAATATTGCAGGCGTATTAACCCTTCCCTATGCTATCACAAAAACCTAAAAGTATTTTCTGGCTGAAGCTACACTTGAAAAATGTACCTGTACCGACTTAGGCCCCGTACACACGACCGGATCTATCCGCTGGGATTGATCCGCGGATCATTTCCAGCGGACAAATCCGGTCGTCTGTACGGCCTAGCGGATATTTATCCGCGGAGATTCGTCCGGCCGGTCCATTTCAAGCGGATAGAAATTTCTCATGCATTTGCAAATGCGTGCGGACTAAGCCCCTGTTTTAACGCATACTGTTAGACAGAATTAATTGGTTGTCTGCGAGCTGGTCGGTAAGTAAGCTTGTTTTTTTTCCCCCATGGATTCATCCATGGCCCTGTTTACATCTCAGCCTTCCAATCCTGCTAGCTGTGATGGCCAGCTATAGATTGGGGCAGTAGCGTCTTGTTTGTATCAAGGAACCCCTAGCAACCATTGGAGGAACCCTGGTTGAGAAATCCAGCACTAGATGGTATGGGAGGAGTTACAGCAAGAGAAACCTAGCTGCACCATTGTTTAGATGCTGGACATGGGTGTGGCTAATGGGAAGCTTTTATTTTTACCCCTGTAACTGGAGTAGGAAGCATGGTTGCTACTGGAGAAGGTGAGCTGAGGTTCCAGCCTACGCTTCACAGTCTTTGACCTGGCCTCTTTACCCTTTTTACTGTGCTGCTGTAGATCAATATGTTATCCACCCATATCACTCCAAAGTATTGTCATTCTAATTTTATGGGAGACAGACACCTCCCTTTGGCTAGTGTTTTAACATTAAGTCCTCTTTGCCCTATCATCTGTCAGTGGTGTTTAACGCCCCTGTTCCATGGCAGCATCTTGGTTTTGGCTTCCTGTCTGACTGTCCACCTGCAGGGTGATTGATGTAGACATAGCCTCTGGGTGGAGTTCATACCAGTTTTAAGCCTGCCAAGCCCTTGGTGTCATG
This sequence comes from Rana temporaria, assembly GCF_905171775.1. Lineage (NCBI taxonomy): Eukaryota > Metazoa > Chordata > Amphibia > Anura > Ranidae > Rana > Rana temporaria. The sequence goes on along the minus strand of NC_053493.1, from coordinate 37,574,910 downwards.
CTTGTCATAGTGTTTAAAACATATGCTTCAAGCTCCCAATTTATCTGCCTTGTTCCCGTGCCTTGAACTTTGCTTTCGTCCATCCCGGCTTTGCCAGCTAGTTTGGATTAACTTGTTATTGACCTCAGATTAAACTTTGGACTACTCTCTGAACTTTTCCTGAATTTTGACCACAGTTTCGACCCTGACTACTTTCTGAACATTGCCTGCACTGACCACTCTGCCTGTTTGTCAACCGCAAGTCCATGTTTGCTGTGCTTAGCTTGCCCCGACGTGGTGGCCAGGCACTATAGCATTGTGTATAAGACCTTGTAGCAGCCAGGTACCGGTGGGCCTGCTTGCCTTATAGGAAAGGGGGCTGCTATAAGTGACACACACAGCCAGCTATAGTGCCTGACCATCTACGCTAGGGGTAGGCGTGACATCATTCAAATACTTGAGGGCTGCAGCTCTAATTTGTTGGAAGACTGACAATTTCTTGAGGATTTCCACTCTGCATGCAGTCCTGTTGGCCTTTTCTTGTGTCCAGTCAAACGACAAAAGATGAAAGCCTTTTTCGCCAACCAAATCATGGTTAGTGCTAATTTATTAACATTTTTGATTCTCCTGGACATCTCCATGTATCTATCTAATCTGGAAAGAGTGATGCATTCCAGGTAATAATAAATTGTGTGATTCTGCATAGACTCGACCACCCCCATGCAAGTATAATTTTAAAAACTGTATTCTGTCAATGTACCCAGTTTTAAAACCGATTTGGCATATTATCTTAGCTATAACACATATTGTCCGGCTATATTTGAATTACAAGTCTAAGCTTGTAAATCCATCTGTAGATATTCAGTCTTCCTCCAAACAAATATTAGTATAGTAGTAAATGTCAACAAGCAGCATGTGGGTGTTGTGGATTGAACACAAAACGATGCCCTTTATTCTTGAAATGCTTCTACTCTGTGGAAAAAAAATGATAAAAGAGAATGTTTTTAAGGATGAACTACAGGCATCAGTCTGTAAGCCCTTCTGGGTAGCTGTTGCAAAATTCGTTAAAAATGCTTCCTTGCTCAAAAACCCAAATTAGCTAGAATTTCTAAAAATGGGTCAGGGTCTCTTCACACGTCTACTAATATTCACTTATATTTTAAAGCAACCCTGTCTTTAGCTACCCATGTCACCAAATGCTACTCCATGACAGAAAACGAATAAAGTCAGCAAAGAAACTGCCACTTCCAGGAGCGTTTATCTCCTTGGTATCCCAATGAGCTCAGTGGTTACTCCCAATAACCTCTTTATCAATTGAGAATGCATTATGTGCAGCAGAAGAGGCTACTATCTTGTTTTGCAGGTATTTTTTGGACCCTTTAAGGGTCTCTTTAGGGGTTTCTAACTACCACTGAAAAAAGCAAATGCATAATTGTAAGGACACAACGATACCAGTTTTTTAAGACTGAGTATGAGTACCGATACTTTTTCTCAAGTACTCAACAATACCAATTACCAATTAGGGCTTGTTCATACCATACATGCATGAAAACTGATGGAAAACCGCATAGATTTTACTTGCAGAGGCATCAGTTTCACTTGAGTTTTTCATGTGCGTTTCAATGAGTTTTTACAGAGTGTTCACACATATGCCGGCCCAGTGTGATTTAAAAAATAATCCAGTGCCATTTCAGTCTGGTTCAGGTGCAATTTCTTATCTCCTACACCACAATTTACATTGGAATCACACCTGAACCACTAAACAAAATGGCACAGGACCGGGCTTTGAAACCGCATTGCAAACCAGCCTGCACATATGTGAACCGAGTCCAAAGGTATCAGTTTTAATATCGATGCATTTGCACGAGTACTTGTTTGCTTATAGGTATATTCAGGTACATTGGATTAAAGTTACGGCGGCGTAGCTTAGCCTGTTTAGGCTACGCCGCCGTAAATTAGCTAGGCTAGTAATGATTCTCAATATACTTGCCTGCTAATATACGGCGGCGTAGCCTAAAGCGGGCGAGCGTAAGGGCGCCTAATTCCAATGTGTAGAAGGGGGGCGTGTTTAATGCTAATAAGGCTTGACCTTATGTTTTTGAAGTTTTTTTGTTACTGCGCATGTGCCGGGCGCCTACATCTCCCAGTGTGCATTGCGGCTACGTACGCCGCACGGGCCGATTGATTTCGACGTGGACGTAAACAACGTAAATCCCGATTCGCAGGCGACTTACGCAAACGACGTAAAAAATTTGAATCTCGCGTCGGGAACGGCGGCCATACTTTAACATTGTTATTCCACCTAATAGGTGGAATAACTTTAGGCCTGCTAATGCCTTACGGAAAGGGCGTAAATCGACTGCAGCGGCCGGGCATACGTTCGTGAATCGGCGTATCCCCTCATTTACATATTCTACGCCGACCGTAATGGAAGCGCCACCTAGCGGCCACCCAAAATATTGCAATCTAAGATAGGACGGCGCAAGCCGTCGTATCTTGCATATGTTTAAGCGTATCTCTGTTTGAGCATACGCTTAAACATAAGTCGGCGTAGATTCTGAGTTAGGTCGACTTATCTACTGATAGGTCGGACTAACTCTACCTGAATCTACCTATTAGTATCTACACTAACTACATAATAGCACAGTAAAGCATTTACTCATTGAGCCCAGGTTCACACTGGGTACGATTTGCTTCGATTTGAGATGCGATTTCATATGTGAAATCACATCTCAAATCGGCGGCATTTGCCGGCAATTGTCGGCAATGACACCGTCCTAATCGGTGCGACGCCGCATCTGCGGCGCTGCACCGATTTCAAAAAGTAGTTCCTGTACTACTTTTTGCAATTTTGGGCCGCGATTTACATTGACATCTGTGCAGAAACCTGCACAGATGTCTCTTAAATCGCGGCCGAAATCGGAACTGCCAGCGGGAGTGAAGCCGTGCAAGTTCAGCCGAACTCGCACGGCTTCACTCCCGCAGCCCAGTGTGAACCAGGGCTCAAGAACAGATGTTGGACAAACATTCTGCTTTATGAAATTTTCATATGGGCGACTTGTGTTTGATGCTGTTTTCAATGGGCGACTCATGTTTGAAAATAAGAAAAAAAAAACTGGGATTAATGTAAAAAATTGTAAAAAAATGAAGATTGGTTGAAAATTGGGTGCATTTCAAGCAAATGTTGAGTGAATTTCTGGTTGAGTCATCAATAAATACACCTCTATAAGTTTTGGTCTACAAATCTTTATATTTGACACAATAACAAAAAAACAATGGGGGGAGAAAGTGTGGGACTTTAAATGAGACACCATAGAGAAGGTGTCTCCATCCCTATTGAATTAAAAAACAAGAAGGGGGAGGTTCGGATCTTTTTTTTTTTTTTTTAATCAAATTTTTATTTTAGTTTTGTTGTTGCTTTTTACATACTTAGAAAAATATTTTTTTTAAATAGTAACTGTAGTAGTGAGAAAAGAAAAAAAACGTTTCCATTTGCATTCTATTAGCCAGATTCAGGTAAAGTTACGCCGGCGTATCAGTAGATACGCCGTCGTAACTCCGAATCTGCGCCGTCATATATTTAAGCGTATTCTCAAATTGAGATACGCTTAAATGTTGCTAAGATACGACCGCCTGTGCCGTCGTATCTTAGCTGTCTATTTACGCTGGCCGCTAGGGGGCGTGTACGCTGATTTACGCCTAGAATGCGTAAATCAGTGAGATATGCCTATTCACGAACGTACGCTTGCCCGTCGCAGTAAAGATACGCCGTTTATGTAAGGCGTTTTCAGGCATAAAGATAAACCACCAAAAAGATGCCGCAGCCAATGTTAATGGAACCGCATTGAATTTTAAAATTTTTACGTCGTTTGCGTAAGTCGTCCATGAATGGGGCTGGCCGTAATTTACGTTCACGTCGAAACCAATGAGTCTTTGCGGCGTAATTTGGAGCATGCGCAATGGGTTATGTCCACGTACATTCAAAACATCAATTACGTGGGGTCATGCCTTATTAGCATAAAACACGTCCACCTCTTCCCAATTTAAATTAGGCGCGCTTACGCCGGCACATTTACGCTACGCCACCGTAACTTAGGACGCAAGTGCTTTGTGAATACAGCACTTGCCTCTCTAACTTACGGCGGTGTAGCGTATATGAGATACGCTACGCCTGCCTAACGTTAGGCACGTCTACGTGAATCTGGCTATATGATAAGATAATACAAACATCTTAATACACTCCAACATTGCAATAATTATCTATTCTATCAGGGTGAGAAATAAAGAAAAATAAAAAAACAATACCTCAAAAACATAAAACATCTAACAAGACAATACAACAATAAAGGTTCGGGACTTTAAATGAGGCACATAAGTGGAACAGTATGTCAGTTTAAGAACACAAGTTTAATGAAAATATACACAGGTTATACAAATATCTTGGCCAACTGGCTTCATATAAAGATATAAGTTAACATTAAAATTAGCTGAATCACATCATATATGATAACATATTGCATCTAGGGTGGCCTGTTGGCTTGGATGGCCAGTTGGCTCGACGTGTTTCGGCGACTATATCGCCTCATCAGGAGAAAATGCATGTAATCTGTAAAACATTATACATATGTATGAGGGCCAGTAAAATGTATTCTTCTTGTTTTTAACAAAAACAATTATGTTAAAGATCAATTTGAAAACATTTTTGAAAAGCGTCAAACAAAAAAATTACAGAAACTCTAATATATAATATAATTACCATTTAAAAAGAACATTTAATGCTCCTATGTTAAATCTACAAATGTATGATTGAATGAAATATAACGCAGCACCAAGAAAAATGAAAATAAGGGGGCATCTTCATTTTCGTGTAACAGCCAAAAGATTGAGGTAATCCAATTTCCCATGGGGAGCCATCACATGCTGTTCTTTATATTGTGTTTGCGAATTAAGTTACACCTCTTTGATTCAGAGTGACAGAATTAAGAAAGCATATTATCAAATTACCCCTCGCCGAGGGTTTATCAAGAGGAGTTTTAGAAAACCCAATTACCATTATAATAATATCATTACTTGCCGTTAGAGCTTAGCGCAGGTTTATATAAAAAAAAATAAAGATCTACCTGCGGTGAAGTGCTAATTACAATAAAGCAGAGATTAATGATATTACAGCCATAACGAAAAAACACAGCAACAGTAATAAAAATGTAGTGCTAAATTATGTTAAAGTTCTGTTTTTTCATAACAGTTAAGATTTTGATAAAGATGGTAAACAGAAAACATTACTAGGTAGATTCACGTAGGGGCGCCTAACTTTAGGGCGGCCTAGCCTAGCCTTTTTAGGCTACACCGCTGTAAATTAGTTAGGCTAGTAGTGATTCTCAAACCACTTACCTGCTAATTTTCGGCGGCGTAGCCTAAAACGAGCGGGCGTAAGGGCGCCTAATTCAAATGACTTGGAGGGGGGCGTGTTGTATGGAAATGAGGCTTGACCTCACGTTTTTTGAAGTTTTTTGACACTGCGCATGCGCCGGGTGACTACATTTCCCAGTGCGCATTGCGGCTAAGTAGGCCGTACGGGCCTATTGATTTCGACGTGTACGTAAACGACGTAAATCCCAATTCGCGGACGACTTGCGCAAACAACGTAAAAAATTCGAACCTCACGGTGGGAACGGCGGCCATACTTAACATTGTTATTCCACCTCATAGGTGGAATAACTTTAGGCGGCCTATCCCTTACGGAAACGATGTAATGCGGCGGTGTAGGCCTGGCATACGTTTGTGAATCGGCGTATCCCCTCATTTACATAATCTACGCCGGCCGCAATGGAAGCGCCATCTAGCAGACAACAGAAACATTGCAAGCTAAGATAGAACGGTGCAAGCCGGCCTATCTTAGCTTTGTTTAAGTGTATCTCTGAGAATACACTTAAACAAACACCGGCGTAGATTCAGAGTTAGGTTGGCTTATCTACTGATAAGCCGGCCTAACTCTTTGTGAATCTACCTATACATGTCAGAAAAGGAGTTTAAAGCCCTGTACACACGATCGGTCCATCCGATGAGAACGGTCTGATGGATTTTTCCATCGGTTAACTGATGAAGCTGACTGATGGTCAGTCGTGCCTACACACCATCGGTTAAAAAAACTATCGTGTCAGAACGCGGTGACGTAAAACACGACGTGCTGAAAAAAATTAAGTTTAATGCTTCTAAGCATGCGTCGACATGATTCTGAGCATGCATGAATTTTTAAAGTGGACTTGTCATGTACAAGAATGCCTAAGACGCACTACAAGGTTACCCCTCTGCCTGCCTTCACCTGCTGGGCCATGACCATAGGTAGAGCAGAGTTGGTCCTGAATTTCAGAAAACATTTAATTCAGTCTGAATTTCACAGATTTCGATGGACATGACTAACATTGCCACCAGGTCCCACCCATCTATTTTAGTATCACTTCTAACTTCACAAGTTAGCAATTTTTTTAAAAGTGTGGTCCAAACACAAGTGATGAAACTTTTTAGAATATTCCCCATCTATAGCAATGATATGTGATAACAGCTATTATTTAACCGCTTAAGGACCGCCTCCTGCACATTTACGTCGGCAGAATGGCACAGATTGGGCACATGCACATACAGGTACGTCCTGTGCTAGTGCCCAGCCGTGGGTCGCGGGTGCGCGCCCGCGACCCGGTCCGAAGCTCCGTGACCAGAACCGCGGGACCCACGGACCCGATCGCCGATGGAGTCCCGCGATCGGTCCCCGGAGCTGAAGAACGGGGAGAGCTGTGTGTAAACACAGCTTCCCCGTTCTTCACTGTGGTGGCGTCATTGATCGTGTGATCCCTTTTATAGGGATACACAATCGTTGACGTCGCACCTACAGGCACACCCCCCTACAGGTAGAAACACATATTAGGTCCAACATAACCCCTTCAGCGCCCCCTTGTGGTTAACTCCCAAACTGCAATTGTCATTTTAACAGTAAACAATGCATTTTAAAGCTCCCATGGGGTAGCCCCCTTATCTAGCAGCACCTATGGGGGTAAGGAGATGCTCCAACTGTGTATAAGTGCACAGCAACTTTTTCTAGTATGGCTACACTTATGCATCTTCTTCAAACTGTACTTAGTGCCCATGGAAAAGTGGAAATGGATGGACAGCCGTACTCCAAAGGAACTTGAAGAAGTAGCCTTTATTAATAAAAACTGGACATGCAAATCCAAATATACAGTCACATAAGGGGACAGCCGACACGTTTCGTACACAGTTAGTGCTTAGTCATGGCTATGGATCAGCCATGACTAAGCACTAACTGTGTGCGAAACGCGTCGGCTGTCCCCTTATGTGACTGTATATTTGGATTTGCATGTCCAGCTTTTATTAATAAAGACTACTTCTTCAAGTTCCTTTGGAGTGCGGCTGTCCATCCATTTCCACTTTTCCATGTTTGCCTAGTGCATTGCCAGCACCATGGATTCCTGGGAGGTTCCTTGATTTGTCTGCTAAAGATCCACCTGGAGCGGTGACTCCCTTTCTCTGTACTTAGTGCCCAGTATGCAATCACTTCACTTCATAATCCGTGTTTCAGAGGACATTATCTCGTCTCACCTTGCAGTTAGCCCCACCCACAGGCCCAGGCCACCTTCCAACCTTACCTCTGTCATAACTATAGAGATACAAACAACAACAACAACAAACAACATTATTAGAACACACATTTTCTTTATAGATAAATTTACATATGAGGTATTTCCCCACAGAAAAACACATATACTATATAGTATACACTGAATTTATAATATAAAAAATAAATAAAAATGTTTGTTCTAATAATGTTGTTGTTTGTATCTCTATAATTATGACAGTACATACATGCTGTACAGCTCCTGAAGAAGCAGTAAAGTGAAACATGTTGAGCAACAAGCATTGTGAATAGCATAAATATATGTATATATGTGTGTTATATATGTAAAAGTTTTTTTTTAACAAAATATTTGGGAGCAACTGTATGCCCAAGTTTTTATCAATTTTGAGATAAATAAAAAAATCGAACTTTTATTAAATTCACGTGTTATGGCAGCATTAAAATCCCTTTTCCTCACTTTCTTTAAAACAATGGGCCAGATCCAGAGAGAATTACATCTGCGCAGCCGCCGTACCTTACCTGGCGGAATTTCGAATCCTCGACGATTTTGCGCCGTAAGTTACGGCGGCGTAGTGTATTTCTGGCGGCGGAATTCAAATCGGCGATTAGGGGGCGTGATTCATTTAAATGAAGCGCGTCCCCGCGCCGAATGAACTGCGCATGCGTCGTCCCGAAATTTCCCTCCGTGCATTGCGCTAAATGACGTCACTAGGACGTCATTTTTTAAACTTAGAAGTGAGTTACGTCCATCCCTATTCACGGACGACTTATGCAAAAAAAATAAAAATTTTAAATTTCGACGCGGAAACGACGGCCATACTTAACATGGCAAGTCTATCTATACGCCGCAAAATACCAGCTTTAACTATACGCCGGAAAAAGCCGACTACAGACGACGTTAGAAAATGCGCCGGCCGCGCGTACGTTCGTGGATCGTCGTAAATCGGTAATTTGCATACCCGACGCGGAAAACAACGCAAACTCCAGCCAGCGGGCGCCGAAGTATTGCATCTAAGATCCGAAGGCGTACGCCTGTCGATCTTACCCAGATGCCATTGTATCTTGGTTTGAGGATTCAAACTAAAGATACGACGCGGGAAATTTGAAAGTGCGCCGGCATATCAGTAGATACGCCGGCGTACTTGCTCTGTGGATCTGCCCCAATATTTATAGCCCCTTAAATTTCAAAGTTTTTTATATTTCAATATTTTTATTGAAGTAACAAAACAATATCATATAAAGCACAATCTTTGCACAACTGGTTTTAAACCATACATAAACACAGAAATATTGTCCCCTAAAATATTCATAGACAGAAGACTTATGAATGTAAAACAGGGTGAAACCAATAACCAACATTCTCGGTTGGAATACCATTAGAGACAACAAAACATTATATTAAAATTCTAATTAGTACTAATAGGGTCGAGGCATACATGTCCAATCCACTAGGGATTGACTGTGCATTATCCCATCAGACCATTGTGATATGTGAAACTGGTAAGCACTATGGGCCAGATTCACCAAAGAGATACGACGGCGTTTCTCCTGATACGCCATCGTATCTCTGTTTCTATCTATGCGACTGATTCATAGAATCAGTTACGCATAGATAGCCAGAATTGTTTTATACTGTCGGATCTTAGGATGCAGTACCGCGGCCGCCGCTGGGGGGAGTCCGCGTCGTAAACCAGCGTCGGGTATGCAAATTAAGAGTTACGGCGATCCACGAAGATTTTTCCCGTCGTTACGGCGTCGCAAGTGTTAGATTTCCGTCGCAAAGATAATGCACCTTTAACATGGTGCAAAAGTACTCCACCATGTTAAAGTATGCCTGTCTTTCCCGCGTCGCTTTTGATTTTTTTTTTAATCTTTTATTTTTCCCGGCGTAAATCTTTTTTCACGTCGCGATTCACAAAACGTTGGCGCGTCGTAATTTCGCGCAAAGCACGTCGGGAAATTTGCGACGGGAGCATGGGCAGTACGTCCGGCGTGGGAGCGCGCCTAATTTAAATGGTACCCGCCCCATTTGAATTGGACCGCCTTGCGCCGGACCTGTTTACGATACACCGCCGCAAATTTCCAGGTAAGTGCTTTGTGGATCGGGCACTAAATCAGAAAAATTGCGGCGGTGTAACGTAAACCGGTTACGTTACGCTGCGCCCGCTGTACGTGAATCTGGCCCATAGTCACGGGGAAAAAAGATAAGGGGGAGGCAACAGGAGGGGAAAAGAAAAAAAGGGACCAAAAAAAAGGGGGAACCCCCGTGCACTCTCAGTATCATCAGCATAGAGCTATGCGTTCTATCGGAATATCTTGCAATTATTGAAGAATTTAAACAAACTCAAAGAAAAAAGAGACAAAAGAGTAGATCAAAAAAAGAAAAAGGAAAGAGAGAGAGAGAGAAAAGAGAGGGCCAGACAGAAATTCATTAATTTACAGATAAGTATCGTATCCATGGATCCCAAATTTCAGTATTTTTAACTCACACCGGTCCCTGTCTCACATGCATACCTACACACATAAGGGCCAATTTGTAAAGAAGGTTAATTGATCTACCAACATGTTTTGGGAGTAAACTCCATGCAGATACTGCCTGAATCGAACCGAGGACCTTAGAGCTGCAGGGTAGATCCTGTCTTCTAGGGTAACTTTATTGGTCTGCACCTAAAGGGAGCAATCTGTTTCCAGATTCTAGCACACCTTTAATCTTAATCACATTCAATAAACACTGCTACCAAAAAAAAAAATAACAGTAATAAAAATCATTTTAATAATAATAACAAAAAAACAAAAAACAAATTGAAGGATTCCGCACTACTGCAAAACTATCATTTTTTTTTTTTTAAACTTCACCATCTCTCTGATTTTGTAAATAGTCGTATTTATGTTTCAATCAAGCCAATTCATGTCTTGGATGCATTCTCGGATTCTGTCCCCATGGAAACACGTCCTATTACCTTTCCTTCATGTATTTATAAGTGAGCATTTTATTTCCTAACAAAGAAAAGTACATATGTGCATTTCATATATTTACATCTCAGAAAAAGCTTCTAATAATTGTGCGAAAAGATAGAAAAACCGGTGCATGTCCTTATAACTCAACAAGCACTGATGACTGTAATAACGACTCTCTTTTATGGCACTTGAGACACTTCTTAGCCGTTTTGTTAAGTTAGGGAAAGGTCAAGTAGGGACCCGCTGTCACTGTTTGCTTAACATTCATACATACATTGCTAGTTGATTGCTGCTTGAATTCAAATACGCCATGTTTTATTTATGATTGAAATTACATTTTTTGCAAACTCCCTGGCTCTTTTAATATCTTGATGTTCACGAAGCATAAACAAAACAAAGTAAATTGCTTTATCTATTGTTCTTAGCTGCGTCCTGTTGTTTTATCAGCATTTAATATACATATATCTACACAGCAATTATTTTACAGTAAGACATTGTTCTTCTTAATGTATTTCTGTTTTTCCCATCCTTTCTTTAGGGAAGAATTATGCTAAGTAATATTTATGTAAAAGCAGGCTACAGGCTTAGAAAAGGCAATATATTGTTCTGTTATTATTTTAAAAATGATTTATAAATTATTATTTATTATTTAAAAAAAAAACAATGACAGTAGTGTAACTTGCTATGTACAGGACCCCATAAGAACCCATCTGAATTCATCATTTGATAGCCAACACAGTACAAGATGGATTCTGAGTGGTTACTACAGCTTTTCGTAACCTTTTTTTCACCACCCTTTTAAAGTATGCAAACTTCAGAAGCACCCCAGTTTAAAATGTAAAAAAATGTAATCGTAAATGTAAGGCTGCGTACACACGGTCGGACCAAACTGATGAAAGCGGACTGAAGTTCAGTTCCATCGGTCCAAACCGACCGTGTGTACGGCCCATCGGTCTGTTGTCCTTCAGTCCAAAAAAAGAGAACTTGCTTTAAAATCGAACCGATGGACGGCTGACCGATAGGTCAAAACCGATGGTTAGTACGCAAAAGCATCGGTTCGAAACCCGCGCATGCTCAGAATCAAGTCGACACATGCTTGGAAGCATTGAACTTCGTTTTTTTCAGTATGTCGTGTGTTTTACGTCACCACGTTCTGACCCGATCGGTTTTGGAAACGATGGTGTGTACGCACATCAGACCATCAGTCTGCTTCATCAGTGAACCGATGAAAACGGTCCGTCTGACCATTCTCATCAGATGGATTGACCGTGTGTACGCGGCCTAAGTGTTTATTAACCTAAAAAAAAATAATGAATTGGATCCTGTTCCCTTAAAGCATGTTATACAGTACAGGGCCTGTGCTGTGTAATTTTTCCCCATGTAACACCTAAAAACCTGGCTGATCTTGCCAGTTTCTACCCTCCCTTCTGTAAGCTGACTACGGTATATCCTGGCTGCTGAGCCCTTACACCGTGATCAGTTTACATGCCTCTGTCATTTACAGCTCTCCTGTCCTCCTCTCGCCCTCCCTCTCTGCCTGTCGGTTCCTGGGTCAGGGACCACCCCCTCCCATCCTGCTGCTGAAATAACATTTCATAGTTTATACAATTCTCCTTGTCTCCTAAGGATATGTTCCCCTGTGTGTGTGTGTGTGTGTGTTTTTAAAATAAGCCACCCTTTACCTTATCTCAGTGTTGTCAGAAACTATGAATCAGACCGAGACAGAAGTACAGTTAAATCACACTTGTTTAATAATAAAAATAAAAAGGTAAACAGAGTAAGCGTAGTCAAAACATAGCCAGAGTTCAGTAACCAGATCTGGTATTCGGCCAAGTCAATGTCCAAGAGCCAGCGATAAAGGTAGTAGTACAGCAAGCAGGATCTGTAGCCAAAGGGAACCTCAGCCAAGCAGGTCTTCAACAGGAACGCAGGAGAAAGTCTCTTGTGATGTTAACATAGATGAAGGCAAAGAGCAAATGAACTGGAAGGCTTTAAGTAGGCAGAGCTGACGAGCAGGATCATCAACAGGTGGATCACTGTGGAGAGGTGGGAGCTGCCAGCACAGAGAAGGAAGGGCTGAGCCCAGCCCTGACAATTGTGCCGTGCACCGCTCAGGTGACCCGCCGGCTCTCTCCTCCTCCCCTCCAGATAAGGAAAGGATGGCTTATTTTAATAAAACACACACACACACACACACACACACACAGGGGGACATATACTTAGGAGATAACTATAAAATTTGGGTTATCAACCACTTTAATTTGATCCTGGGACAATGGGGACAATGCATACAACCGCACTGAATAAATTACTTTGATATCAGAAGCCCTGCTTCACTTCAGAGGTCTTCCTTCACTTCAGAGTCTCCCCCATCACATCAGATGCACTCATCACATCAGAAGCCACGTTTTACATAAGAGGTTCCCTATCACATCAGAAGTCCCCATTTTTATTAGAGGCCTTCCTTCATGCCAAAAGCTCCCCTTCACATCAGAGGTTCCTCCATCACATCAGAAGCCCCCCTTTCACTTCAAAGGCCTTCCTTCACACCAGAGGCCCCCCCTTCAAGTCTGAGGTCCCCATCACATCAGAATTACTCCTTTACATCAGAGGCCCCCTATACATGATTCCCCCCCAGTTGCTCAGGCCCCCACAATAGAGAACCCCCAACTATACAGTCCCCTCTTTACATCAGAGTCCTACCTTTTGGCTACAGGAGTGTGGCAGAGGGTGAGAGGTAGAGAAGGTCTGGACATCTACATCTCCCAAGAACTCTCTTCCTATATACAGAGTGTGGGCATGCACTTGAGAGTCAACGCAAAGGAAAATAAATACATTTTTGTGTGTGGCGATAGATGCAATAAAGGTAGGGGATGTGGAGTTTAGCGATGCGTTCCTGTTTCTCACTACCATGGGCTCACTGCAGATCCTGTGCATTTCAAAAGTTTGTGAATCAGAAACTTTTGACAAATTTCAGATTCATTGTCAGAAATAGGGAATAACCAATAATGCAGCGCATAGCCTTTTGTCTGGTCAACTGAGTCACAAGAGCAAAAACCTTGATGGAATGGAAAACCAAGCCCCTTTCTTTTAAAAGGGCGGGCTCACAGCAACCATATTCTCGGGGTGCATTGGAGCTATTCAAGAGAGTCAACATCTTTGTCTAGGCAGCGAGACTTTTTTAAAAAAAATTTTATTGTTCCCCAACGGAGCCTCCGAATTCCTATGTCTTTTGTTTCACAATAGCTTGCTTATTAGCCCCACAAATGAACAAAATTGAATGATAAGATTTACCCAAATCCATGTATATTATTTAGTCTGTAGGAAAGTTATAGAGTCCACAAACTATGGTACCCATCGGCTGTGTCCACAGTAACAGATTGCGCGGCAGCTGAGCCTTCTGACAGGAGGTCATATGAAGGATGAATGTCCCGCTTGGCCGCCAGAAGCACTCAAAAGGATGAATGTCCCGCCTGGCCACCAATGTGCTATAGGCAGGAAGGCTGTCACATAACTGATGGGAGACTGAAGTGACAAGTTTGGCCTCTCTTGTATCAGAAGACCCAGAAGACCCAGAAACCTGTAGCAGGGGGTGAAAGCCTGGACTAGTAGGAGGACCATCAGATCATGGAGGGCAGCTGTGCATCGAGGATCAGCCGGGGTTAAAGAGGCACTCTGCTGGAGCAGTGGCACTGGGACGTCAGATGATGTTAAGTCCCTGGAAGACTTGTAGCAGGAAGTCGCAGAGAGTCGCAGGTCAGAAGTCGCAGACACTCGGAGGTTGAAGAGGAGCGACACAGGAAGCAGATGCAGGGTCACAAAGGTAGCCGGGTCAGGTAACAGGAGGGCAGTGAGGTACAAGGCAGCAGACAGAAGCAGGGCCAAATGAGTAGCCAGGATCAGAAACCAGTAATCGGAACAGAAGCAGAGTCCAGGAGCAGGGTCAAGGCAAGCCAGGTTCAGCAACAGATATCAAGCAGGATCACAACAGGGTTCAGGATATCGGGTAACAGCTGAAGACCAGTCAGCAAGGGTCTGGGGTCAGGGCACTTCCTTAAATAGGCTGTCTGGTGGCAAATGGTGCTAGGGACACGCTCCTGAGCGTGCACGCAATCCATTGCACGCGCGCATGCGCATAGGTGCGCCTACTGTGCGCACGCACATGCGCATTGGTGTGCCTAAGCATCTCAGAGCACCTGTGTGCGAGCGCATGCACAAGAGTGCGCATCAGACGAAAACGAACAGTTCTCTTACAAAGGCGTTCAAGCGGCGTTCCAGTTGGACCCATGTTTATTAAAAGGCAGCAGCTACTAAAAGTGTAGCTGCTGACTTTTAATAAATATACACATACCTGTCCCACGGTCCAGCAATGCGGCCGCCCAAAGCCTTAGTTCTCTCCCCCCGCCTGTCCGAGTTGTGATGCACGTCGTGAATGGCCAGGCAATATTCTGGGACCTGTAAAATGTCCCAGAAGATTGCAGGGAAGGAGGAGTCTCCTAGGCAGCGTGGTTGGAAGTGGGAGCTGGGTACCTGCCAAAACTAGGTACCCACTCCCCGCCCCCCAAAAAATTACATGCCAAATGTGGCATGTCAGTGGGTCAGGGTACCTTAAAGCGGAAGTTACACTTTTTGGGTGGAACTCCGCTTTAAGCTTGGACAAAAAAACTTGAAAGCTGATTGGTTTATGTGCATAGCTGCACCGATTTTGCGCTGGTTTTAGTAAATCAACCCCAGTATCAGGAGATCTATCCAAAAAAATTACATGCAGCTATCATGGAGTAGATGTAGACAGGAAGTGGCTGTAAAGCGACTGCAATATATCAGCCGCACAGAGATTCAACAAATAAGAAAAAGGTAAAAAACAGTGACCTGTTTCACCTGGCTATAAAAAAAGAAAAATATTATAAAAAATGTTACTGTAAGCAAAAATATGTAGAAAACGGCAATCTATTTCCTTTAACACAGGGAGCAGCCATGACACTCAGCTGTCACAGCATTCTGGGCTTTCTAATAAAGAAGCAAATTTACTTTCACTTTTTTCTTTAAAGAAAATAAATACTCTTTTAAAGATAACAAATGTACAGTATATGATATACAAAAGGTGTGACGTTCGTCTCCCTCACCGAAACGTAAACATTCAGATCTTTATTTCATGGCAGCCTGCTTAGAAGCCAACGGAATTTCTTGCCTTCCCGAGACATGTGTTGTTGCCGGGGATGTAGCCATAGAAACTCTGAGGAAAATCTGCTTTCTATCAGATGATTTTACACTGTGTTTTCCTTCCCTGCTGTTGGACGGAGATAAGTTGAGCAGCTGGAGCCTCCCGCAAAAGAACGAAACGCGTTGTCAGCACAAGACTGAAATGCCATAGAGGAGAGGAGAAAGAAACTTCTTTCACATCTTTCATTCCCTCGTCTTCATCTTCCCGGCAGGGTGACAATCTATGCACTTCTAAACAGAAAGCAGACAGTGCGATCTCACACCATGGCGTATCACTGCCGAAAAGAAAAGAAAAAATGTGGAAGAATAGATGGAAAATGGTTAGGGTATGTCCTCATCACAAATCAAACAAGGATAGGGGGTTCTCGGGGAGGGCTTTTATCATTGTCAAATGTCCCCAATTTCTAGGAAAAGTCCTACGTTCTTTTTTTTTTTCATGTTCTTGGAAGCTTTTGCCTCTGAAAATGGATTCAGTGGGCCAGATTCACAAAAGAGATACGACGGCGTATCTCCTGATACGCCGTCGTATCTCTGTTTCTATCTATGCGACTGATTCATAGAATCAGTTACGCATAGATATCCATAAGATCCGACAGGTGTAATTGTTTTACACTGTCGGATCTTAGGATGCAGTAGCGCGGCCGCCGCTGGGGGGAGTTTGCGTCGTAAACCAGCGTCGGGTATGCAAATTAGGAGTTACGGCGATCCACGACGGATTTTTGCGTTCGCTACATCGCCGCTAGTCTAGTTTCCCTTCACAAAGTTAGTCGTCGTTTTAGGTGCCCTAACTTTACACAGCAATCGTATTGCTGTATAAAGTATGGCCGTCGTTCCCGCGTCGAAATTTAAAAATGAACGTCATTTGCGTAAGCCGTCCGGGAATACGGAATTATGCTATGCGCTTCGCCGTTCGAAAAAATGACGTCACTGCGCGGAAAGCACGACGGGAATTGCGAAACGGAGCATGCGCAGTAGGTCCGGCGCGGGAGCGCGCCTAATTTAAATGGCACACGCCCATTTGAATTAGCCCGCCTTGCGCCGGACGTCTTTACGATACACCGCCGCAAGTTTCCAGGTAAGTGCTTTGTGGATCGGGCACTAAAACTGGAAACTTGCGGCGGTGTATCGTAAACGGGTTACGTTACACCGGCGCTATTGTACGTGAATCTGGCCCAGTACTAAATGTAATAGAGTAAAACCTTGGTTTGAGAGTAACTTGGTTTGAGAGCGTTTTGCAAGACAAGCAAAACATTTTAATACATTTTGACTTGATATACAAGCGATGTCTTGATATACAAGTAGCGTTATGTAACAACTGATAATAAAAGAGAAGAGAGGCACCTCTAAGTGTAGTAATACGGTTACATTTAATGAAGGTACAACATTTAGCAAACCCATATGGTTGATAATTAAAAAAGACACATCTAGATATGCAGGTATCCGGGGTAAAGATGTCCACACAGACCGTCCTCCTTACTGCCATCAACGTTATGTCTTCCACTCTGCACTCCACAAGCCTCGCTTTCAGATCGCTCTACTGCAGGGTAGTCTTTACGATCACAATTGCAGACCGACAGCGGTGAGAGCTGGCGGTGAGGAGGATGGTCTATGTCAGGCATATGCAATTAGCGGACCTCCAGCTGTTGCAGAACTAAGTCCCATGAGGCATAGCAAGACTCTGACAGCCACACCCAGAGGCAGAGACATGATGGGACTTGTAGTTTTGCCACAGCTGGAGGTTCGCTAATTGCATATCCCTGATCTATGTGGACAGCTTTACTCCGGATGTCTGCATACTTAGATGTGCCATGCAAGTTGTTAAATGTACCCTTATTAACCACTTAAGGACCGGACCAATATGCTGCTAAATGACCCAAGGGGTTTTTACAATTCGGCACTGCGTCGCTTTAACAGACAATTGCGCGGTCGTGCGACGTGGCTCCCAAACAAAATTGACGTCCTTTTTTTCCCACAAATAGAGCTTTCTTTTGGTGGTATTTGATCACCTCTGCGGTTTTTATTTTTTGCGCTATAAACAAAAATAGAGCAACAATTTTGAAAAACATGCAATATTTTTAACTTTTTGCTATAATAAATATCCCCCAAAAATATATAAAAAAACTATTTTTTTTCCTCAGTTTAGGCCGATACGTATTCTTCTACCTATTTTTGGAGAAAAAAAATCGCAATAAGTGTTTATCGATTGGTTTGCGCAAAATTTATAGCGTTTACAAAATAGGAGATAGTTTTATTGCATTTTTATAAAAAATATTTTCAGCGTTTTTTTTCGTGTTATGGCGGACACAGCGGACAATTTTGACACATTTTTGGGACCATTGTCATTTTCACAGCAAAAAAAATGCTATAAAAATGCATTGCTTACTGTGAAAATGACAATTGCAGTTTTTGAGAGTTAACCACTAGGGGGCGCTGTAGGGGTTATGTGTGACCTTATTTGTTTTTCTAACTGTAGGGGGCCTGGACGTGTGACTTCATTGATCGTGTTTCCCTATATCAACGAACACACGATCAATGAAGCTGCCACTGTGAAGAACGGGGAAGGTGTGTTTACACACACCTCTCCCCGTTCTTCAGCTCCGGAGGACCGATCGCGGGTCACGGAGCTTCGGACCGGGTCGCCTGTGGCGCTCGCTCGCGACCCAATACTGGGCACTTAAAGGGGACGTACAGGTATGTGCCTATGCCCAGCCGTGCCATTCTGCTGACGTATATATCTGCAGGAGGCGGTCCTTAAGTGGTTAAAAGAATATCACATTTTGGGTTGTCCCCAGAAAAATAATAGAGGGGAAATACATTTTTGTTACCTGGGGAATTCCCAAGGAATTTACTTATTTTTCAGGGATTTTCTCTCACTTCCTGATTGACTATGGGACAGAAAGTCAACAGAAATCTCCGCAATGAGACACAAATTGTGACAGGGGTTATAATCCTCAATTACTCTATCCAAAATGAAAAACAAAAATGCTTGCCTAGAGTTCTACTTTAAATTTATAAACTCAAAATTAAACTAATATTTATATGGCAAGAAAAAAAAAAATTTGGCAATGTGTCCTACCTACCTTTTTAGTGAAAGGTACCCTTTAATACATGAACTATATTGCGATTTTCATTTCTCCTTGCAGATCGTTGTACTGCATATGGGTGATATACTAAAGGTTATTCTTCACCTTTGTAGCTGCAAACTGAAGGTTGCATGTCACAAGAGTACTCTACGATAACAATTAATAACAAGTTATGGATCGGTGCTCCTATAATTACATCCTTGGTAAAATTGTTACCATAAATAAAAAACAGGGTCTGTGGATCATGAATTAATATACCCAAGGTAAAACACATTAAATGTAAGAATTAAAGAACTTCAGCATAATTAAAAAATAAGCAATCATTTTACAAAAGGAAAGTGTTGAGAATCACTAAACGCATACTATTAAAGCTGAACTCCAAGCCTTCGGTCTTGCACAGTTGTTCCGACTCTTTTCCTGTGCTGAAATAGCTTACTCTGATTTCACTGCACACTGTGGGCCAGATTCACGTATAATCGCGCAAATCTGCGGCGGCGTAACGTATCACATTTACGTTACGCCGCTCCCATAGCGATGTCACTGCACTTTCCTCCCTAGTCTAACTTTCCCTGGCCCATCCCTTTCAGTTGTCTGAATCATGGAGGCTCAGCATCACATGTGGGTGTTACCTTGAGTGAACGGCATGCAAAAACAGCCTGCTTAGGAACGTTCAATCCTGCAAACTGAGTCTTGCGCATTAATATTTTTTAATATTTGCATAACTCCTTCCAAGAGCCAGCCCACTACTTGAATCAGACCCAAGGGCTCTTGAAAGGAATACTGAGGCAGGGTGCTGCAATGTTTTAATGAATACATGTACAGCACCTGTCACGTACCTGGATCGTGAGCCAGACGTGTAGAGGAGAGCCTCTCTTGCCGCGTCAGCTTGTGGGACCCTGAGGTTAAGACAGTAGCCACTTTCCCTGTTAAAAAAAAAAAAGACAGTAGCCACAGAAGCACAGTGACGCAGGAGTGCCTAGGATAAGTCCAGTATTTGGCAGGGCTGGGTAGACCAGAGCTGTGGCAGGCTGGATCGTAGAGGAGACAGGAACTGGAGGGATTTGCAGAGCAGAACTGCAACAGGCAAAGAAGCAAATGGAGAGTCAGGCAGGCCGGGTCAGTAGCGTTCAGGTGGGTCAGACAGAACAGCAGGCAGAAGAGAAGTCCAAAACAAGCTGAAGTCAGGATATATATTATATTAATATAATTATGTATGTATTGCCATTATTTTATTTTTAGATAGAGTAGGGAAGGGAGTCAAATCTAGGGATGCTCTGATAACACTTTTTTTTAGCAACGAGTACGAGTACCAATACTTTTTTTAAAGTGGTAGTAAACTCTTTACTACCATTTTCACTTACAGGTAAGCCTATAATAAGGCTTACCTGTAAGTATAAAGAATATCTCCTAAACTTGTACAGTTTAGGAGATATTCCCCTCGCAATGCGCCGCTGACTGCAGCGGCGCATGCGCAGGGGGATCTTTGGCTAAAGGCCCGGCAGCTGCCGAACCTTGCCGGCCAAGAAGTCTCCCGCGCGCATGCGCGGGAGTGACGTCATCGCTGCTCCAGCTAATCACAGCGCTGGAGCGGTGATACCCGGAAGACACGCCGAGGCAAGAAGAGTTGAAGCTGTTATAGCTGCCAATGCAATACTGAGCCTTACAGACTAAGACCGGGATGCCATTAAAGTTCATGTGCGTGTAAAGGCAGGTGTCCCAATACGTTTGACAATATAGTGTATGTTTGACCTCAGAGACAAGTAGAGTTGCCACCCATCCAGGATTTATATGGACAGTTCAGGTTTGGAATCTAACACACTCTTTCTCACACTGTCCAGAGCTAGCACAGTCCCCCCACCTGCAGGGATCGGGGAGGAGAGAGAGCTTGATCTGCTACTCCTTCTCTTACCCCTACCCCTCTGTGTCTGAGCGCCCTCACTCCCATCCTTAGGGATATGTGAGCAGAAAATTTGAAGTCCAAAAGTCGGCAGATACATTGTGGGTGAAAGGTGCATATGCCTGAGCCTTCATCTCCGGGTGAGTGAGCTCACAATCCACTGTCAGTGACTGAAGTCGCCCCTCCCCCTCTCTCTTTCCTGCCTCCCAGAGAGTGAGTACACCAAGGTAAGGGGGTCTCAGATGTAAGGGCAGGGCCGGATTAACAATGGGGCTGATGGAGCTGCAGCTCCAGGCCCCTTTCTCAAGATAGGCCCATGTGCCCAAAAAAAAAAAAAAAAAAAATTTTTTTTTTTAAGAATTTTTTTTTTCTAGGATCGAATTTGGGGAGTTGTAGCTCGATGACCAGAGGTCACAGAAACCCCACATTTGGGGGTAGGCATGGGAAGAGCTACCCCACAACTGGTTAAAATATGGGACGGCTATCATTTATGGTTCCGGAGATACGGGCCTGCTTGCACAGCCTGTCAGAAGCTACATTCAGAGCGGCCAATATAAATACAAGCTGACACACTACAGCAGACTGATAGGATCACAGGGCTTATAATAATTATTTGTATATTACTCATGGTAATTAACCCCTTGCCACCCAGGCCAATTCTGACACTTCTCTACTACATGTAAAAATCATAATTTGTTTTTTGCTAGAAAATTACTCTATGGTGGTCTTTGCACTTTTTATGTTGCAGGGTACAGAGCTGCACGATTCTGGCTAAAATGAGAATTGCAATTTTTTTGCTTAGAAGATAGATCACGATTCTCTCACGATTGTTGCGGCGTAACATCACCTTTCACATTAAAACAAAACAAAAAAAAAATGGGCTAACTTCACTGTTTTGTTTTTATGGTTTTTATTACTCATTGAAGTGGGAAAATGCAGTGTGACATAAAATATTGCAGCAAAAGCCACTGTATTCCCTAGAGTCTCTGCTAAAATATATATAATGTTTGGCAGTTCCAAGTAATTTTCTAGCAAATAATATTGCTTTCTAACTTAAGAAACATGTGTTGGACTTTAAGTGGTTAAATTTAGTTACAATGTTAGTTAGTTACAATGTTTCATTTTGTTTACAAACTTCGCAGACTGCCCAGATTTGTTCTTTACACACAGAAGTGTATCCCTTTGATCTAAGAAGGAAGTGTCAGTTACAATGTTTCCTGTTAAAAACTTGGCAGACTGCCCAGATATTTTCTTTTGACAGCTGAAAGTCTCTCCACTTGTTATATGAAAGAATCAGCAAACTCTGCATTGGAGATCGTCAGGGGGGTTGAATCGAGATCACGATTTTTTTAACGATTAATTGTGCAGCTCTAGCACGGTATTTGCGCAGCAATTTTTCAAACATGTTTTTTTGGAAAAAAATGTTTCATTCATTAAAAAAACAGTTAGTTAGTTAAGTTAGCACAATTTTTTTTGGTATCCTAAGCGATGCTTTACATTTTTTTAGGTTACATGTTTAGAGTTACAGAGGAGGTCTAGTACTAGAATTATTGTTCTCGCTCTAACGATCGTGGCGTATGTAACCTGTGTGTATCTGGCTCTGATACTACCAGTGCCTACCCAGCCACTGACTAGTATCTCTCCCCAGCCTGTCCCCACACACCCTCTCACCTGCTGAACTGTGTATGGGGGAATCACTCCTGCAGTGTTATTGTGTTCTGCCAGTGCGTACAATGATCAGTGTTGCTAACTTTAGCTGGCAGCACTGATTGTTTTAAGAAAAAAAAACAGGCTGGTTGTACTCAAGTTGATTAATAGATTGACTTGTGTAAAACCAGCTAGCCCATACATAGATTGACTATGGCTGGTCTCTGCATAATTGCCGTAATTTCAATCCATGTATGACCCGCTTAACCACTACTCAGTCCCTAAATATCCTTCCACTCCTGTACATAGTGCTCACTGTCATACTCTCCACACTCCTCTCCTGTACATAGTGCCCACTGTCATACTCTCCACACTTCTCTCCTATACATAGTACCCACTGTCATACCCTACACACTCCTCTCCTGTACATAGTGCCCACTGTCATACCCTCCACACTCCTCTAGTATACATAGCGCCCACTGTCATACCCTTCACACTCCTCTCCTGTACATAGTGCCTGCTGTCATACACTTCTCTCCTGTACTTAGTGCCCACTGTTGCACCCTCCACACTCCTCTCCTGTACATACTGCTCACTGTCATACCCTCCACACTCCTCTCCTATACATAGTGCCCACTGTCATACCCTCCACAATCCTCTCCTATACATAGTGTTCACTGTCATACCCTCCACACTCCTCTCCTATACATAGAGCCCACTATCATACCGTCTACATTCCTCTCCTGTACATACTGCCCACTGTCATACCCTCCACACTCCTCTCCTGTACATACTGCCCCATCATACCCTCCACACTTCTCTCTGGTACGTACTACCCTCTGTCATACCCCCTCACTCTTCCTGTACATACTGCCTATTGTCATACCCTTCACACTCCTCTCCTGTACATAGTG
Organism: Rana temporaria; assembly: GCF_905171775.1. Lineage (NCBI taxonomy): Eukaryota > Metazoa > Chordata > Amphibia > Anura > Ranidae > Rana > Rana temporaria. The sequence continues at coordinate 37,551,561 of NC_053493.1, read as the reverse complement.
CTTTTTTCCGTACCCTTTGTACTCCTCTCCTGTACATAGTGCCCACTGTTAGACCCTCCACATTCCTCTCCCTCACCTGCACATACTTCCCACTTATATACCGTCCATACTCCTCCCCTATGTCGCTTACCCACAAAAACAGTTCTTTAAAATTATACTGAATATCCTCAATGTTACCAGCTCTAGAATGGACACACTTTTGTTAGTTCAACTAAAGGAAATATCAGTTCTCATATTTGTTCTGCCCCATTATTAGTACTCATTTAATGTTGTGATTACTACTGTGATGTATAGAGGAACATCGGGGATCTCAGCTACTCTAAATATAGCACTTATATAAAAAAGTGGCCCTGAAAATATTTTTTAAATGTTGGCAACTGTGCACTTAGTCAGTAGGGGGCCCCATGAGAGGCTCCTGGGATCCTATGATAATAAAGCGGTAGTAAACTTTCCTGACATTACTACTTTTTAGAGGCCCTGGGGTAGGTTATGCCACAATGTACAAGTATGCACAGCATATTAGCACATTAGTGTACACTTACATTTTCAGACTGAGCCCTCCAGTGCTGCGATGAATCAGGCGGGGCCTAGACACTTCCATCTTCACCCGGTCTTCCTTCTGAGTTCTGTGCCTTTGGTCACTTGCCTTTGGTTGGGCTGCGTTCATGTCATCCCCACGCATTTATTTATTATTTATTACACCCCATTCACACCTCCGCGACAAAACGCCCGACGCCGGCCGCTCGAGGGGAGAATTCCCATTGCTGTCTATGAGATGATTCACATCTCATAGACGCCGTACACCTGCGGCATGAAAAAAAGTCCCGGACCCTTTTTTTCAGGCGGCATTGGCGTTCGGCCATACAAAGCAATAGGAAGGATTTGTAAAAAAAAAGTTACACTATTCGCAGCAAAATATGCCGCGTACGCGGCGTTACTTGTCGCGGAGGTGTGAATGCAGCCTAAAAGGCCCCACCAAAATCCTCAGCACCAGGCCCATGATGTTCTTAATCTGGCCCTGTGTAAGGGGTGCTCTGCAGACTCTTATGTAAGGGGGCTTTGGAAATTCTGACTTAAGGGGGGAAAATGGGAACACTGATGTAAGTGGAGGCTTTGGTGAGCACAGAGCCCCCCCCCCCACCCTAAAATTGCTGTGCACCACTAAAGTGTTTGGGTTTGGCTTGAAGACATAATGGCAACCTTAGAGTCAACTAGTTTTATCATTTTAAATTCAATAGTTTTTTATTAAATTTTTCAGTATAACAAACAAAGTACAAACAGGTACATACACGATGCCGAGGCAAGGTGACATATAAAGATTCTTTAACATAGTATATAGGGATGCGTAATAATATATCAACACTTGTGGCGACAGCCGTCACCACAACCGCCTACAAAACAATAGGGATAAAAAAGATAAACTGCAAAATTAAAGGCAATAATATAAATAAAAGAACAGGAGAAAGCAAAGGAAAGAAGAAAAAAAACAAAAAAAAAACCATAACAATGTAAAGTAATATAATGAGTGCAGTTAGGTACTTCATAGGATAAGTCAAGAGTCAAACATTACCAGTAGAATCCGATCCAGGAGAATTGGAGTACCATATATTCCATGGTTCCCAAATTTTTGCAATTAAAGGGTATCTCCCCCTACTATGAGCGAAAAGTTGTTCATACGTACCATAAGTGTGAATAATTTGTGTGACCTCAGAGAGCCCTGGGCAAACAGTATCCCTTCAGTGCCTAACTACAGCAAGCCTAGCAGCTATGAGGATGTGGGACAATAAATTTCTCAAACTATAAGGGACAAGATCCATTTCCAGAGAGAGCAACGCCATTCCCGGCGACGGGGTTAACTGAACATGTATAACCTGCGACACTAGGCCATATACCCCCTCTCCCAGTAATGAAATAACTTGGGGCACTCCCATAGTATATGATATAGAGTGCCCACATTGCCTCCAACAAAGGGGAGACCCGCCCTTATCAAATTTAGAGACCCTGTGTGGGGTAAGGTACCATCGGAGCACAGCTCCCATAAATTAGCACAGCTAGTGGAGGTGTAAGACACTTTAAGTACTGTAGAACATTGTTCTTCAGAGTACGCTGTTTTGAAATCCTTCTCCCAGGCGCACATAGAGGGTGCCTTCGTGAACAATTGCTTATTCTGGAGAATAGAGTAGAATAGGGATATCCCCTTAATATTAGTAGTCGGCGATAAGTAATACTGGGCTATTTGCCAGGGGAGGAAAACCTGCAACCCACCTACCTGTTTTAGGAAATGTGAGATTTGAATATACCTATAGAGTTCGCTCTCAAGTAAGGAAAATTCCAACTGAAGAGCCCTAAAGGACTTGAGGGCCGGGCCTACAAATAGATCTTCCAGGTTTAGGTTCCTAACAGAGTTCCATTTTGTAAGTGAGATACCCGGTATATAAAGGGACAAGGCCGATAAGGGGAACTTTCTGCAAGTGATTATAATTTATTATCGCTGTTTTCTAACTGATCTAAAACCATTTTTGACATAAAGGGACACTTTTGGACAATCTACAGTTTTTAGGCAGAAAGAACATTTTTATTATATAAAAGTACATGTAGGGCACTGGGCAGACCACTAGGGACAAGGGGGGTGTGTATTTTTTACATACAGTACTGTAATCTATAAGATTACAGTATACTGTATGTAATGTGTTTGTTTACTTTTTTGAATTTGGCACCGATCTCCGCTCCCGTGCGTCGTAACGTCGCAGGGAACGGAGATCGGCGGCACACGGGGACACTGTGAATCGATCGAGGAGGTCCCGCTCGCTCACACAGCGGGGTGGCATCGCAGGATCGAGGGACAAGGTAAGTAACTTGCCTGTGTATCCAGCGAGAAGATAAGCCGCGCCGCTGCACACTCTGCACGTCCACCCCGAGCGTGACTCGGGGATACCGATCTTATCATTGAAAACCAACCCCGAGTCACGCTCGGGTTTACCGCCAAGGGGGTTAAATGAGGCCTCGTACACACGACCGAGAAACTCGATGGGCGAAACACATCGTTTTGCTCGTCGAGTTCCTTGTTAGGCTGTCGAGGATCTCGGCGAGCCAAATTTCCCCATTCCCGTTGAGGAAAAAGAAGACATGCTCTCTTTTTGGCTCGACGAGATCCTCAACAGTTTCCTCGTCGAAAAGTGTACGCGCGACCGTTTTCCTCGGCAAAAAAAAATACCGCCGAGGATCTCGGCGAGCCAACTTTCCTCATTGAACAACTGAGCAGTGTTACTTTAAGTAATTGTATATTTAAGAATTAATAACTCACATATATGATATATGGTTATAATAAGAGAGTTCTAATGTCCAGAGCAAAAGCTTTAACATAACACATTTATTATAGCTTATACAAAGTCTAATCTAACACACAGAACCTATCTATAGTCTCAAAACTCAGATCGTAGGTTAAAATACATACATTTACATGAAGGAATACAGAGTATATTCCTCTAAAACCTTAGATTACCAGCATGGGCAGTTGCTACAAGTAATTATCACATAGTTACCCTTTTAAGACCCAGGCCTGTAGGCCAGCTCTCCATCAAGACATCCTTCCATCAAGTGATGGTTCCATAAAATGGACTCCATTAATCTGTGCTGTGGAGTATATCTTTCTAAGCTGACGTCCCATTGGTTGGCCTAGCTAGGATCATGATTGGAGGCCCGACTAAATAAGTCAGCCCCCTTTCATGTAAATCTTGGTGACTATATCCGACAGCAGAGTAAAGTGAATTTTTCCCAAGCTTAAACAGGATGTGGCTATCTTGATTGAACATCCCAGCATGGGGTCCCTCACATAAGGTGGTTTAATTCATTGGCTCCACAATGTCTGTTACCAAACAATGAACTTTGCTATATGCTAAATGCCATGAATTAGCATGCTAAATGAACCATAAACTTTGTACTCTGACTGAGATATCTTCAGCCTCTACTTAGAGAAATATATTCATAATTAGAATATATATCTTTATATTCATACACAGACACAGCCATATATATATCTATACATATACATATACATATACATATACATATATATATATATACACATATATATATATATATATATATATATATATATATATATATATATATATACATATACTGTATATATATACACATACACACATATCTCTATTTAATCCAGATTACCCAAAAACCATATGGCAACAGCAGAAAAGACGCCTTAGGCCTCGTACACACGGCCGAGTTTCTCGGCAAAAACCAGCAAGAAGCTTGCTGTTTTTTTTTTTTTGCCGAGGAAACCGGTCGTGTGTACACTTTTCGACGAGGAAACCGACGAGGATTTTGTCGGGCCAAAACGAGAACATGTTCTCTATTTCCTTGACGGCAATGGGAAAATGTGGCTCGCCGAGATCCTCGGCGGCTTCACAAGGAACTCGACGAGCAAAACGATGTGTTTTGCCCGTCGAGTTTCTCGGCCGTGTGTACGCGGCCTAACTAATTTTTTGGCAGTTAGGCCGCGTACACACGGCCGAGAAACTCGACGGGCAAAACACATCTAACTGCCAAAAAATGCACAAAAAAGCGTGAAAAAGCTCATAAAAGCTCAAAGAAGCTTGAAAACGCACAAAAAAAATTGGAGGGTTTGTGAGAAAAAAACACCTATGCGCAAAAAAAAGCCCAAGAAAGCTCAAAGAAGCTCAATTTAAAATAATAATTTGAAAAAAATATATATATATATTTTCTACCTACTGTTATAACATATATCCAATAAATCAAATGTATTCATAAATTTACGCCAAAATGTATTCTGCTGTGTGTCTTTGGTAAAAAAAAAAAAAAAATCCCAATTTTCAATGAGTCTTCAATAATTGGTTTGTGTGAAAGTTATAACATCTACAAACTATGGTATATATATATATATATATATATATATATATATATATATATATATATATATATATATATATATGTATATATATATTTAAAAATTGACCAATCCTGATGTACTGATGGCCTATATCATTTATTGAGGCCCTAAAACACCAGGACAGAACAATTACCACATACATGACTCATTTTTGGCAAGTAGACCGTCTGAGGCATTTAGTAAGTGGCAAGTTGTTTTAGGTTGTAATTCTTTTGTTAAAATTTTTTGGAAAATAAAAAAATATACATGAGTTTTAATTTTTTTTTTGCACAAATTATTATTATTATTTTTTTTACATACTGCCACCAGTGCAGTACAGCATCATCATATGGCTGGTGTGGTGGTGATCAGGGATACTCACTGATGACAGTATGTTAAAAAAAAAATTATAATAAAAAAAAAAAAATATATATATATATATATATAGCGCGCGTAGCTTCGTGGATCGCCGTAAACAGCTAATTAGCATACCCGACGCGGAAAACTAAGCGAACTCCACCCAGCGGGCGCCAAAGTATTACACCTATGATCCGAAGGCATACGTAGCCGTACGCCTGTCGGATGGAAGCCAGAAGCCGTCGTTTCTTGGTTTGAGAATTCAAACTAAAGATACGACGCGGCAAATTTGAAAATACGCCGTTGTATCAGTAGATACGCCGGCGAATTTCGATTGTGAATCTGGCCCATTATTTTTCTTCTGGTGAAATCTTCTCAGCCTATAGTGTTAGGCATTTTTTTTCTATTGGTTGACTGTTCGTTAAATCTTCTTTTCGGATCAAAAACTAGGGAATGTTAGATTTGCCCTGTGGCGGCGGCTTTCCCGTTCCCCTGTTCTCCATGGGCATTGCGGCGGCTTCCGTTTCCTCCCTCCTCCTTGGCGATCAATTGGGACTCTTCTCTTTTTTTGGTCAATCGGAAAATGGGTCTCAGACTTGCTTCTGATTGGCCATATTGAGAATCATTGTTTCAATATCGAATATTCATTCGCTGTTATAACACCTGGGTGGTCTTATAGCGCAATGCTCTGTGCCACAAGTCCACCCAATTTCGAAGCCTATTACAGCCTATGGGTCTAATCAGGTGCTTCAAAAAAACACCCCTGCCGCTGTAATTCACATGCCCGGGGCTGGTCGCATGAATAGGGGATGGCTGTGGATAGATTCATTCATAGCGCAAACTCTATCTATTCATATAGGGGGTGGTGTGGATAGAGGGGGCGGCACCCATTCGCCCCTAATGGACAGGCCGCCATTGCTTAATCTTGACTTAAAGAGAAGTCAACGTCCTGTTTAAAGCCTAGGTTTAGATTCCACGGAGCTCCACAGGGTCACAGAAATCAATCTGAAGGCTAACACAGTTACTTAGGTGCTTTTAATGACATCTCAGATTCACACGAAGCAGTTAATTAATTATCTATGCCACTGTTCTTTCTCAAATGCCAATTGTACAGCTTTATAATTGTGTTGGATTTAAATCAAATACTGGCAGGATGGAAAAAAAGAAGCAATCCAAAACTGCTAAACTAGCTTTTAGAAATAGATCAGATTGTGAAATGTAACAAAATAGAGAAAAGAGAAGAAAAGGATAAATTGACCAGCCTGAACCTTTTTAAGCACCAACAAACTAGTGAATTTATACCATGGGACTTTTTATGGCAATAGAAAACAGTTTGTAAAAATATTACATAATTTTTTTTTTTTAATACAATCTTAAAATATATTCACATAAAAAACTGTTGTTCTGGCATAATGGCACATCCTCCAAATAGGTGGCACACAATTATCACAATCCCTATATACCCACTGGCAAAGCTAACCATATATACACATCCAATGTTAGAATTGCTTAACAAAGTGGAAGCCCATGCATTATAATGGATAGGCAGAGGAAGGCAAATAGGCTGTTTATTTTGCAAGGGAGATTACACTTTGCAATGGAACTTTCCCCTAGAACTTACCGAATGTGGTAAAATTTCCTTTTGCATAGGGTATATCACATGAAAGGAAAATAAAAAACAGTGGCCCGGATTCAGGTACGACTTGCGCATTATTTGCGGAGGCACAGGGCAACGATTTTGCCCTATGCCCCCGCAAATAATTTGCGCTGCCCTCGATTCACGGAGCAGTAGCTCCGTAAATTGTGAGGGCGCGCCGGCAAAATTGCCCGGCGTAAGCGCGAGCAATGTAAATGATCCCGCCGGGGGCGGGAATCATTTAAATTAGGCGCGCTCCAGCGCCGAGCGTACAGCGCATGCTCCGTCGGGAAACTTTCCCGACGTGCATTGCGGCAAATGACGTCGCAAGGACGTCATTTGCTTCAAAGTGAGCGTGAATGGCGTCCAGCGCCATTCACGATTCACTTACGCAAACGATGTAAAATTTGAACGTCGTGACGCGGGAACGCCGGGTATCCTATAGCATTGGCTGCGCCTGCTATTAGGATGTGTAACGTTACACGAAACCCGACGTACGCAAACTACGTAATTTGCGTACGCAGGGCTCGCGCAACGTTGTGAATCGGTGTTAGTATGCAATTTGCATACTATACACAGATCACAATGGGAGCGCCCCCTAGCGGTCATCGCTAGAATGCAGCCTAAAATCTGCGTGGCATAAGAGCCTTATGCCACGCAGATTTTAGGCTGCAGTCGGCGTAAGGAGTTCTCTGAATCAGGGCAAGTCAGCAATTGCGCTGCGTAACTATGGTTACGCAGGCGCAATTGCTACCTGAATCTGGGCCAGTATGTCTGCTTGCACATTATTGGATGATGGATGTCAGGAGAGCTTCACCTCATTCACTAAGCTCTGGGGCAAATTCCCTGCAAAGTGCAACTTTTCTGTGCAAAGCCTCTACTAAATCAACCCCATTTCCTCAAATGTAGACACTGAGGCCCAGATTCTTGTAGAATGGAGTAAATTTGGGCGGGCGTAATGTATCTAATTTACGTTACGCCGCCGCAAGTTTTTTCATGCAAGTGCTTTATTCACAAAGCACTTGCGTGTAAAGTTGCGGCAGCGTAGCGTAAATCACCTGGCGTAAGCCCGCCTAATTCAAATTAGGCGGGTAGGGGGCGTGTAGAATTTAAATTCATTTAAATCGAGTTCCCGCGCCAAACGTACTGCGCATGCGCCGTCCATAAAATATCCCAGGGTGCATTGCTCCAAATGACGTCGCAAGGACGTTATTGGTTTTGACGTGAACGTAAATGGCGTCCAGCCCCATTCACGGACAACTTACGCAAACGACGTAAATTTATAAATTTTGACGCGGGAACGACGGCCATACTTAACATTGGTTGCCCCTCATATAGCAGGGGCAACTTTACACCGGGAAAACCTAACGTAAACGTCGTAAATTTACTGCGTCGGCCGCGCGTACATTCGGGAATTCGCGTATCTAGCTAATTTGCATACTCGAAGGGGAAAACTACGGAAACGCCACCTAGCGGGCAAAAAAAAATTGCAGTTAAGATCCGACGGCGTAAGAGCCTTACGCCTGTCGGATCTAATGGATATCTATGCGTAACTGATTCTAAGAATCAGTCGCATAGATACGACGGCCCAGATTAGGACTTACGAAGGCGTAAATGGCGCTGCGCCGTCGTAAGCCCTTTGAAAATCTGGGTAGGAAGGCTGCCGCTCCAGGTGAGCACACTAGAACAATCAATGTCCACTCAGAAACCAATGGGTGCCGGCAATGCACGGGATATGCAAAAGAAGAAAGATATGGACAGCCGCACTCCAATTTCTTAAAAAGACGTGCCCTTTATTGGGTAAAGGAAAAATGCACTACAGGTATCAGCACACAGTGGGAAAAACAGTTGACGCGTTTCGCATTGGATATCAATGCTTAGTCATAGATACTGGGTGTGATCAGTATGTCTCCTTGAGAAAGGGACCTGCCAGGGCCCCAAAACATTGGCTTATTTCAATTGAGGTGACATTGCACTAATAAAAGAGTGTATATATTTGCAAAAAAGAGCTGGTGACATCTTAACGTTTTCGCTGCTGGCCTCGTACACATGATAGGTTAACCAGAGGATAGCGGTCTGAAGGACAGTTGTCATCGGTTAACCGATGAAGCTGACTGATGGTCCGTCGCGCCTACACACCATCAGTTAAAAAAAACGATCGTGTCAGAACGCGGTGACGTAAAACACAACGACGTGCTGAAAAAAACGAAGTTCAATGCTTCCAAGCATGCGTCGTCTTGATTCTGAGCATGCGTGGATTTTTAACCGATGGACATGCCTACTAACAATCGTTTTTTTCCCATCGGTTACCAATCCATAGGTTAATTTTAAAGCAAGTTGGCTTTTTTTTAACCTAAGGTCAAATAACCTACGGGGCGTACACACGATCGGTTTGGACCAATGAAAACGGTCCATCAGACCATTGTCCTCTGGTTAACCGATTGTGTGTACGAGGCCTTAGACACTTTACACATGGCTAACAGAGATCAATGCAAATAGTCCCTTTGCAAATGAGTCCTCCCACAATTGGGCACCTTCTGCCGCCTTGGAAATTGCAGACTCTATGGGGGAGATTTACTAAAACTGGAGAGTGCAAAATCTGGTGCAGCTGTGCATGGTGGCCAATCAGCTTGTTACTTCAGCCTGTTCAATGAAGCTTTGACAAAAAAACCTGGAAGCTGATTCCTATGCAGAGACGCGCCAGACTTTGCACTCTCCAGTTTTAGTAAATCATCCATTATGTTTGATGTTCTTCATAGCAAGATCTGGTATAAAAAAAGAAAAAATACAAAGCAAGACAGCACAAATTTTTTAAATATAATATATATACAGTATATATATATATATATATATATATATATATATATATATATATATATATATATATATATATATATATATATATATATCTATCTATATATAGCAGAATCCATTGTAATGAATATTTTCTCTTCATTTTGATGAGCTCTGGTTCTTCTGGTACCACTGTGCTGCCCATTCCCTTTTCCCTTTGTATTTTTGTCTCTGATCTTTTAGACTGCGTTTAGAAATGTGGGAACTTTGGAGAAGAACAAGGAATTCGTATCTGAAACAGGTAATTTCACACACAAACTTGTGACTTTGGTCTCTGCAGTATTTGAAACTTGCCTGAGTTCCTAAGGGAGGCCGGCAGACATTCACGTAGGTGTAATTAGCAGCTTCGGGCTGGTGAGGTAGGCTTATCTTAAAAACCATTACATTATTCTATAGCGTCAAGTTAAGCCTACCCTCACTGCAGCTGCTAGAAAAAAAAACAACAATGTAAAAGTCTACAGTTCCCTAGCTAGACTGCCATTTTTATTCTTAACCACTTAAGCCCCGGACCAAAATGCAGGTAGAGGACCAGGCCCCTTTTTGCGATTTCGGGACTGCGTCGCTTTAACTGACAATTGCGCGGTCGTGCGACGTGGCTCCCAAACAAAATTAGCGTCCTTTTTTTCCCACAAATAGAGCTTTCTTTTGGTGGTATTTGATCACCTCTGCGGTTTTTATTTTTTGTGCTATAAACAAAAATAGAGCGATAATTTTGAAAAAAATTCAACATTTTTTACTTTTTGCTATAATAAATATCCCCCAAAAATATATAAAAAAAACATTTTTTTCCTCAGTTTAGGCCGATACGTATTCTTCTACATATTTTTTGTAAAAAAAATTGAAATAAGCATTTATCGGTTGGTTTGCGCAAAATTTATAGCGTTTACAAAATAGGGGATAGTTTTATTGCATTTTTATTAATTATTTTTTTTTAGTACTAATGGCGGGGAGCAGCGATTTTTTTCACGACTGCGACATTATGGCGGACACTTCGCACAATTTTTACACATTTTTGGGACCATTGTCATTTTCACAGCAAAAAATGCATTTAAAATGCATTCTTTATTGTGGAAATGACAGTTGCAGTTTGGGAGTTAACCAAAGGGGGCGCCGAAGGAGTTATGTTTCACCTAGTGTGTGTTTTCAACTGTAGGGGGTGTGGCTGTAGGAGTGACGTCTTCGATTGTGTCTCCCTATAAAAGGGATGACACGATCGATGCAGCCGCCACAGTGAAGCACGGGGAAGCCGTGTTTACAGGCGGCTATCCCCGTTCTTCAGTTCTGGGGACCGATCGCGGGACCCCAGCGGCGATCGGGTCCACGGGTCCCACGGTCCTGTTCCCGGAGCTTCAGACCGGGTCGCGGGCACGCGCCACGGGCACGCCCCCGCGACCCGCGGCTGGGTAGATGTACAGGACGTGCATGTATGTCCATCTGCCCAGCCGTGCCATTCTGTGGACGTATATATACAGTGGGCGGTCCTTAAGTAGTTAAAGTGTTAGCAAACCCACAACAGTAAAATCAGTCTGTATATGCAGTAAAGCATGCTTGTTATACTCACTTGTGTAAAAAGGTTGCTTGATTCTGCTTTCTCTCATCCTTCCTTTCTTCCACTGTCCTCAATCCATCTGATAGTACAGAGCCTTTGGAGTTACTCTGAACATGCTTAATTTGCTGTGTTTTTGTATTTCTTGAGAGTCTGCATGTGATCAGCACAGGGCCAATCAGCACTGTCCAGACAGAGGGTCAGGGGTCCTGCAGCCTCATAGGACAGTCAGAGTAGAGTGAAAACTCCTCCTACAAGCTTAAACCTCCCTGGCGGTATGATTATGTCAGATTTTAGGTGCTGAAAGCAGTACCATTATTTTGCATGGAAATTTGGCGTTTTATATTGTAGGCCTGTAACTTTTAGGAATAACTCACTTAAAGGGTCACTAAAGGAATTTTTTTTTTAGCTAAATAGCTTCCTTTACCTTACTGCAGTACTGGTTTCATGTCCTCATTGTTCGTTTTTGCTTTGAAGTAGCTGTAATTCTGCTGTGATCTCTACACTTCCTGGTTGCCTGTTTCCTTATAACCACAGTACTGGGAGATTTTCACGGTGGTCTAAGCTGTCATTACTGTGTGTCTAAAACTCCTCAGAACCAATCAGATTCATTTTAAAAACAAAACACTGCCCTGGATTTGTTTGTTTTTGTTCTGTGAGTCTTCCCGACTCACCTCTCACCCGGAACTTCATGTATGTCCTTTAAAACCGAAAGTGAAACTAGAGGCACATTATATGATAGATTAAATTCAATTTTTAATCATTTTTAAAAGCAATCAGTTAACTTTTATGTCTCTATACCCAATAAACAGTAATTTCAGCAAAAAAATGTTTTTCCTTTAGTGACCCTTTAAATCTGTCAAAACAAGAGTCTAGTAGACATACCGGGTATGATAAAGTTTGAAAAACAAAATCATAAATTATAATATAATAAATAACTATAAATAATTATAACAAATAATAATGTAATTATAAAAAAAAAAATATTCAATAATGTAATCAAATCAAAAAAATTTGCTCAGTTGCAGAATTGTCGCTGTCATTACTTTTATTTTTTTATGACGAATTTCCCCACAAATCACTATCGCTCAATTCTGCAAGTGATTCTAATTTATTGTTGCTGTTTTCTAGCTGCTCTAAAACCACTTTTGACATGAAGGGACACTTTGGTTGCTATGGACAATCTACAGTCTTCAGGCAGAAAGAGCAGCATTTATAATATAAACGTGCATGTAGGACACTGGACAGACCACTAGGGACAAAGGGGGGGTGTGTATTTATTTAATACAGTACTGTAATCTATAAGATTACAGTATACTGTATGTGTTCTATGTATTTACTTTTTTGAATTTGGCGCCGATCTCCGCCCCTGTGCTTCGTAACGTCGCAGGGAACGGAGATCGTCGGCACTGTGTGAATCGAGCAAGGAGGCACAGCTCGATCACACAGCGGGGAGGCATCGCAGGATCCAGGGACAAAGTAAGTAACCTCTGCCTGTGGATACTGCGATGCGATCCCGAGTCTGGCTCGGGGATACTGCTATTGGTGCTGAAATTCCACCCTGAGCCAGACTCGGGAATACCGCTCAGGGGGTTAACCAGACACTGATAGAAGTCACATGACTGCTATATATTGTTAATGAGAAAAGGTATTTATCAGTTTATATTTACTAAAATATTTGCATTTCCTTGTTCTGTGTACTGTGGGAGACCAGATATAGTGAATGTAGGGTCCTGGGTTTAGTGACACTTTAAAGTGGATATATTAGTATTTATTCATTAACAAAATTACTGACATGTCACCTTTTAATAACTTTGAGCTCTGGACCCATGGCTTTGTCTAAGCTGAGAGGTGATCTTGGGAGAATGTCCTAATTTGCTGCAGGTCAAGTTAAGGTTTCCTTTGTCTTCTCTTCCAAAGTGGTCCTACAGGAGCCGAATGTCGGCCAGCATCGGCAGTTCAATTGAAACCAGCCCGTGTGTATGGCAGTCAGTCCAACAGAATATCAGCTGGCTTCTGTGGAAGGCTCATGACCGAAAAAAGGTCTGCCAACAAGCCCCTGATTGGCGCTCTCAGCCAAGGGTTGAGAGTATTCACCGGAGTGTTCTGGTTTGGGCGCATCCCCCTGTCAGAACATAATAGCACAGCAAGGGAAATTTATATACTAACATTGGATTGTTAGTACAGTGGCTTCGACCTGTCAGGTCACCTGAGGCCAGGTGACAGATGCACTCCTTTGGGCCAGGAGTGCACCGCTATGATAGTGGACCCTACTGCTGACTGCTGCGGTTGGAACCCTGGGTGGTGCAGGAAGGCAGGTGCACTGGGGCACCAAGACGGATCCCACAGGAAGCTAGAACGTGAGATTCCCCAGGGAGTGGAGTCTAAGAGCCAGCAGGTGTTTGCCAGAGCCTCTAGTGGTGAGGATGGACTTTGCTGCAGCTGACTCCAGGTTGCGGCCCCTAGGGTCTCCCAGCTCATGCTCACGGTAGGCTATAGAAGGATAAGCTAAAGGTCGGGGCGACAAGTAGACAAGGATAAACGGTGAGCAAGCCAAAGGTCAAGGGTCACAAACAGGCAGGGATAGACGAGAATGCACCAAAGGTCAGGGTCACAAGCAAGCGGGGATGGTTGGGAAAACGCCAGGATCGGTAACGGATATAAACGTAGAACACACGGCAAACAGGAAACCGAACACACAATATTGCACGGCAAGGCAGGCTTGGAGAACACAGTGTTAAATAGTGGTTCCTGTTGAGGCTAGGGGTGGAGCCACACTGAGGGAAGATTACTTAACCATGCAGGTGTGAGGGAGAAGGCCCTAAGGCTGACACACAGACAAGGTAAGAAACAGACAGGTCATGAAAGTATTACTGCAAGGTCATGACACGACCTGAGCTGTCATTTTTTTCATTCGACCCACTGGGTATAAAAAAAAAAAAAACTAATGGTGTGTACAAGGAAAGTTATTTGATCGTGGACATACCAACTTAATTTTAGCTCCACATCCCTAGGTTAAATGGATGAACAGGGGGGGTATTGGGGATTTTTAAGGTGCAGAGTAAGTTGCAGTAATATCAAATATAATATTTATAAGATTTGTTGAAAAACTAAATAAAAAATTGTTAAAAAGAATAATAATTGGCAAGTACAGTGTAACACAATGTTATCAAGACAGCACTGTAAGATGGACTTCCCAACATGTTTCGCCCATGTGTTGGAGCGTCTTCAGGGGTGTGTACAAGGCTTAACACTTGCAGCCAGGGGGTAGTAAAAATAGGTGGCTGAGTCATTTTTTGATTGCTTCCCAAACCAACATGGTGGCCAGAGGGGGTTTTATTCATGCAGCTGCCATAATGCTTTTCCCAACAGCCACAACAACAATCATACTCCCCGTGGCATTCGCCAGTCAGTACCATCCCCAATTGCAATTCATTCAAGTGAATGGGACCACAACGCAAACTGCCCTTGTAAGGCAGTGGTGTGGGACATAATACAGCTTCCCAGCCACCTGGCAGATGATTAACCTGCCAGTCCCCCTCTTTTCCTGTTACAATCTGATCACATCAAACACAGAATAAATCCGCAGTGGCATGGGTAGCCTGCAACCTTGAGCTTGCTGATTGGAGCTACAGTACACCATGATGATGTCAGCTTTGCTCCTCACGCCCAGTGGTGTATTTAGGTTTTGTGCTGCCCTAGGCCTGACTAAACTCATGCACTCCCTAATTTGAATATGACACACCCCGTCCTGTCAAGGCCACACCCCTTCCCGTTTAAGACATTCCCATAAAAATTTACAGTAGAGACACTAGTTCTAAGGGCCTTGGGGGGGGGGGGGGGGTGGCACAATGGATTCCCTTAATTTGCAGAGATTTCCTCACTTCATGTTTGGCTATGGGGCAGGAAATTAAGAGAAAACTCTGCAATGGCACAGGGATGGCAAAAAATATAGTGACAGGGGCTATAACCCTCCTTTACTTTATCCAAAATGAAAAAAAAAATGTTGCCTATAGTTCTACTGTAAGCACAAATTTCTGATAAATTTATGGAGTGGACTAAGAGGATAAAACCACACAGTGATGAAGGTATGCAGTCCAGGATTTGAGCAAAAGAAGCATTGGGGGCAGAAACAAATGAAGAGCCGGCTGGGATTTTTTTGTGCCGCACCCTTAAAAAGTGCCGCCCTAGACCTGGGCCTTGTTGGCCTAGGCCAAAATACAGCACTGCTCACGCCCCCTAGTTAGCCTTGGTCTACCTGATTGACAGTGACTACATGTCATTCTCCTGACTATCCTAAGGCAATTCAGAAAATTATAACAAAATTAAAGGAATGGAGGCAGTGTGGTCACGTGACCATGCAAAAAAAGCAAAAATAACAAATAATAAGGTAAATAAACAATAAAAAAAAACTTTATAACAGCTTTAGAAAGTTTTTTTTGAATAGTAGACTTTCCTTTGCTTTTACTGACTTTAACAATATTTTAAGTGTCACTTAAAACAAGATATTTGCCACATCAAGTGCCTTTTGTCCCTCCAGCCTCAACCCTCATGCTTTATGTTCCAGCATATTTTATTTTGTGTAATGATACAAATTATATGGATTAGTCCACATGTATTATACACAGAAACTGTTCCTTTTGTAATGAGCCATGCTGTGTGAATGGCGCTCCATAATATTCCGTTATTACAATAAAAGTGTAGAAAAGTGTTTCATGATTGCCCACACTTGTTTGATTGCGATGGCTTAGTACAAGATGTCGTGGGTTTAGTATGTTGGTGGCCAAAAGAAAGAGTTTGTGTGATGCAAGGATTACCATCGCTCACATTGAAATATAATTATGATAACAGATTTCTGAGAGTCGATGGCTTTTGTACTGTAACTACCTGTAAATGAGGGGTCGGGTATTCAATATTGTCTAATGATTGGGGAAAGGAGGATTATCTCTAAATGAGAAAACATTCCAGTAGACTTTTTATCTTGTGGCTTAAAGCAGACCTTGCAACCGTGCAATAAATACAGGTGCGTCTCGTAAAATTAGAATATCATCAACAAGTTAATTTATTTCAGTAAATTCAATTCACACAGCGTGATATAATTCAAGCATTTCTTTCTTTTCATTTTGATGATTATGGCTTACAGCTAGAGAAAACCCCAAATTCTGTATTTTAGAAAATTAGAATATTACAGAAGACTAATGCGATTTTTAATACAGAAATGTTGGCTTACTGAAAAGTATGTCAATGTATAGTATGAACTGAATACAGTAAAACCTTAGATTGCGAGCATAATTAGTTCCGGAAACAAGCTCGTAATCCAAAGCACTCGTAAATCAAAGCAAATTTTCCCATAAGAAATAATGGAAACTCAGATGATTCGTTCCACAACCATTTATTCATTTAGTCCTTCCGTTTGTAGTCCATATAAAAAGATTATAGCAATATGATAGGTTGTGTAACCATAAAATGTCTATCTACAAATAGAAGCCTGCGCAAGGGGATTAGAAGCAAAATCCAGCAAGAGCTACAGAGTATAAAAAAGAAGAGAGGCACCTCTAAGGCTCCATACACACTGAAGCCGATAAACTGCAGTTTATTGGCGTTTTGGCTTTTTTTTTCTAAAGCCCATAAACTGAACTCTATGTTAGCCTATGTGCCCATGCACACCTGGGCGTTTTTTAGTGTTAATGAGCTTTGGAGTTTTTTGGCTTTTTTCTGAACGCCCGAAATTTGCGTTCAAAGTGCCGTTTTTTGGTGGGGGAAAACGCTGAAAAACGCTGGAAAACGCCGGTGCCAGCGTTTTTTTGCGTTTTTAATCCATTGAAAAAAAAAAGTAAAAAAAAAGCTACACTGAAAAACGCTGATTAAATCTATTGCAAAAACGCTAAAAAATGTTGAAAGGCTCGCTGCAAAGCTGCTGGCGTTTTTTTATAGCTTTTATCAGCTTCATGGTTGATGATAAAAACAGACACATCTAAGTATGCAGGCATCCGGGGTAAAGTTGTCCACATAGACCGTCCTCCTTACCGCTATCAGTCTGCAATTGCGATGGGAAGACTACCCTGCAGTAGAGCGATCTGAAAGCGAGGCTTGTATGGCTTGTGGAAGGGATGGCGTTGATGTCATGTTTTTTAAGATTTCCCTCAGATGAAATGGCTGTGGTAATTACTAAGGCAGTGAAACTGAAAACATGACCTGTTGGGGTGCCTTGAGGACTGGAGTTGAGATGTGGACAGCTTTATCCTGGATGCCTCCATACTTAAATGTGTTTGTTTTAATCATCAACAATGTGAGTTGCTAAATGTTGTACCTTCATTAAATGTAATCATATTGCTACACTTAGAGGTGCCTCTCTTCTCTTTTACACTCTGTTGTGACATGACAATCGCTTGTATATCAAGTCAAAAATTATTTAAAAATGTGCTTGTCTTGCAAAAGGCTCTCAAACCAAGTTACTCTCAAACCAAGGTTTTACTGTAATTGGTCAGGGCTCCTTTTGTATGTATTACTGCATTAATGTGACGTGGCATGGAGGCCATCAGTAGACATGTGCATTCGTCTTCGGCGGAATGCATTTTCGTCCAAATTTTCGGGATTTTCACGTTCTTTTTAAAAAACGATAACAAATGCTCAGAATACAAAATCCGAAATAACTGACATAAAAAATGCTTTATTTTCGTTTTGTTGCGACAACAGTTCGATACAGATAGGAGATTCGACATGACGGTGACAATAGCGATATGTGTCTATGGAACCTGCAGTTGAATGTGTCAGTTAGGTTAGGCACATTCCATCGCAGATTCGATAGACACAGATTGCTATTGTCCCCTTCATGTTTGACTAATAAGTCCAAGATTATTCGACTTAGAGAGAAAAGATTTGACATAGAACCATGAAGATTCAACGAAACAGCTAAAAACATAAGATCACCACGAGCAGACATTTATGGTCAATTTACACCGCCCAAAGTCTATATAATAATTCTAATGTTGGATGACTAGTAATAATAATTAATAAATATAATTATTACTAGTGTCATACAACATTAGAATTCTACCATAGCTTGTGGGCGGAACATTCGACCAGAAATGTACGATCGTGGCGTCGTACAGTTTAGCTGCTTCGTCGAATCTTCTTAGAACATTCGACAGACACCATAAGCCTTCAATTGACAGATTCAACCTTAATTAATTTGGATTTTTGGACGAATGTATTTTTTAATGAAACAAAATAAATAAAAACACATTTCGGGAGTAACTTAATAAATTCCGAAACTGAATATTTCAGTGTGCACATGTCTACTGCTGAGGTGTTATGGAAGTCCAGGTTGCTTTGATAGCGGCTTTTAGCTCATCTGCATTGTTGGGTCTGGTCTCTTTCATTTTCCTCTTTCACAATACCCCACAAATTTTCATTAAACCAGGTATTGGTACTTTTGGCAGTGTGGGCAGGAAAAATTAAAATGAAAATGAAATCAGCATCTCCATAAAGCTGGTCAAATGAGGGAAGCATGAAGTACTGTACTTTAGAATTTCGAGGGCTACACTGACTTTGGATTTGATAAAACACAGTGGACCAACACCAGCAGATGACATGGCTCCCCAAATCATCACTGACTTTGTTCCACTGTGTTTTATTAAGTCCAAAGCCAGCGCAGCTCTCTGTCAGGAAATTCTAGAGCACTTCATGCTACCCTCTCCTGACCAGCTTTATGGAGATGCTGGTTTCATTTTCCAGCAGGACTTGGCACCTTCCCACACTGCCAAAAGTACCAATATCTGGTTTAATGATCATGGTATCAATGTGCTTGATTGGCCAGCAAACTCGCCTGACCTAAACCCCATAAAGGATCTGTGGGGTATTGTCAGGAGGAAGATGAGAGACACCAGACCCAACAATGCAGACGAGCTGAAGGGCGTTATCAAAACAACTTGGGCTTCCATAACACATAAGCAGTGCCACAGCCTGATCGCCTCCATGCCACGCCGCATAGATGCAGCAAGTCATGCAAAAGGAGCCCCGACTAAGTATTGTACCAAGTACCAAGTACAGTAGGTGACCGTGAGATTGTGTGTAAATGCGGCTCGGCATTGGCGATGTTGACCCTCCACGACCCCCCAGCGCCAAGCTCTGTCTCTCCTCCCACTTACCGCCCCCAAGAGATTCCTATGGATATGCTGTATCTCGTGGGGGCAGCGAGCGCGAGAACTACAGCCTTGCATGTGTCGATTTCCAGCGCGATCCTATCGCCGGCACCCACTGAACATGGACATACTTTTCAGTAAACCAACATTTCTGTATTAAAAATCCTTTTTTTTATTGGTCTTATGTAATATTCTAATTTTCTGAAATACTAAATGTTGTGTTTTCAGTAGCTGTAAGTCATAATCATCTAAATTAAAAGAAAGAAATGCTTTAAATACAGTTAGGTCCATGTATATTTGGACACAGAAACAATTTTCATTATTTTGGCTCTGTATGCCACCAGAATAAAATTCAAATTAAACAATCCAAATGCATTTGAAGTGCAGACTTTTAGCTTTAATTTAAGGGGTTGAACATAAATATCAAGTACAAATTTTAGGAACTGCAACCACAGTGCACCCATTTTCAGGGGCTCAAATGTAATTGGACAAATAAATATAATCATAAATAAAATGTTCATTTTTAATATTTTGTTGAGAATCCTTTACTGGCAATGACTGCCTGAAGTCTGAAACCCATGGAGATTACCAAAGACTGGGTTTCCGTCTTTTTGATGCTTTGTCAGGCTCTAACTATAGCTATTTTCAGTTCTTCTTTGTTTGTGGGCTTTTCTGCCATTAGTTTTGCCTTCAGTAAGTGAAATGCATGCTCAATTGGGTTAAGGTCAGGTGATTGACTCGGCCATTGCATAATATTCCACTTCTTTTCCTTCAAAATCTCCCAGGTTGCTTTTGCAGTGTGTTTTGGATCATTGCCCATCTATACTGTGAAGAGCCGTCCAAACAACTTTGCCCGCATTTGGCTGAATCTGGGCTGACAGTATATCTCTAAACACTGCACAATTCATCCGGCTGCTTCTGTCTTCTGCCATATCATCAATAAACACCAATGACCCAGTGCCACTGGAAGCCATGCATGCCCATGCCATCATACTGCCTACACCATGTTTTACAGCTGACGTTGTATGCTTTGGATCATGAGCTGTTCCAAGCCTTCTCAACACTTTTTTTTCCCGTCATTCTGGTACAGATTAATCTTAGTTTCATCCGTCCAAAGAATGCTTTTCCAGAACTCGTCTGGCTTGTTTAGATATTTTTTGGTAAAATCGAATCTGACATTTCTAGTCTTCAGGCTTATAAATGGTTTGCACCTTGTGGTGAACCCTCTGCATTTTCTCTCGTCGAGTCTTCTCTTGATTGTAGACTTTGACAATGATACGCCCACCTCCTGGAGCGTGTCCTTCATTTGTCTAGATGTTGTGAATGGGTTTTCTTTACCATAGAGAGCATTCTGTGATCATCCACCACTGTTGTCTTTCGTGGACATCCAGGCCTTCTTATGTTGCTGAGCTCACCCGTGCATTCTTCTTTCCTCAGAATGTACCAAACTGTTGATTTGACCACTCCTAATGTTGCTAATATCCCTCTGATGGATTTGTTTCGTTTTTGAAGCCTAACAATGGCCTGTTTCACTTGCATTTACAGCTCCTTTAAACACATGATGTAGGTTCAAAGCAATAGATTCCAAATGCAAATACCACACTTAGAATCAACTCCAGACCTTTTACCTGCTCAATTGATGAAGAAATAACGAAGGAGTAGCCCACACCTGGTCATGAAACAGCTTTTGATTCAATTGTCCAATTACTTTTGGTCTCTTGAAAAAGAGGGGATGGCTAATCTTAAGAGTTGTAAGTCCTAAACCCTTTTTCCGATTTGTATGTACATTTTTAATATAACACTGAAAATAATATTTTTATTTTCTATTCGATTCTTTTTTATTCTATTTTTTTTCCTATTCTATTCTATTTGAATTCAAATTTATTCTATTTAAAATTTGACTTTCAGAAGAAGGTTATATCCTTTCTATTTTATTCTAGTCTATTCTTTTTATTTTATATTATATTTTATTCTGCTCTTTTATTTTATATTATATTTTGTCTGTTTTAATGTAGTCTTTTCTATTCTATTCTATTCAGTTCTATTCTTCTATTTTCTATGTTATTCTTTTTTATTCAATCTCTTTATTTTCTATTCTATTTTTTCAAGTCTTGTTTTTTCTATTCTGTTATTTTATTTTCTATTCTATTGTTTCCTTTTCTGTGATATTTTTTCTATTCTATTCCTTTATTTTCTATTCTATTTGATTCTCTTCTAAATTTTGATTCGAAAAATATTCTAATTCTATTAGAAAACTATTTGGATTTGAATCACCTCATTTAATTTCTTTTTTTTTTTTTTATTATTAATCTTTTTTTTTTTCCATAAACAAAACAAGGATAAGAGAAAAAGAGAAACAAATGTAAACAACCAAATTGCCATAATTACAATTTTTCTAATTTATATACATTTACACTTACTCTTTCCCCTTCCCATTACATTTTAAACCAATTTGACAGTCCCTCATAATTTATACCAATACATTTATTTCTCTTTACATGCTTTTCTTAATATTTTCCTCCTTAACCTATACTACTAACCGGCAGGGATATTAATTGTTGGGAAAAAAGGATATGTTGCGCTATTAATGTAGATTAAACTAAACAAACAGTTGATAACAAAGAAGAATATTAATGAAAATATGATTACAAAGACCCAAAGTTAAAGGGGAATGAACCACATAACTGGCAATAGAGTCTTTGTGTCAATCAAAAATAATTGCAAGCAAGTTCTTCAATGTAGAATAAGGTTCATATGTTAAATCATATGTGGTGACCAACACCACTAAATAAAAGGATGGAGGCTTACCGGATGGCAAGCAATGGAGAGCTTGCGGCTGCAAACCCCAGCCAGGGCCTTTTGATGATCCTCGCAGGGAGATGACAGGGGATGGATGTTGAAGCCTCCCGGACACAAAACCGCAGGATTGCAGCGTATCACACACAAAAAAGACTTAATGGTGAAGTACAGCAGGACCAGCACATATAAATCATTCGTGACTCAAGGGACCACCACCACCAAAACACCCTATGGTTAGGAGGCTTACCAGAACAAGAAGCAGTATGAGCATGTGGCTAAACCCCTAGCCAGGGCCTTTATATTCCCAAGCGGTGGCGATAAGGGTCCTCCGGTATGTTATGGTCAGTGGATGCAAAGAAAAAGTAATGCCCACATAGTGAAGTATGTTGACTCAAAAAGATTTAATAAAAAATAGAAAATCGTTTTCTATTTTTTATTAAATCTTTTTGAGTCAACATACTTCACTATGTGGGCATTACTTTTTCTTTGCATCCACTGACCATAACATACCGGAGGACCCTTATCGCCACCGCTTGGGAATATAAAGGCCCTGGCTAGGGGTTTAGCCACATGCTCATACTGCTTCTTGTTCTGGTAAGCCTCCTAACCATAGGGTGTTTTGGTGGTGGTGGTCCCTTGAGTCACGAATGATTTATATGTGCTGGTCCTGCTGTACTTCACCATTAAGTCTTTTTTGTGTGTGATACGCTGCAATCCTGCGGTTTTGTGTCCGGGAGGCTTCAACATCCATCCCCTGTCATCTCCCTGCGAGGATCATCAAAAGGCCCTGGCTGGGGTTTGCAGCCGCAAGCTCTCCATTGCTTGCCATCCGGTAAGCCTCCATCCTTTTATTTAGTGGTGTTGGTCACCACATATGATTTAACATATGAACCTTATTCTACATTGAAGAACTTGCTTGCAATTATTTTTGATTGACACAAAGACTCTATTGCCAGTTATGTGGTTCATTCCCCTTTAACTTTGGGTCTTTGTAATCATATTTTCATTAATATTCTTCTTTGTTATCAACTGTTTGTTTAGTTTAATCTACATTAATAGCGCAACATATCCTTTTTTCCTTACCTGTATTTGTGTTTGTATGACACTGTCGTGTTGCAGCTGAGCTAGGTATTTCTTGGGGTTTAAGCGCGGTATTTTTTCTTTCTGATATTAATTGTTGGACTGTTCCCCTTTACCCCCCATTTTCCCCTTTCCTTTCCCTTCCCTCGCTCTCACAGAGGGTAGGGAGAAGAACCTAACCTACCCCCCTCCCTTTCCACCCCCAAAAAAAGGGGGGATTCCCCCCCCCTCCCAAAGAGACTGGGGAGTCAAAAATCTATCTTTCGCACCGCACAGGGTACACCTCCCTCTCCAATATGTGACTCCCATTAGGTATTCCTCATTCTTATACTGTCCTTTCCAGTAGTCTCTTCCCTTCTTCCGAATTCCTAAATAGATTCCAGCTCCTCCATGTTTGGTCATATTGGTCTTTCTTATTCTTTGCCGAGAGGACCAAGTCCTCTATGGCTTCTATCTCTCTCACCCTGTTAAGCCATTCTAGGGTCGGTGGGGGTCTAATATCTCTCCAGTGCAGGGAAATCCCTGCTTTAGCTGCATTAATCATATGACACAGTATCGATTTATTATAAGTCTGAACCGGGATCTGCGAGCAATGAAGGAGAAAGAATGCAGGATCATCAGGTAACTCAGGTAAATCAGGTACTCAGGTAAATCAGTAAATTTTTGTATAATTCTTTGGATCGTCATTTTGTTTAATTTAAATGTGTTACTATTGTAATTTGGAAATTCAGATGTATTTAACAAAAAATGTGTCTGAATTTCGATTCGGAACGAAAGGAACATCACATGCCTACTTCTTGCACTGTGTTTCTTTGGACCAAACAGATCCTATTGAGCAGTGGCGCCGCCCCCTCCTCCTGTAGTCACAAATAAATAAAAAATAAAAACGGGCCCTTTAAGATTTTCTTTTCTTAAAATGCACCGCCCCCTCTGGCTCTCGCAAATAACATACATTCATGCATTGCATGAATGTATGTTATTGTTGCCAGCTGCCGCTGGTCTATTCAGATGGCCGGAACTTGAGTGACGGCCACCTGAATAACGGCAGCTGGTTGGCTGTGCGGAAGTGCCTATAAGAGCTAGCCCTCAGCTCCCGAATGTCTTATCCTCTGGACGTACGGGAGGTGTGATCCTTGGATAAGACTGACGGCCGTCTCAGCCAATCAGGTTCCCTGATTCTGGTTATCGGTAACCTGATTGGCTGAAGCGTCACCAAGGCGGGAGAGGACATCGAGGGACGTGGAAGGAGTAAGGTAAGTGCCCTGTACAGGGCACAGCGGTGACAATGGGCACAGAGGTGACAAAGGGCACAGTGGCATCAATGGGTACAGTGGTGACAAAGGGCACAGTGGTGACAATGGGCACAGTGGCAACAATTAAAGGGCACAGTGACATGCACAGTGGCATCAATGGGCACAGTGGTGACAATGGGCACATTGGCAACAATTAAAGGGCACAGTGACATGCACAGTGGCAACAATGGGCACAGTGGTGACAATTGGCACAGTAGCGACAATTAAGGGGCACAGTGGCTGCGTTTGATGGCATGGCACAGTGGTGACAATTGATGGCACAGTGGCTGTGTTTGATGGCATGGCACAGTGACTGTGTTTGATGGCATGGCACAGTGGCTGCGTTTGATGGCATGGCACAGTGGCTGCGTTTGATGGCATGGCACAGTGGTGACAATTAATGGCACAGTGGCTGCGTTTGATGGCATGGCACAGTGGTGACAATTGATGGCACAGTGGCTGCGTTTGATGGCATGGCACAGTGGTCACAATTGATGCCACAGTGGCTGCGTTTGATGGCATGGCACAGTGGTGACAATTGATGGCACAGTGGCTGCGTTTGATGGCATGGCACAGTGGTGACAATTGATGGCACAGTGACTGCGTTTGATGGCATGGCACAGTGGTGACAATTGATGGCACAGTGGCTGCATTTGATGGGCACAGTGAGGCTGCAATTTTTTTTTCCGTTTGCGCCCCCCCAAAAATTTTGAGCACCAGCCGCCACTGCTATTGAGAAGCATATCCACTGCAAAGCAGACTCAGCCTTTCGCTACATTTTGCATTTGAATACATTGCCTGGTATTTACTTGTAGCAGGTCAGTAATTAAGAACGTACTTAAGTCACTGGCTCAGCATAACAGCCAGGGAATGAGTGTCCAGAGAAGTAAAGGTCAACAATGGAAACCTCCATACTGTCTCAGTACAGGTTTTCTTTAATCAGCCGCGGTGATTAAATCTGAAATTACGCCTAGCGCTTTGAATCAGATCAGAATTTTGCCAATTCACACGGCTGTTCCAAAAACATTTTGCTATTAATTAATGAACTCTTCTTATTTAATTAGTGGCCTCCTTCCAGATGAGTTAAATACAGGGGCTGCACGTCTCAGTGTTCCTTCTCTGATAGCGAGCTGCTATCAATTTACTTTCCCAGGCTGCTTCAGAGCGGCATAATTAAGTGGTCAGGTGCTGCCAGTGAATGTTGAGCAGTTTATAACCTGGGAGAGCCCGTTATTGGCCAGCAAAGGCTCATTCTGCCTTGAAGTCATGCCTCAGTGACAGACACAAGCAGCCGCCTTACAGATGAGAGGTGAAAATGTAAATTTGCCAATATATTTTAAGCCTGGGCCTTCTGCGAAAAAAAAAAAAGAAAAAAAGATGATTTTATTTTTTAAAGACCAATACAAAAGGTGATTAAAATTTTTCAGTGGCCCTAAGATACAGTTACACTGAAAATATGGTAAATGAAGAGCCAGCTCTATAAAGAGTTGATAAAAGGGTTCTGAGTCAGTCATAAAGCCTTTTTAGACTTTTATGAGAAAAAGGCAAATACAGTCTTCTGTGATTTTTTATTCATTCGTTATCTGTCGTTTTTGTGTATTTTCAGTGAGCATGCATCCTGACATATTGTTTCAACCACTTGCCAGCCGCCGCCTGTACAAATACACGATGGCAGAATGGCACGGCTACACAAAGCAACGTACCTGTAAGCTTCCCTTGAATTTGCCGCCATGCGCGCGCGCGCTGCCGGCGGTGCCCGCCGGGTGCCTGCGATCGTCTTATGTAAACAAGGCATTTCCCTACTCTGCCTAGTAACAGGACAGAGATCTACTGCTTCCTGTCACCTGTCATGTCACTGGTAGCCCATCCCCCCCCAAAGTTGGAATCACTCCCTAGGATACACTTAATCCCTTTATCGCCCAGTAGTGTTTAACCCCTTCCCTGCCAGTGTCATTTACACATGAACCAGTGCATTTTTAGAGCACTGATCGCTGTATAAATGTCAAAACTGTCCGATGTGCCCACTATAATATTCCAGTCACAATAAAAATTGCAGATCACTGCCATTACTAGTAAAAAAAAAATGCCATACAACTATCCCCTATTTTGTAGACACTATTAACCGGATTCAGGTAGAGCGGCGTACATTTGAGCGGGTGTAGCGCAGCTCATTTGCGATACGCCAACGTAAAATAGAGAGGCAAGACCAGTATTCACAAAGCACTTGCTCCCTAAGTTACGTCGGCGTAGTGTAAATGGGCCGGCGTAAGCCCGCCTAATTCAAAGTAGGCAGGTAGTGGGCGTGTTGTATTAAAATAAATTGTGACCCCATGTAAATGAAGCGCCGGACGAACGGCGCATGCGCGCGCATGCTCAGAATCATGTCGAATTTACTCCCTAAGATACGCCGGCTCAATTCATATGACGTGAATGTAACCTACGCCCAGCCCCATTCACGTACGAGTTACGTAAACAACGTAAAATCCGACGGCAGTTCCGACATCCATACCCTTACATGACTTAGACCAACTATTTGGTGGTTTATCTTTACGCTGTAAAAACGCCTTACGTAAACGGCGTAGATTACAGCGACGGGCGTAAGTACGTGAATCGGCGTATCTCGCTCATTTACATATTCAACATGTAAATCAATGGAAGCGCCCCTAGCGGCCAGCGTAAATATGTGCCCAAGATACGACGGCGTAGGAGACTTGCGTCGGTCGTATTAAGACAGAATTCAGGCGTATCTAGTATTGAGAATAAGGCGCATAGATACGGCGGCGCATCTGTACACTTACGCTGCGTATCTGTAGATACGCCAGTGTAAGTCTACCTGAATCTGGCTACTTAAAGCGGGAGTTCACCCATTTGTAAAAAAAAAAAAAATCTCCCCATAGCTTCCTGCTCGTTCGGTCTAGGGGAATCGGCTATTTGTATTAAAATATGAGCAGTACTTACCCGTTTTCGAGCTGCATCTTCTTCCGTCGCTTCCGGGTATGGGTCTTCGGGAGCGGGCGTTCCTTCTTGATTGACAGCCTTCCGAGAGGCTTCCGACGGTCGCATCCATCGCGTCACTCGTAGCCGAAAGAAGCCGAACGTCGGTGCGCCTCTATACTGCGCCTGCGCACCGACGTTCGGCTTCTTTCGGAAAATCGTGACGCGATGGATTCGACCGTCGGAAGCCTCTCGGAAGCCTGTCAATCAAGAAGGAACGCCCATTCCCGAAGCCCATACCCGGAAGCGACGGAGAGGATGCATCTCGTAAACGGGTAAGTACTGCACATATTTTAAAATAAATAGCCGATTCCCCTAGTAAAAACGAGCAGGAATCTAAGGGGGAAAAGTGCCCTCTAAGGGTGAACCCCCGCTTTAACTTTTGCCCAAACCAATCAACATACGCCTATTGCGAGTACGTAACGGCCTAAACTGAGGGAATTTTTTTTTTTTTTTTTTTTAAATGTGGGATATTTATTATAGCAAAAAGTAAAAGATATAGGGGGTTATTTACGAAAGGCAAATCCACTTTGCACTACAAGTGCAAACTACAAGAGCAAAGTGCACTTGAAATTGCACTGAAAGTGCACTTGGAAGTGCAGTCGCTGTAAATCTGAGGGGAAGATTTGAAATGAGGGGAAGCTCTGCTGATTTTATCATCCAATCATGCGCAGGCTAAAATGCTGTTTTTGTTTTCCTTGCATGTCCCCCCTCAGATCTACAGCGACTGAACTTTCAAGTGCACTTTGCACTTGTAGTGCAAAGTGGATTTGCCTTTCGTAAATAACCCCCACTGTATCTTAATAAAAAATATGCATTTTAATAAAATATAGTGTGTATGTGGAATACATCTATGTAGCAACTGAAAATTTCCAGTATATTTCTAACCTATTTAAAGACCACAAACAGCAAGTGATGGAATGCAGCCTAACTCCAGCAAAGTAAAAAAAGTCCACTCTGCAGTGCTGGAGGAAAGCTTGTACTTGCTCCAGCCAGCTGCCTGCAGCTAGGGTGACCACGTTTCCCAGATTGCCCGGGACAGTCCCGCATCTTGCAGGTCTGTCCCGGGCACCTTCATTCCAGGACAATAGTGTCCCGGAATGAAACTGACACAGCCACCCCCCTCGGGCCAATTTGATGCCCCCAAAAAAGGCAGCCACATCACTGCTTTACTCACTGACAGTACTTGTCCCGGTCGGGAATGCCTGGAGGAGCACTCTCCCTGCCCCCTGCTTGTGATTGGAGAAATCATAAATCCCGCCTCTTGTGTCCAATCGCTGTGCTGTGATTCATTACAGCACAAGCTGATTTTTGGGAGGGGGGGTGTCCCTGATTGGTAGGTAGGAAATGTGGTCACCCTATCTGCAGTGCTCTCCCCCTTCACCCAAAGCCTCAGCATCATCATATCATGCAGAAACATTAACCCTGTATGGTAGGATGAGGCTGGAGTGTGACCGCAGCCACTCACAATTCACCCAGGAGCTCCACATAACCAAACACAGCACTGGGAGAGCCGACTGGAGCAAGGAATAAGATAAAGCTGGGTACACACGGATCAAAATTTGTTCGGTTCAGCAGGGACCAGCTGAATTTTGATCTATGTGTGGCCTTGCCTGTTAGAAGCTGCCCCATCAGATCAGCTTCTGTAGAATGGGACTGCTGGAACCTTGTTCGACCAGCGGCTTGCAGTCAATCATCTGCAGCGCTGATCAGTAAATTCTGACAGAGAAGAGTCCCCACTGTCAGAATACAAAGTAAATGGGATTTATGCATTCACCTCTGTTGTGTGGATGGATGAATCTGTTAGGCTGGGCTCACACTGCTGTGTGGAGCAGCTCACAGCAGGGGTCTGATGCGTCCATATTCTCCGTTTCAGGTCTGATTTCGGTCAGAATTTTGGGCTGAATTCGGACCTGGAACGAACCATAAAACGCAAGGACCTCTGTCCAATTCTCTCCACAGCTGTCCCGGAGCTGTGTGAACCGGCTCCATAGAGAGCCGGCCACAATCTCATGACATGTGACTTGGAAGTGGGGAATCCCACATATAATTTGCACTAGTGTGAACCCAGCCTTGGTATTTGGCTGAATGAAATATAACCTATGCATGTTTG
Organism: Rana temporaria; assembly: GCF_905171775.1. Taxonomy (NCBI): domain Eukaryota; kingdom Metazoa; phylum Chordata; class Amphibia; order Anura; family Ranidae; genus Rana; species Rana temporaria. Next base: position 37,521,838 of record NC_053493.1, on the reverse strand, counting down.
CCAGTTTAGGTGGTTTTCCTCTGCTCCTAGAATAAAAGGCCCATACACACAATGAGAATATTAGACAATTTTGTTTTCCATGCTGGTTTCATATGGAAAACAAATAGGTTACTAAAGTTACAAAAATTCTTATTAGACACAAAACATAATTTCTGAAGTTGTATTCTAACTACATTAAAATCATTAGTTCTGTTATCTTAGAAGAATTTCTTTGTGCTTATTTTGTGATATTTTCACTGTCGTAAACAGCTCTTGAAAGCTGTATACTAATTATCAGACAATCGCTCCAAATGCACTTGTTTTCATCCAATGTTCTCATCATGTGTACTAGGCATTAATGAGCATTTAACCCATACACAACTCGGGGGGCGCAGTTTGGCATGTTCGTCCTGGGCACCTTGTTTCGGCACTGCTGGTCGCTAATGTATCAGAAACCAGTGCCAATACATTAACCCCCTCATGCTGCATTTTATAAATTTAGTCAAACACCAAAGTCCCAATGTGCTAAAAGAGGTTCTTTGGTTCTTGTTTTGAAACTACATTGATTCTTTCTTAAAAATGGGGGGGGGGGCGCAGTTTGCAATCTTCGCCCTGGGCACCAAATGGCCTTGTCCCAGCACTGCCCCCGAGTTCAGCTTCACCTCTAAAAATGTTCTTTTTCTGCCTGCCATGTTTCATTATGTGGCTTCGATAGAACTTCTGGCTGACAAGCAACTAGCATTTTCAGGCAGAGATCAGTTTAAAAAATCTAATAAATGTCAGTGAAGTAAAACTGAGACAAATTTGGTTGAGAAATAATTTTTACTTTTCTGTGTTGTCCTGTAGACATCTCAATAACTTTTTATGTTTTATTAAAAATAATTGCATTTTCATCATAGTAAATTCACATCATATACCATATCAAATGGACAATCAAGCAGTACAATAAACATAAATTCTGTAACTCTTGAAACTAGGTTGGTATGAATTCAACTTAAAACAGTCATTGTTAAAAATGTTCTAAAAAATAATGAGTAATATAAAAAAGAAAGTTTATTGGGTGTTTGGGTGAGATAAAAATAAAATAAAAACAACTTAACTAACAGAAATTAATCCCTAATGTAATATACTCTAGGTTACCAGTATAGTTAATTGTAGCAAATATTAATGGGGGTAACTAGGTCCAGAATGATGGTGAAAGTCTTGCCCTTGGAACAATGGGTGGATGAAAGGGTGCAGTTGTAATGAAGGGTGCATTCCTGTGTTAGGATGGGGTGTAAGGAAGGTTGGGATGAGGGTGGCATGCGGAATTGCTTGAATAGTCAAATGAGCGGGGTGGATAGCAGCTGATGATACCAGATGAAGTGGATGGGCCAAAGGATGTCCAGCTATAAGCTGCGGATGTGTGGGAATAATGGTTGGTGTTAAGGAAGAAAGATGCATGGGGGTAAACTGTGACTGAGGCAAAGGATTCAGATGTGGCATTGGAAAGTGGCTGACATGGGAATGCATGGCGGCTGTGACAGCATAGCGCTGCATAAAGGCATGGTGGATGGTGGTGATGGATGGGTGGGGTTGGACAGAGACTGGTTGAACAGTTTGTGCATTTGAAAAAGCAGGAGAACCATTGGCTGGCAGAGCTTTAAAATGCTTTGTCAGCAGCTGTTTCTGCATATGCTGTTGTGCCTGGAGTTGCAATAGTTTATATTTGTCAACTTCATCAGGTGAAAATGTTATGGGTTGTTGTGCTGAAGAAGGAGGTGATGACTTATGGTGGAACCTTCGATTATGGTCTATTTGTCTATAATCCTGCATAGTGCTCTCATAAAAGCATTTAAAATTGCCTTCTACAGGACCCAGCCTCATAGGTATATCTGGAGGTCCCGGTCTCTTTTGTTCTTCTTTGGTGTTGAGTGAACCAGTTCCAGCAGTATATCGTACAGAGGGCAACCCACAAGAGAAGTTAAGGTGAACTGGGTCAGGGCTTTGCATAAAAGTTTGCACTTGGCTAAACAATTGTCCTTGGGGTTCCTCAACAGGAACGTCCATTCTGCATTCTGTTTCCATGAGATTTATATCATCCAAAGGGGAATTATCAGTATTTGCAGTTAAAGTGACGTTATAAGTTTGTGAGCCTTTGGATTCAGTATTGTCTACCAAAATTTCCAGTACGGGATCTGTACCATTGTTGGTGTAAGTTGTTATAGCATCATGCAAAGGGAGGGGTATATTACTGGGATCCTCTGGAGGAAAGCTTACATCAAAGAAATTATGAGAGGGCTTATTCAATCCTATACCATGATTGATATTATCATCCACTGCTTGCTTTGAAGATTGTTCATCCTCTGAAAGAAACTCTGAAATGAATGTCTTTTTCACTATTGTATGTTGTACTGTGTTTTCTGAAGTACTATTCGTACAGTTCAAGGAAAGAGGTATATCTGGAAAATAACTGTTATACAAGCACTCATTTATATCACTATTATTATCATTTTCTGTATTATGTGGACGTTTGAGGAAATGTGATGGAGAAATTGTTTCTTTTAGGGAAGCACTAGGAGTAATGGTTCTTGAGTCTACAATGTTGGAGCTTTCATTGCTAACCTCTTGTACAGAATGCGATCTGTTCACCTTAGACTCTTTTCCTACATCATCCAATGTTTTCCAAGACCGATTTCTACTCTTGCAATGCTTAGAACAAACACGGTTCTCTCCATTTCCATGCCTGGATGTCTCACCAGATGTTTTGTGCTTTTCATTTTTGCATCTACATTTTAATTGCTGTCCAACTTCAGAATTACAGTCACTTTCTGAAGACATATCACTGTTGTGCTTTATGTCTGTATAGCTTTCTCTCTCTAAAGCAGCTACATAAGTTGAAGTTCTGCCCACAACTCCTTCATGCCTACATGTTGAACTACTGCTCATGGAAGAACTAGAAGAAGACATGCGTGAAAGGGATGACTTTGCAGATACGCTTGAACTTATATCGCTATCAGAATCTTTATTACCATCACTGCTTTCCCAACTAAGGTCACTTTCATACCGACTGCGCTGTTTTCTTTTCCTCGTTTTATCCGAGGTGTTCCATTTGTTCTTAAAGTCCAACTGGTCCTCATGCACAAACCTCTTTCTTTTCAACTCCATTTTTGAAGGCATGTTTTTTGAAGAACTGCTATAATCTGACTGTCTTCTCCGTCTTCTCGAATGGTGGCTTTCTCTAACTAAACAGTTTTGTGGATGACTCAAATCAGTAGATTTTTGAGGTCTATAATCTTGAAAGTTACTGAACTTGGCTTTGTGCGTAACCTCTGTTGCCATTTCATAATTTTCTGAAAATTCCATTTGTTTTTCTGACCTATCCTCCAAGTGAACTTTTTGTCTCTTTGGCATCCAGTCATCATTTTCCGTTCCTTTTTCGGTGTTGGTTCCTGAGGTTCTGCAGTCATTTTTACTCTCATAATTTTGCTCATTACTCTGTGCCACTCTTTCTTTTGATGTCCTGCTTTTATTTTTTTGAGAGCATTTAAAATCAAAATATAAGGGGTTGCAAGCATAAGATATTGAAGGCTGAGTTTTTGTAAACAAAACAAGTTCTGTGGGCCATTGGAGGATTGTATTGCCATCTTTGCTCAAAACACTAAGAAAAGATAGTGCTTTGGCTTGAGTATTAGTATTTAAAGATTCACCTAATGAGTGCGTTGGGCATTCAGTAGAGTTTGGAGCAGCATCATTGGATGCCATTGAGTTTCCCTCATTGCAACCTCCTTCTGTCTCGCCATGTTTTTGAGTAAGCAAATTGGACAAATGCTCGAGTAATATTGCATCCGCGACTGTGTGCTTGTTGGAACAAGTCTCTTGTTCTGAGCTCTCAGCTTGGCAATGGACTTCAGTTTGAGTTTTGGAAGTGATCTCAGTCTCTGAAGTCACATTAACTTCTTTTGGACTCGGTTGATCTGTGCAAGTGGTGTCTGGAGATTGCATTTCAGCTGTTATGTTTGATTGGGCAATCTCGCTCTGTTCCTTTGTGTTTTCCTGACTGGCTTTGTCATCCTTAAACTTCTCTGCATTTTCAGCCGCGTTGTCTGCCAGGGACGTGCCCGTTTCATCTTGCTGAGAAGAAGAGCTGTTTTCCACTGCCGTCTCACTGACATGTGCATAGTGTCTAAAGCTTACAGACATTTGCTTCTCTTTGTGGTGGAAAAATTGGCTGCATTCATTTGCTTCTTCAGTGCTCTCATTGAAAACAGAGGCTGACGAATCCAGTTTAAGTAACGCTTTCTTCGAGAAGCAGAAAGAGACTCCTGCTCTGCTGTTGACATTGCTGCTGTTTGAGGGAGGCTGCTGGGTTTGATTTCCCGTGTAGCAGCAGCTGCTGTTTTTCAGCACCTCTCGGTCATTTAAGACGTCTTGCTTAGGCTCCTCAACATTGCTGGTGATAGCATCTCTGCTGCACATGACTACACATCTTGAGCTTGCTGTTCTGTCATCTCTGTTTGAACCAATATCTTCCTGTGGTCCCTTTAATCTGGGTGCTTTAAATATTGGCCCCTCATCTGCAACACTGGAAAGAGAAGAAAGAAAGGATGCTGTTATGTTACTAAAATTACAGTATAATAATAACGTTAATCACACATTCTGCATACCAAATTATATCAAAAATTTCAGGTGCTGCACTGATAAAATGTTATAATTTAAAATGGTTGTAAACCCTTGTGTTTTTTCACCTCAATGCATTCTATGCATTGAGGTGAAAAACCTCTTGTAGTGCACCAGCCCCCCTGAGTCCGATCGTTCCTGCGCCGGGGATGAGCACACCGGCTCCAGCTGGTGTCTCTGGTCCTGATTGGATAGATTGATAGCAGTGCAGCCATTGGCTTCCGCTGCTGTCAATCAAATTCAATGATGCGGGAGTCGGGGGGGAGTCCTGCTGTTTGTGTCAATGGACGCAGCAGCAGCATGACACTGGAGCACACCCGCATGAGTGTCCCAAGCGAGAGTGCTTCTCCGATGTGGCACTCAAGAAGAGGAGGAGCCAGGAGCGCCGCTGAGCGATCCCAGAAGAGGAGAATCAGGGCCACTCTGTGCAAAATCAACTGCACATATGAGGTAAGTATGACATGTTTGTTTTAAAAAAAAAAGAAACTACCAAAACGTTTACATATCCATTAAAACTGATCTCCAGCTTTAGTTTCAGTTTAAATAGTTCATTCGGGTCAAGCTGGCCCAAACACACAATTTCCCTGACTAACATGTGTGGGCTGCTGGGAGTTCTGTATAAGCTGTTTGTAGCTGAGGCTACATACAGTATACAGCACTGTGTTCTGGGTGCGGACTTGCAAGACAAGACCTTCCTGACTCACGCTGGGAACAAAAGAGGATCAAATCTAACCAGCTGGGACACAGACAAAAAAAAAATCTGATAGGGGCTCTAACCACCAATTTATCCAAAACCAAAACAAAAAAGTTTTGACTTCAGATAAACTAAAAATATATTAGAATACATTTTCTATGCTCTAAGGAAAGGTAAAATGGTTTTGTTTGACAAAATATGCCATCATACTTTGATGGACTAAAAAAAGATGTTTACCCAACTGATGTCCTCTATACTTTTTAAATTGTTGTTGCTTTGACTTTGGAATTTGACCATTCGCCTACCCTGGCTCCTGACCTAATATCGTTGTTATCACATGCTCTTCTGTCTGCAATATGTTTGGTTTTGTGCCATAGTACTGAGTTCTCAGTATTTCCATTTGCATTCATACCCTTTGACATAATTTCTTTTGTACACTGTGAGTCAAATAAAAGCTTGTGAAATTAAAGTCTTTCTAAGCATCTAGTTTCCTTTCATTTCAGAGTGATAAACAGGTATTTCAAGGCAAGGTGGCATGTTAAAGGGCACTGGGGCACTGGGGCGTCTGTGATAAAGCGCCGCTATTTTTAGCGGCGCTTTACCGTCGTATTTGCAGGGGTATTCGGCCACTAGCAGGGCGCTGTTAGCCACCAGCAGCACTTTTCTGGCGGTATAGCCGCAGTGCCCATTGATTTCAATACCGGAATAAGTAACTGGATTACAAGGGACCCTAGCAATCTACTCTCACCAGTTTAAACGTCCCCATAATGAAAATAGTTGGTGCTAAAGTAGGTGTTGTTTAACCAGTAGCCCACTGTCCACCGTCATATGATGGCAGGACGATGAGCCTCTTGTTTTGGGCGGACGTCATATGACATTGCGCCTTCCCGAGCCACTAGGTGGCGCACGCCCATCGCGTCACTGGGAACCCGATGCGCATGCCCGGCGGCCGCGATGTCCGCTGGTCAACCGCGATTGCCCAGTAACTGAGCAGGACCGTGGATATGTGTGTGTGAACACACAGATCCATGTCCTGTCAGGGAGTGGAGATCGATGGTGTGTCCCTTGTACATAGGGACACCGATCGGTCACCTACCCCTGTCAGTCCCCTCCCCCCACAGTAAGAATCACTCCCTAGGGAACACATTTACCCCTTTATCGTCCCCTAGTGTTAACCCCTTCCCTGCCAGTTATATTTATACAGCAATCATTGCATTTTTATAGCACGGATCGCAGTATAAATATGAATGGTCCCAAAAATGTGTCAAAAGTGTCCAATGTGTCCGCCGCAATATCGCAGTCACGATAAAAATCGCAGATCGCCACCATTACTAGTAAAAAATAAATAAATAATAAAAATGTTATAAATCTATCCCCTATTTTGTAGCCGCTATAACTTTTGCGCAAACCAATCAATATACGCTTACTGCGATTTTTTTTTTACCAAAAATATGTAGAAAAATACATATCGGCCTAAACTGAGGAAAAAAATGTAAAAATTGTCATTCAAAATTTGACAGCGCTGAAAAATGGCTTGGGCAGGAAGGGGGTGAAGGTGCCTTGTATTGAAGTTGTTAAAAGGAAAATTTAGAAGTACCGTATTTATCGGCGTATAACACGCACAGACGTATAACACGCACCGTAACTTTGAGAGGGAAGTTTAAGTAAGAAACTTTCCACAGCCCCCTGCGTATAACACACAGACACAGTTTACCCTCTATTTTCACGGTAAAAAAGTGAGTGTTATACGCCAATAAATACAGTACATAAAACTTAACTCCAGTGAAAAATATTTTTTTAACGTTTTGGATAAAGCAGGTAAGCTGTCCACTTTTAAATGCTCTCTATGTACTGCTAAGATTTTTCTGTCATACAAAAAACATCTGTGTCCCCTTTGAGGTGAGCTCCCCTCATTTCCTAATCTGTGATTCAAACATTGTATTGCCATATGGGGACAGCAATACAACCCTGACAGAGGTTGTAAACTTTCCTTTCCAATTGGAAATATGTTTTTATTACTTGCCTGTGTTACCACTGAGGAGAGTTCCTCCTACTTTCTGTTCTGTCCTCAGACAGGAAGTGAAGAGATTACCCCTAATTTTCTGTTCTGTCCTCAGACAGGAAGTGAAGAGATGACCCCTCATTTTCTGTTCTGTCCTCAGACAGGAAGTGAAGAGATGACCCCTCATTTTCTGTTCTGTCTGACATCCAGGAAGTGGAGTGACTTCCCCTAATTTACCTATCTGTCTGATATGCATCAAAAATACAGGCAGTGGGGGAATATTTCCCTAATTTCCTGTTCTGTCCTCAAATATACAGGAAATAGAAAGATGTCTTCTCATTTCCTGTTCTGTCCTCAAATATACAGGAAATAGAAAGATTTCTTCTCATTTCCGGTTCTGTCCTCAAATATACAGGAAATAGAAAGATTTCTTCTCATTTCCTGTTCTGTCTGACATCATAAAATAGACAGGTAGTAGAGAAATTTCCCATCATTTCCTGCTCAGCCCAGTCAAGTAGACAGGATGTGATGACAAACCTCCCAAATAGGGATGAGCTCAGGTATGTTTGGGTCCTAGTCGAAACCCACCTGAGCAATCCAATTAGGGAGCTGTCACTGTCCTTGGCCAGTCATAAGTGGGCCTTGTGTATACGTGCGGCTGAACAGCAGGGATTGCCTCTGCATCTTATGATTGGCCAAGAACAGTGACAGCTTCCTGGTAGGAACGGTAGGATCAAATCAGCATCTCTACTCCCAAGAAGGGACACAATCAGAAAATAAAGGTACACAGTTTCCAGCCCTTTTGCAATATTTCAAAACTAAAATGAAAAAAATAAGTTTTGTATGAAGTTGGGTTTCAAGTTACTTAGGATACTTAAGTATCAGAGCTGAATGTACACACAGGTGTACATTGGGTTTGTACTTCATGCTAGTTCAAAGAGTCAAGTAATTATAAAACAATCATTAGGAACAGGAATTCTGTGTCAATCATTGTTAAACTTGACATGTAATTATAAATACATCTGAGAATGCTGAAAAACAAATGCCGTTGTGTGATCAGAACATCGGTCAAGACATGAATGAATACAGGCAGGTAATTAGTGTTATTACAAGGGTCACCATTATAAGTGGCTCCTCAATGAGTAATTCTAATTATTGGTAAGGAGGACGTGGAACTCGAAAAGAGGAGGAGCCAGGAGCGCCGCTGAGCGATCCCAGAAGAGGAGAATCAGGGCCACTCTGTGCAAAATCAACTGCACATAGGAGAAAAGTATGGCATGTTTGTTTAAAAAAAAAAAAGAAACTAACGTTTACATATCCATTAAAACTGATCTCCAGCTTTACAGTTCATTCGGGTCAAGCTGGCCCAAACACACAATTTCCCTGACTAACATGTGTGGGCTGCTGGGTGTTCTGTATAAGCTGTTTGTAGCTGAGGCTACATACAGTATACAGCACTGTGTTCTGGGTGCGGACTTGCAAGACAAGACCTTCCTGACTCACGCTGGGAACAAAAGAGGGTTGAATCTAACCGGCTGGGACACAGACAAAAATAAAAATCTGATAGGGGCTCTAACCACCAATTTATCCAAAACCAAAACAAAAAAGTTTTGACTTTAGATACACTAAAAATATATTAGAATACATTTTCTATGCTCTAAGGAAAGGTAAAATGGTTTTGTTTGACAAAATATGCCGTCATACTTTGATGGACTGAAAAAGATGTTTACCCAACTGATGTCCTCTATACTTTTTAAATTGTTGTTGCTTTGACATTGGAATTTGACCATTCGCCTACCCTGGCTCCTGACCTAATATCATTGTTATTGCATGTTCTTCTGTCTGAAATATGTTTGGGTTTGTGCCATAGTACTGAGTTCTCAGTATTTCTATTTGCATTCATACCCTTTGACATAATTTCTTTTGTACACTGTGAGTCAAATAATAGCTTGTGAAATTAAAGCGGAGGTTCACCCAAAAGTGAACCTCCGCTTTGCGGAACCCTCCACCCCCTCCGGTGTCACATTTGGCACCTTTCAGGGGGGAGGGGGTGCAGATACCTGTATAATACAGGTATTTGCACCACTTCCGGGGTATAGACTCCCGCGGGAGTCTTGCCCCATTGCGTATTTTTAGCGGTGCTTTACCGTCGTATTTGCGGGGGTAGTCGATCGCTAGTAGGGCACTTTTAACCCCCCAGCAGCGCTTTGCCAGCGGTATAGCCGCGGTGTCCATTGATTTCAATACCGGAATAAGTAACTGGATTACAAGGGACCCTAGCAATCTACTCTCACCAGTTTAAACGTCCCCATAATAAAAATAGTTGGTGCTAAAGTAGGTGTTGTTTAACCAGTAGCCCACTGTCCACCGTCATATGATGGCAGGACGATGAGCCTCTTGTTTTGGGCAGACTTCATATGACATTGCGCCTTCCCGAGCCACTAGGGGGCGCGCGCCTGCCGCGTCACTGGGAACCCGATGCACATGCCCGGCGGCCGCGATGTCCGCCGGTCACCCGCGATTGCCCAGTAACTGAGCAGGACCGTGGATCCACGTCCTATCAGGGAGAGGAGACCGAAGGAGTGTCCCTTGTACATAGGGACACCAATCGGTCACCTACCCCTGTCAGTCCCCTCCCTCGACAGTAAGAATCACTCCCTAGGAAACACATTAACCCCTTGATCGCCCCCTAGTGTTAACCCCTTCCCTGTCAGTCATATTTATACAGCAATATGTGCATTTTTATAGCACGGATCGCTGTATAAATGTGAATGGTCCCAAAAATGTGTCAAAAGTGTCCGATGAGTCTGCCACAATATCTATCGCAGTCATGATAAAAATCGCAGATCGCCACTATTACTAGTAACAAAAAAAAAAAATAATAAAAATGCTATAAATCTATTTCCTATTTTGTAGCTGCTATAACTTTTGCGCAAACCAATCAATATTCGCTTATTGTGATTTTTTACCCAAAATATGTCGAAAAATACGTATCGGCTTAAACTGAGAAAAAAAATTGTTTAACATATATATATATATATATATATATATTTATTGTAGCAAAAAGTAAAAAAATATTGTTTTTTTCAAACTTGTCCCTCTTTTGTTTATAGCACAATAAAAACCGCAGAGGTGATCAAATACCACCAAAAGAAAGCTCTGTTTGTGGGGAAAAAATGATAAACATTTCATTTGGCTACAGTGTTGCATGACCGAGCAATTGTCATTCAAAATTTGACAGTGCTAAAAAATGGCTTGGGCAGGAAGGGGGGGGGGAGGTGCCTTGTATTGAAGTGGTTGAAAGGAAAATTTAGAAGTACATAAAACTTAACTCCAGTGAAAATATTTTTTTAACGTTTTGGATAAAGCAGGTAGGGGTTACAATTCCTGTCCACTTTTAAATGCTGTCTATGTACTGCTAAGAGTTTTCTGTCATACAAAAAACATCTGTGTCCCCTTTGAGGTGAGCTCCCCTCATTTCCTAATCTGTGATTCAAACATTGTATTGCCATCTGGGGACACAGACAGCAATACAACCCTGACAGAGGTTTTAAACTTTCCTTTCCAATTGGAAATGTGTTTTTTTTACTTGCCTGTGTTACCACTGAGTTCCTCCTACTTTCAGTTCTGTCCTCAGACAGGAAGTGAAGAGATGACCCCTAATTTTCTGTTCTGTCCTCAGACAGGAAGTGAAGAGGTGACCCCTCATTTTCTGTTCTGTCCTCAGACAGGAAGTGAAGAGATGACCCCTCATTTTCTGTTCTGTCCTCAGACAGGAAGTGAAGACATGACCCCTCATTTTCTGTTCTGTCCTCAGACAGGAAGTGAAGAGATGACCCCTCATTTTCTGTTCTGTCCTCAGACAGGAAGTGAAGAGATTACCCCTCATTTTCTGTTCTGTCCTCAGACAGGAAGTGAAGAGATGACCCCTCATTTTCTGTTCTGTCTGACATCCATTAAATATACAGGAAGTGGAGGGACTTCCCCTCATGTACCTATCTGTGTGAAACACAAAAATACAGGCAGTGGACAATATTGCCCTCATTTCCTGTTCTGTCCTCAAATGGACAGGAAATGGAAAGATTTCTTCTCATTTCCCGTTCTGTCTGACATCATCAAATGGACAGGTAGTAGAGAAATTTCCCATCATTTCCTGTTCGACTCAGTCAAGTAAATAGGATGTGATGACAAACCTCCCAAATAGGGATGAGCTCAGGTATGTTTGGGTCCTAGTCCGAACCCACCTGAGCAATCCCACCAGGGAGCTGTCACTGTCTTTGGCCAGTCATAAGTGGGCCTTGTGTATACGTGCGGCTGAACGGCAGGGATTGCCTCTGCATCTTATTATTGGCCAAGAACAGTGACAGCTTCCTGGTAGGAACGGTAGGACACAATCAGAAAATAAAGGTAAACAGTTTCCATCCCTTTTGCAATATTTCAAAACTAAAATGAAAAAAAAAAAAAGTTTTGTATGAAGTTGGGTTTCAAGTTACTTAGGATACTTAAGTATCAGAGCTGAATGTACACACAGGTGTACCTTGGGTTTGTACTTCATGCTAGTTCAAAGAGTCAAGTAATTATAAAACAATCATTAAGAACAGTAATTCTGTGCCAATCATTGTTAAACTTGACATGTAATTATAAATACATCTGAGAATGCTGAAAAACAAATGTTGTTGTGTGATCAGAACATCTGTCAAGACATGAATGAATACAGGCAGGTAATTAGTGTTATTACAAGGGTCACCATTATAAGTGGCTCCTCTATGAGTCATTATTGGTAAGGAGGAGGACCCATCAGTGTTATTAGCTACCATATAACAAGTGTCAAGAAGTGTTTGTTTAATATGAAGACAATCACACTTCATCTGCCGAAGGATATTCTTGAAAGTTCAAAGGGAAATTTGAATTATGACTGTTGAAGAAAAGCAATTATTATCTATAAATACAATATCCCCCTCTTAAAGGGGTTGAACTGTATAATGTACATATATTTGTGTGTGCCTACATATATCTGAAGCCTCGTACACACGTCCGGGGAACTCGACGGGAACTCGACGGGCGAAACACATCGTTTTGCTCGTCGAGTTCCTTGTGAAGCCGCCGAGGATGTCGGCGAACCAAATATTCCCATTCACGTTGAGGAAAAAGAAGACATGCTTTCTCGACGAGATCCTCAACGGTTTCCTCGTTGAAAAGTGTACACACGACCGGTTTCCTAGGCAAAAAAAAAACCCAGCAAGCTTCTTGCTGTTTTTTGCCGAGAAACTCGGTCGTGTGTATGAGGCCTTACAGTGTGTCTGCATGTATGTATGTGTATGCTTTCAGTGGGCCACGGCCTGCGTTTCTCAAGCCCACTGGTGTAATAAACCAACTTTATGATCAGTATACTTCTGTGGAAGCCCTTTTGAGTGCCTACCTTCCCTTATAATTGTAGCACCCTCTACCCAGGGAAAGTGCTAGAGTAAGGTGACCATATTTTTTAAATGAAATCCGGGGACATATTTTTTTTTACTAGTAATGGCGGCAATCAGCGACTCTATGCCTGTTCCCGCCACCACCCGCCTCACAGCCTGTCAAGTCTTACTCTTCGGGCCCCGGCTACTACAGGGTGGGGAGCGGAGGAAGATCACTCCTCCAGGCAAGGCAAGGAGATAGGCAGGCAGGTGGCTGGCCGGGATTTGAGCCAAGGCAGAAGAACATGCGAGCGGAGCTGAATGGGCATGCACCCGAAACTGAAGAAATATTCCCTCTGCTTCGACCAGCACATGATCATCAGAAAAAAATACACCCCCCTAAGCTAGTATAAGCGGCGGTTCGGGGGTGTGTAATTTAGATATTTTTTTTTATTCTGCACTGACGGTCTTTTAAATTGCCCCAGCCCCTGTTCAAATCCAATCCGGGGACAAAACCGGTGAGAGACTTGGTCCGAGGACAGTGTCCTCAATCTGGGGACTGTCCCGGAAACCAGGGATGTCTGTTCACCCTATGCTAGAGTGAGATTTTTTTCTGTAGTGCAGGTAAATTTATGTAGGCCTAGGTAAAAGCTGTTTTTTTTATCTGTGTGGGCTGGGAGTGTCTCAGAGTAGGCTGGTGATTCACAGATACAATACCTGTCGCTGAGAATTTGTTTCCAGCACGACGGCATCACGCTGATTCTCGGCGACATGGTGCCGACATCTCGCACTCGCTGGAATAGAAAAAGCACATTCCAGCGAGCGCGTCATAGAAACGACGGGGATCCGACTTGGATTCCCGCCAATTCTAGCCGCAGTGTTTGGTATGAATCATGAGGGGGTACTCCACGCCAAATTTTAAATAAAAAACCGGCATGGGTTCCCCCCCAGGGGCATACCAGGCCCTTAGGTCTGGTATGGATTGCAAGGAGAACCCGCTACGCTGAAAAAACTGCATGGGGGTCCCCCCACAATCCATACCAGACCCGTATCCAAGCACATCGCCCGGCCGGTCAGGAAAGGAGTGGGGATGAGCGAGCTCCTCTCCTCCTGAGCCGTACCATGTCGCATGCCCTCAACATGGGGGGGGTTGGGTGCTCTGGGGCAGGGGGGGCAGTTTTAAGTCCAAGCAGTTTTTTTATTGAAGAAAGATCACATTACACACCGTGTAGTGCATTGTTTCGGAACCGCTCAGGACCCCTTTGTCAGGCATGTGATCACATCTTCACATGCCTGACCAAGGGGCCCTGCACCACTCCGAAACCTTGCACTACTCTGTTTGTGATGTGATCGTTCTTTAATGAAAAACCTCTTTGACTTAATATGTGATATGACTGATGCTCAGGATCTCTTTCTCTCTATCTCTCTCCTTTATATATGTGATCTGACTGATGCTCAGGGTTCTCTCTCCTTTATATATGTGATCTGACTAATGCTCAGGGTTCTCTCTCATTTATATATGTGATCCGACTGATGCTCAGGGTTCTCTCCCCTTTATATATGTGATATGGCTGATGCTAAGGGTTCTCTCCCTTTTATATATGTGATATGACTAATGCTCAGGGCTCTCTCTCCTTTATATATGTGTAGCATTACCCCCGGAGGAGCTGCTGGTTGCTTTGGGTGGCACATTTACCTTGTAAATAGGGGGTAAATAGAGGCGCTTGCCAATTAAAATAAATACTAAATACCAAATAACGCACAGCAACGTAAGAATAGTATTGATTGAATCCAATGTATATGTTTCACTCCTTGTTCCAATACCTTCAAAGCATCTAATTGGAGATGAATGAGGTGGATATAGTGAAAATTAATAATACGAAAATAAGGACTAAAAATAATAATTGATAGTCAGCACAGTAGTAATAATCCAACGGTATCATAAACAGTGATGACGTGAGCAATAAATCCGTGAAAGAAATCCAAAAGAACACACAGTGTAAAATCTGGGTGATAAATAATGTAAAAAGTAACATCAATGATTGTGAATAAATAATGTTCAGATAAAAATATAATATGATGAAAAAAATGTATTAATTAAAAAAATGTGGTGATAAATATTAGAGTGTTCCAAGTCAAACTCTAGGTGAAGGAAAGTGCCGTCGGTGACGTCATCTCCGCTCGCGGCCGAGAGCGGAGATCTGCTACCTTATTACACAAACACTCGCTGCATGCTGTTTTGCTCCTTGTTAAATGTGAGTGTAATATTTGTTTTTACTATCATTAAAATTGTGTTGAACTTATTACACTATGGAGCTTGCATTTACTTCCATGTGAGTGGTCTGGAGCTTTACCCTTGGTGGACGGTTTGGAGGGACCCTTAGAGTGTACACTGCTGGAATCCTTTATTTCATCTAACAGGCTGGTTTAACCTGTTTTGAGGTGAGAGGCTGGAATTATCTTCACAAATCTGCACTAAACTACACTGGAATTTCGTGCGGTGGACTGCAGCACTTATTTAATTTATTATAAAACACTATTTACACTCTTTTGGAAGAGTTTGGATTGGATTGGCACTTTATTATAAGTCTTTTTGCACCTTTCTTTTTTGGAACCTTTTTTTACCACAAGTAGAGTTTGACTTGGAACACTCTAATATTTATCACCACATTTTTTTAATTAATAATTTTTTTCATCATATTATATTTTTATCTGAACATTATTTATTCACAATCATTGATGTTACTTTTTACATTATTTATCACCCAGATTTTACACTGTGTGTTCTTTTGGATTTCTTTCACGGATTTATTGCTCACGTCATCACTGTTTATGATACCGTTGGATTATTACTACTGTGCTGACTATCAATTATTATTTTTAGTCCTTATTTTCGTATTATTAATTTTCACTATATCCACCTAATTCATCTCCAATTAGATGCTTTGAAGGTATTGGAACAAGGAGTGAAACATATACATTGGATTCAATCAATACTATTCTTACGTTGCTGTGCGTTATTTGGTATTTAGTATTTATTTTAATTGGCAAGCGCCTCTATTTACCCCCTATTTACATTGTCTTTTGGTGCGTGAGCACTATTTTAGTAGGGGCTGCTGCTTTTATAAATTTTAGTTTAGTTTTTATTATTCACAGTCAGGCTGGTTTTGCGCATTGGTTCCCCCCTTACACATTTACCTTGTGCCTCTTCGGAATTCCTAGATGTGAATGGCCCTCTCCGGTGTCACATTTGGCACCTTTCAGGGGGGGGGGAGCAGATACCTGTGTAATCCACTTCCGGGCAGAGCCGTCATCAGGGGGGTACAGGCAGTACACCTGTAAGGGGCCCGGAGGACCCCAGGGCCCCAGATGGCAACCCCCCTTTTTTTTAATCAAAAAATATATATATTTTTAATATATTTGTATTTATTTTTTTATTAAAGGGCCAAATGTATTTTTTTTTTTTTAGAGGTCCAGAGGTCCCCAGGGGCCCGGAGATCCCCAGGGCCCCGGATGACAACCCCCCCCTTTTTTTTTTATAAAAAAATATATATTTTTTTAATATATTTTTATTTTATTTTTTATCAAAGGGCCAAAGTTTTTTTTTTTAGAGGTCCCCCAGGGGCCCGGAGATCCCCAGGGAGGGCCCCGGATGACAACCCCCCCTTTTTTTATAAAAAAAATATTTTTTTTATAAAGAAAAATCTTTGTTTTATATATTTTTTTATTTATATATATATATATATTTATTTATTTATTTATTATTATTATTAAAGGGCCCAGAGGTCCCCAGGGCCCTGGATGGCAACCCCCCTTTTTTTATAAAAATAATATTTTTTTATATTTTATTTATTTTTATTTATTTTTTTATATATATATATAGATGGCGGCGGCAGCACCTGAGAGCCGACAGACAGATCAACTTCAGCTGCCAACATCGCGGGCGCCCAGGACAGGTAAGTGTCCATTTATTAAAAGTCAGCAGCTGCAGTGTTTGTAGCTGTTGACCTTTAATATTTTTTTTTTTGCGAAACTCCGCTTTAAAATCACTCTTCAAAAATACACGAAAAGCTGTATAACTGAAAAAAGGGCATTGTTCATCTTTCCCACCTGTCTTCTCTGCTGTATATTATTTTCTACAGTATTACAGTCTGCATATGTGTGCACAGAACCCCGAGCAATAAATGTGTCATCTGCCTTGATTTGCATTATTGAAATTTTCTAGCCATCTTGAGATTTGAGAGCTTGAGAACAGCTGTAAATCCTCCCTTTAAAACCATCTCCACGTTTACATTATTCAAAAACTTTTCACAACTAGTCTTGTGTTATTCGTTATTCCTGAGATACAGTCATCATTGGTATGCCTTCAAATAAAAGACTTATGACCAATGTACTGAGAGAATGGTAGTTAAGGGATGACATACAGTGCAACTGCTTCTAGATACCATCTGGCTGAAAACCAAACATAATGGGGAGATTTACTAAAACTGGAGCACTCAGAATTTGGTGCATGGAAGCCAATCTAACTTCAGTTTGTTCAGTTAAGCTTTGACAAAAAAACAGGAAATTGATTGGTTTCTATGCAGAGATGCACCAGATTTTGCACTCTTGTTTTAGTTAATGGCCCCCATCGACATGACAAACTTTATAATGCATCTTACTGAAGCTGCAACCCAACGCAAATCTACGGTGTATGCAAAGGATCTTTGCAATAGCGCACTATTATATACCAGCACAAATCGTGCGGGTCCTATTTTTAAAGTCTCTCAGTTGCATTGACAGCCTATTCAAAATTATTGGCCTGCCTAATACGTCAAACCCCCCCCCCCCCCCCCCCCCCCTATGCACAAATGCACAAAAACAGGTGCATTGCAGAACATGATGTACCAACCTGGTGTTTAGGCAGGGTTGCTAACAAATTTAGTTCACCAGGTCGTAATTATCCTAGTTAATTGATAGAAGATCCACTGATTCCTCCCTAAATTCTGGAATTGCTGCACCTTTTATCTTCTGTCACTAGGTGGCGCTGTGGCTGGTGACATTAGAATGACAGAGGCTTAGCAAGGTCAGATCATGAATGGATGGAGTGTCTCAGCCAACTGGTGGGGGTTTCTTTAGTCCTTTGGCCTGCTGGGAGAGTCTATTTATATGGGTGGAGTCAGGTGATCAGGGTTCAGGGCCACCTGGATGACTGTCTAGGTGGACGTGTGTTATGTCACCCTGGGTTGCTAGGCCGCAAGCTTGAGGCCTATCCCACCTGGCTGCTGGGCTGCCTGAGGCCTATCCAGGGCTGCAAAACCAGGGTTGGAGTCTAACCGAATTGCAAAGGTTCCACCAGACGGGGAACCAGTTTTGGGGAGTGGTAGAGGGGAAGCTGTTGCCACTAAAGGACCAACCCCCTTATTACCGGAGACTACTGTGAGTAAGCTGAAGAAAGTACCTGAGCAGACTTCTTACCAGCTGGGAAAGGTGAAGAATTTGGAAAGCAACAGCGAATGCCAAGCCAGGGACCCATCAGGATAGCGGAGTGTGAGGCTTGAGGAGTATACAGCGGGATAGCTGTGGAAGAACTCAGGCGATCCGGTGACGACTGGGATCTGGAAGTCTAGTGAGAGACTGGGAGCTCAGTGAGTGAAGATCTACAGTGAGATACTGTAAGATAATTCAAGGACTGTTCTGTGTTACCAAGAGTTATGTACAATTACTGTTAGTGACTGTTGCAAGATTAGTTGCCAATGCCATAGAAAACAGCGGTCCTGCCTATACAGAAGTGTTATCCAGTTGGAGGCCTTCTACTGTATAGCTGTCTACCTATAGAAGTCTCTGAGTCTGCCAATTATCATTGCATCTACTCAACTACTTGTTAGAGGAGTGCTGAAGCACCTCTGTTGGGAGGGTGGATGCACTCCAATAACGTAATAGCACCTGGAAGGGTGGTTTCAGCAGGGGCTATGCTGGGCTACCCGACAGTACTGGGGGCAGGCCACTGGTCGAGTCTGAGCCATCCGGAAGTGTCATTCTGGTGAGGATGGAGAAAGCATTTGGTCCAAGCTGAAAGGCCGGGCCCCTGGCCTTCTGGCCTGGATTTGATGCAGTTCCTAACCCTGCTTTGCCAGTTTCTCAAGAGGGAACGTCAGCCCTGCCTTTAAGGGGAGGCAAGGGCAGCTAGTACCACTCGAGTATAATTAGGCTAAGGAGCGAAAGAGGTGCAAGGGGGGCACTCACCCTGAGCCCTCTAGTAGCTCCCGATCCTTCCTGGTTGAGGTGGGGAAGGGGACTGTGACTGTCCGGGCCGTGGGTCAGGGTCCGTTGAAAAGCCTGTGGAGGTAGTGCCCCTGGAGTGGCAGTCCAGGGGTGCTATACATTGCACAAGTGTGGGGACACTCATCGTGTGGCACCATGGTCACTGATCTCCACAATACACCTTTTCACACCTGCCTCTAGGGCCGAGCCTTTTGGCTAGGACCAGGGGAATTAGTGTGATTAGTAGGGTGCTGGTCCTCGGGTCTGCCCTGAACGTCTTGGGAGTAGGTGGACATGGCCTTCTGGCTTAGTTCGCCTGCTCTCATGGGGTCTCCCTTTGGGGGAGCCTCACCGAGGAGGGTTGTGTCTCGGCAGTCCCTCCAAGGATGTTGGGTCCGTGTCGGCTTCGGCTGCATGGACCACAGATTACCTCAGTCCCTGCCAGGAGCCTAACGCCCCGGGGGATCAGGGCTGGGCCCTTTTCGGAGGGCCAATTGACGTTTGCACCCGTTACAGTTTTGTGTTGCACCCCTTTATGTGTGTGCACATTTTTCCTGCACCGGGTGGAGTTTTTGGGTTGTGTTTTGCACACGACAGGCTTTTCAATAGAAAAAAAGGTGCCAGCTCATCCCAGTGTTAAAGTTATGTTAAAGCCTTTTTTTTCCTTAAAATAATAAACATGTTATACTTACCTGCTCTGTGTAATGGTTTTGCACAGAGCAGCCAAGATCCTCCTAATCTCGAGTCCCCTGCCAGCGCTTTTGGCCCCTCCCTCCAACCGGGTGCACCCACAGCAAGCAGAGGAGCCTCAGCTTGGCCAAGCCCCTCCGTCTCCTGATTGGCGATCTGAGCCTAACCTTTGTGAAGCCAATTAGAGCCTGAGGCTCTAATCATGTGCTTAAAAAAAAACTCATAAAAATCTAATTGTTCAGCGCCTTGCATGCAGATTAGGAGGCGGCGCATGCAGATTAGGAGAGCGGTGTCCCTGAGCCCCTTATGGATTGACCGCTGCTGGTATTAGTTGGGGTCTGGGGCAGGATGCTGCTCACAGAAGTTTTTTTTACCTTCATGCATAGAAGACATGAAGCTAAAAAAATCTTGTGCCTTTCCAACCACTTTAAGTTGCGGGCAATAGCATGTTATGATTGTAAATCAAGGGTTTTTGTTCACAGGCATTTAGGTTTTATCTCATATATATTTCAAAAAGAATATGAATGGAATGCAGCCTTTTTCATTTTGTATCATATAGGGCAGTGTTCACTTGTGTCTACTGTTGCTTTGAACACACATTGCTAGGTGTGGTGTTCTTGGTAATGTTGTTAGATTTAATAAAGCATGGCATTTAGGGCAGTATAATTGACCACAGCAAGCATGAAGTCAGGGATGCATCATAACTCCTGCCTTGCCCATTTGTTCTTTTCCTCATTAGGTATTGAATTAAACATCTATATAGTGAGTGCTTTTAAGTACCACTAGGACCTCTGCCAGGACTTCTGGAATCCCTGCCAGTACTTCCAGTGGCACCCCCAGAATCCATGCCAGCACTTCCAGAATCCTTGAGAGTACTTCCAAAGGCAATTGCAGAATCTCGGCCACTACTTTCAATGGCATCCACATAATCTCTTCTAGTACTTCCAATGCTGCTCGAAGAAAACTGCCAGGATTTCCAGAGCTTTGACCTTATAAGGGTATTTAAGTATGTTTTCTTGCTAGCTACCCTACTTTGTACTAAAGAGCTATACTATACTATACTATACTATACTAGTGTTCCTACTTCAGATTGAGAGTAGTCAGACTAAACTCTCTTGCCAGTCCACAACCTCCACTTAAACCTGACCCCTGTTCTGCTGTCTTGCCTGTTGTCAACCTGGATTGTCTTGATCCCGCTTCTGCTGTTTTGCCCATAGTCGACCTGGATAATATTACTAACCACTCTTCTGCCGTCTGGCCTATTGCTGACCAGGGTTGTCCTGACCACTCCTCTGCTGCCTTGCCTGTTGTCAACCTCTGCCTAGACCTGAGCATCCTCTAGTCACTTTCTAATGTAATGTCTCCAAATTCTAGCCTCCCAGGCACTCCATGGCAGTGCAATAGTGGTGCAATGGTGGTGCAACCTGGTAACAGCCTGCAGCAAAATCCATCTTTACCATTGGTTCTGCTGAAAACTGGCTGATGTTTAGACTCTGAGCTTTTGGGGAGCCCACCTTACCTATCATGGTGTGTTACTGAACCAGGGAATCTCAATGGCCACAGGCAAGCAGATCAGTTGTTTTGCTTGTAGAGGTGTCTAGTCTATGCATTTTAGGCAATTATCTTTGCACTGTTGTAGTACTAATGTTGGATGCTTGTATCCTCTGTTGTGCCTTGTGGTTTTAACTTCCTCCCCTATGTCACTGCTGAGTACTGTAGTAATGTAGTGGCTGAAGGAAAGAACCACAACACATGGCAGAGCACAAACACATCCAAAACTACCCAAATGCTGAAAACACTGATGGAGGCTGTTGCACTTCCATGTGTTGTGGTTCTTTCCTTCAGCCCCTACATTACTACAGTACTCAGCAGTGATATAGGGGAGGAAGTTAAAACCACAATGCACAACAGGGCATACAAGCATCCAACAATAGAGTAAAAATAGCAAACAGGGACATCCAAAAAGCTTAGTATTATACCTCTCCTTTTGGAAAAAGCTGCTTTATGGTGGCCATACAGGCTTGGATTTTATTATGCGATCAATGTGCAATTTTATCAAAACAGTCAAACTGTCAGGCAAACAGGCATAACTTCCCTTCAATAGATTTATGCCTAGTACACACGACTGGGATTGTCGACGGGAAAAGGTCAGTCGGAAATCCAGAGGGGAAAACCCGAGAACCTGCTCTCGACTTTTCCCCCATACAGACATTCGGTTTTCCCCATGGGAAAACTCAGATGAGAACTTCTCCTCAGGAATACCGACCAGGTGTATGCTCCATCTGAGTTTTTCCCCACAGAAAAATGGCCAGAAATGGCAGTTTTCCGCTGGGAAAAAGTCCACCGGGAATCCCAGCGGGAAAAAAGAGAGCAGGTTCTCTTTTTTTGTCCGGTGGTTTTTAGGCATTTTTCCCGTCGGAAAAACTGTGAGGAGCATACACACGGCCGGGATTCCCGGCCAAAAGCTCTCCTCGCAGTTTCCCTGTCCGGAAACCCTGTGGTGTGTATGGGGCATTAGATTCAAATTAAATCAGATCAACTCAAACAAAGTTGATTGACCAGAGTGGAAAATGATCAGTTGTGTTGCATTACTGAAATACTTTGTTCATGAATTTGATTGATTGTATTTTGATTGATCAGCCTATGACAATGCATGGTGAAAACAGAGATGCCATCGATAACCCACTATCAGGCCTGTCGCTACAGTACAGGCAAAACAAACAATTACTTGGGGCCCCCGAGCTCGCCTGGGGCCCCCAACTTCCCCTTCCCAGGCTGTAGCTTGGCCGAGCTCCTCCTCCTGCCTCCTGGAGTCCTCTCATTCCGGCCAGGTACCACGCGTGGTACAGGAGATTCAGTTTCCTGTTCCCGGCCTGGACTAACAGGAAGTGCACACTGAGTGCTCACTTCCTTTCAGTCCAGCCGGGAACACAGGAAACTGAATCTCCAGTACCGCACGGTACCCGGCCCGGGCACTATCTGATAGGGGACTGGGAACCCATAATGATAGAACACTGGACTGACAGGAGGAAGAGGAGCTCGGCCACGCTACAGCGGCAGCCTACAGGGAAGAAGGGAAGGTGAGAATAGAGAAACATAGGGACTGGGGGGGAGTAAGAACATGGGTGTAAAAAAATAGTGAAGCGCTAACGTAGGCTTTGCGTGTGGGGGGGTGCTTGGGGGCCCCCCATTTTGCTTGGGGCCCCCTAATTCCTTCAAACGGCCCTGCCCACTATCACATCTCCCAACTATCGAAAACCACTTCCCAGTGTGCTCTATCGATCAAATGTGTTGCCAACCAAAGGTTCGATTAATCCCATCTGGACAGACCGATCAGAAAATAAATCAATCATCTATAAAAGTGTGTATGGCCACCATTATATATATTTTTTGGTAACAACACTATCACTGTAAATAATTGTCATGCTAGCAGCGTACTATAAACATTATTTTGCCTTGCCATATCTTCTCCTTTGTACCCGCCTCCCGATGTCATTATTTTTCTTTGTAGCAGTGAATGCAGTTTTAATTGCAGAGAATATATTGAGCTAAATCATGTTATGTCATACAGTGTGAGAAATACTTTAGACATAACTTAATTATTCCATAACTGAAATATGAAAACACTGCAATCAGGCTCCATTGTCTGATGAGGTTTGAGCTGTTCCCATTTCAAAGATCTTTCATGTGATATTCTTACCAGTTGGTTTGCTTGCGGAGCTCCGCGAGTTGATGGAGGCGTTTAAGCGCTTTCTCCTGTTTCTTCTCATCTTTCCACGACTTGGAAGCCACATTGCGAGCGTATTCTCTTTGTTTCAGTTCTTTTAATCTCTAAGAAAAGAAAACATATGTACATGTAAGGTAGATTTGTATGTTGTAGCGTGTTGATGGTTCATTCATGCTGGTTGCCTGACTGATATGTTGAGCCTACAGTTGGTAGGTCCCAGTGGTGACAGATTGCTGCGCATCACCGGAGGATGAGCATGACAGTCAGGGGACTAGCAACAATATTTCTTTATGGCTGGATCCTTTTAGTGTAACCACATCTTTGGTCCAGTTATGTCATAATATGCTCTTCTCCTCTCCCTTGGCATCGGGCAAATATATATACATATATATATACAGGGGCGGACTGACAACTCATGGGGCCCCCGGGCAATAGAAGATTATGGGGCCCCTGGGCTTACAGATGGCCACCACGCTAGGAGGCAGTGCAGAGGCGGGGAAGCTAAAATCTCAGGATTTTCACATCAAAAGCATGTCCGTCAGACATATCAGGGACAGATGTAAAAAAAAAACACAGATTTTTACATACTGTCCCTGGTTTTACTGAGCCTGGCAACCCTTATGGGGCCCCCTAGTGGCATGGGGCCCTCGGGCAGTGCCCGAGTGCCTCAATGGTCAGTCCGCCCCTGTATATATATGTAATGTATTTTATAAATTATTTTAAAATATGGGCCTTTTTACACAGCTCCTTTTTGGTGGTCCATAGTGTTTGGCCTCATGCACATGGGTGGTTTGGATGTGTGTGAAGTCTAATGCCACGTACACACGGTCGGAATTTCCGACAACAAATGTTCGATGGGAGCTTTTTGACAGAAATTCCAACCGTGTGTAGGCTCCATCGGACATTTGCTGTCCGACAACAAAAATTTGAGAGCTGGTTCTCAAATTTTCTGACAGAAAAATCCGTTCTTGTAAATTTTGATCGTGTGTGGACAATTCCGACGCACAAAATTCCACGCATGCTCTGAATCACGCATGCTCTGAATCAATTCCACGCATGCTCTGAATCAATGCTCGGAAGCGATCGGTCTGGTAAAACTAGCGTTCCTCACGCTGTTACGGACAGAAAAGCACGAGGCTGAAAAGCGTGAATCGTCTCTCACCAAACTTCTACTAACACGACTGGTATTGAACTTCCCTTTAATAGTGCCGGCGTACATCTTGTACGTCACTGCGTTCTTGGTGTTCGAAATTTCCGACAACATTTGTGTGACCGTGTGTATGCAAGACAAGTTTGAGCCAACATCGGAAAAAAATCCACGGTTTTGTTGTCGGAATTTCGCGGCATTTGAGTTTTTGGATGCCCAGGAGAGCTGTCATCAGCCTTTTAAACTCTATGGTTGGCTGAAATACATGGTGGCTGGATGATTAGGGATGTGACACTACCCCTCCCTCGCATGCACAGCCAGGCAAGAGAAATTTTCCAGAATTCACTTGGTATTTGACTACCGAGCATTCATTCGGTAGTCAAAAAACAGTCCAGGGTGCTTTGTTATGTTTTTGGTTTATTAGGGGATAAACTTGGATAGGGATGGGAAGGTATGGACCCCCCCCCGAACATAGCTTAAAGGCAACTTGAGGACTTGAAACTGTCTCTGCTGCCCAAAATCACATGGCTGTCCTCCCATGGGATATACAGATCAGCTCAACTGATTGATGAAAGGATTTAAAACTCTGACTGCAGGTGCTTTCTCTCCATAGAAAATGCCAAAACACCTACAATATCTGCTCTTTAGGTTCCCTAAGCAAAATGTGCAGGGTAGCTGTACTGGCTTTGACTGGCTAAACTAAACTGTCCCTTTGTAGAAGGATAGCTGGGTATTGCACTTGGCTGCTTCTTCTAGATTTTGGGGTGTAGGTGGTTGAAGCTACTCACTCTGTCCCTTTGATGAATCCTGTGGCACATGTGACTGCTGAACAGGCCTCCAGCTGGATAGGCCCCAATGGCTCCCAGGATGGCTTCAGCCAAGCCTAGCTGATGTTGAAAGGGTGTGAGGCTTCCTCTGCTGCTCTCTCTCTCTCTCTCTTTGGCTCCTTCCTTCTGCCAAGCATAGGGGTCCCCCCAGGGCGACCGGACCCTGGACTCTACTTCCACATGGCCAGACTCCAGAATACTTATGGGCTATGTCTCCACCTTTTGGGTTGTTCTCACCCAGGAATTGGAGGAGACTCCAAATACTCAGGCCTCATCTCTGACCATCCACCCTCTAAGTTCTAGAAGCCAGGGGGGCGACAGAGACTCAGCCCTTGAGACTCTGACAAACTAACTCTAAAAAAATTAACCCTGGCTCCTCTGGCTACAACAGGAGCCCAACTAAATGTACCTACTGTACACAGGGGGTGCTACAGGGCCATATGTGTTTAGGAACTTAAGCCCAAAACACAGGAATCTTGAGTTCAGGACCTACACTTTTGAATGCATTCAGCCCGAAACACGAGTACTGTTAGGTACAGTGTCCATCCACCATGTATTCCAGCATGTCATAGATTTTAATAGACTGCTGACAATCGGGGTTGGATGTTAAACCTGTGCCTCCTGAGCACCTGAAATGCCAGGATTTGACACACATGGGCCAATGTATGGGGAAGTTATAAACATCAACAATGTATAGGCAATGGTGGCAGCGAAGGTTGTGCAATATGGCCACCGATTCCATGTTACTGATGCCTACATTTCCCCCTGAATGAGTCATTCACAGGACGGTGGTGTAGACACAGAATGAACTTGGCATTATGTCATACAGAATGATTGAAGGCCAAGGTGCCGCCACTGCTGCCTAATGAAAAGCTCATGCAACCTTCAACAATGTGTAGGCAGCAGTGGTAGCACAGGAGCAGAATGATTGTACACAGCATGCATCTAAACTTATATTGACATAAGTGTGTGTATGTCCATATGAGTTGTGATTTATACAGGCCACTTTTTATGCAGGATCTTGCTGGCAATTGGCCTTATACTTACCCGACCATGATCCAGGGAGATATCACTGACTGGATCTCACAAGCCGCTTGTCAGAATCTTCCTATTTGGGCCTACACATGCCCTTTACACTCTTCATTCCTATAGATCTTTTGGGTTGATTTACTAAAGGAAAAATTGACTGCAACCTTTCCAAAGTGCAGCTGCTCCAGAGCTTAGTAAATGAGGTAAAGTTTCACTTTGCAAAGAGTAGCCAATCACATGCAAGGGAAATTAAAAAACTGCATTTTTGCTTGCACGTGATTGGATGATGGAGGTTAGCAGAACTTACATTTACTAAGCTCTGGAGCAACTGCACTTGCACAGTGCAATTGCACTTTGCAAAGTGCAAAGTCTATTTGCCTTTAGTAAATCAACTCTATTGAGCACACAAGGGAATGATAAGGGACTGTGCAATCCAGTGATATCTCACTCGATTGGTGGCAGGTTAGTATAATACTGGTAGGGGGGACTATGATCTAAGTGTAATGGGACCAAATATGCAGCTACACTTGAAAGCAGATGTAAGCCCGAACTGGATCACATTTAGTTTGCTAAAATACTGTATACAATAAACAATTGGCATTTTTTTATTATTTGGTTTCATACATCTTGTTAGTGAGTTTGCAAAAGTGTATAACAGTACAGACGTGAACTTGCAAAACAGTAAAGTAAAAATAACACGAGCGGGATAGTCACCAAGTTGTACAATTCAGTGCCTGGGTTGAACAAAGTTGTGCCTATTTCCATTATACTGTACTGGTAAACATACAACTTTTCTTTTAAATAAAACACTTGTTTTTATCATTTTTGTTGCATATAAGCACTGCTGATCTCCTGAATCCTATTTGCAACGATTACTGTCTAAATGCACTTCAGCAACTGCTGCATGCCATTTCTTTCGGGCAGGTTCCCTGATGGTGACATTAGTGGACTTTCCACCAGGGTGACAAGGACAGAGCATTGTCACTCTATAACAGGAAGTGCCTGAACAAGGAAGCTCATAGCAGAATCACCAGGTACTGCTTTAATATAAGCTGCAGTTCTAAAAACCATGGGCCAGATCCTCAAAAGAGATACGCAGGCGGATCTGCTGTTCCGCCTGCGTATCCCTGTTTCTATCTTTGGAACTGATCCACAGAATCAGTTTCCAAGAGATAGACAGAAGATCCGGCAGGTGTAATAGTTTTACACTGCCGGATCTTAAGATGCAGTACCACGACCGCCGCTGGGGGTATTCATCGTCGAAATTACACGTCAGGTATGCTAATGAGGAGTTACGTCGATCCTCAAAGCTTTTTCGCGTTCGCTACGTCGCCGCTACGTTAGTTTCCCGTCGCTTAGTTACACTTTTGTAAAGCAGCCCTACTTTTACACAGCAGGCGTACTGCTGTGTAAAGTATGGCCGTCCTTCCCGCGTCAAATTTTTAAATTTTACGTCGATTGCGTAAGCCGTACGGGAATACGGAAATACGCTACGCGCCGCGCCGATCAAAAAATGACGTCACGTAGCGCAAAGCACGTCGGGAAATTTGCGTCACAAGCATGCGCAGTACGTCCGGCGCGGGAGCGCACCTAATTTAAATGGGACTCGCCCCATTAGATTAGGAACGCCTTGCGCCGGACGGATTTGAGTTACACCGCCGCAAATTTCCAGGTAAGTGTGTTGTGGATCGATACCTAACTTAGGAAATTTGCGGCAGTGTAACTTAAATCTGTTAAGTTACGTTGCGCTGCGGGGCTGTGGATCTGGCCCCATGTTACCATGTTAAAAATTATATGAGAATTTAACTGTTTTGATCTACTTTAAATGGCAAATAAGGGCAACACATAAAATCACATAATAATTAGAAAATGAAACCCAAAAACACTGCATGCTAAAGGTGCTACATCTGTTTTAAATAAATACCCAATAACCCTTTTATCCAAGATTAAACAGATAATTCACAGTTCTTTGATTCAGGACTGTAGACTTTTATCGATTATTCTGCACTCTGCAACCTCCTTGCCTAAGAATTATATTTCTCACTATGTTTTGCTCCCGATGGACCACCATAAGAAAGAGATGGAGTGTGAATAATATTCTGAATGATCATAGGTATGGAGGATTAGAGAGACTCTAGTGGAATTGGAGTCAGGAATCTCTAGCCTATAGAACCAGAATTTTGTTTTCCTCATTTACACAGAACATTTTCTTGATTGGCCCTACCTGGGCTTAGTATACTGTGACCATGTGTAAATAAGCTTACACGAGAGGACTGTACTTTTACTGATGATGGGAAAAATGTGTAGCTGATAGTCATATAAGAAAAAAATCAATAAAAGTCCAAAGAGAAGCTTTACTCCTCACATTACTTGACCTTCAAATAATTGGTGGGTGCTCAAAGTGATTGCTATGGATGGTGCTATGCCAAAAGCAGACGCAAAGTCACCAGCACTCAACTAAATGTGTTTATTGGAAAGACAAAGTCACATAACTCATAAGAAAATGAAATTTCGGGGTCTAACAGGATCGCTTCCTCAGGGGGAAATAGTTTCGGGGCCTCGAAGGTTCACAATATTGTCTTAACCGTTTAAGACCCGGACCATTATGCAGGTTAAGAACCTTGCCCCTTTTTGCGATTCGGCACTGCGCCGATTTAACTGACAATTGCGCGGTCGTGCGACGTGGGTCCCAAACAAAATTGGCGTCCTTTTGTTCCCACAAATAGAGCTTTCTTTTGGTGGTATTTGATCAGCTCTGCGGTTTTAATTTTTTGCGCTGTAAGCAAAAATAGAGCAACAATTTTGAAAAAAATTCTATATTTTTTACATTTTGCTATAATAAATATCCCCAAAAAATATATACATTTTTTTTTCCCCTCAGTTTAGGTCGATACGTATTCTTCTACCTATTTATGGTAAAAAAAATTGCAATAAGCGTTTATCGGTTGGTTTGCGCAAAATTTATAGCGTTTACAAAATAGGGGATAGTTTTATGGCATTTTTATTAATCTTTTTTTTTACTACTAATGGCAGCAATCATCGATTATTTTCGTGACTGCGACATTATGGCGGACACATCGGACACTATTGACACATTTTTGGGACCATTGTAATTTTCACAGCGAAAAGTGCTATGAAAATGCACTGATTACTGTGAAAATGACAATGGCAGTGAAGGAGTTAACCACTAGGGGGCACTGTAGGGGTTAAGTGTGTCCTATTGTGTTTCTTACTGTAGGGGGGCGTGGCTGGACATGTGACATCATTGATCGTCGTTCCCTATGACAGGGAACAGACAATCAGTGACAAGCCACAGAGAAGAACGGGCAAGGTTTGTTTACACTCACCTCTCCCCATTCTTTAGCTCCTGTGATCCGATCGTGGGACACCCGCGGCGATTGGGTCCCGCGGGCGCAGTCACAGAGCTTCGGACCGGGTCGCTAGCCGGCGGCGCGCTCGCGATCCACGGCTGGGCTCTTAAAGGGGACGTATATATACGTCCATGTGCCCAGCCGTTCCATTCTGTTGACGTATATAGTCGTGCGGCGGTCCTTAAGTGGTTAATGAAGGGACCCCTTGAGGCCCCTGAAACGTTGCTTTCTCGTGGCTTATGTGACTCTGTCTTCTCAATAAATGTGTATCTTCAGCGATAAGCCACCTACTATTCCTATTGATAAATCTGACTTTGAATTAACCTTATTGCTAATAACAAAGCTAACGGAAGTGATGGTATCCCAGCTGAGTTATTCAAAATCCTAAAAGATAATGCTGTTAAAGTGCTGCACTCAATATGCCAACACATTTGGAAAACTCAACAATAGCCACTGGAAGGGCAGCGCCAAAGAATGTTCAAACTACCGTATGATCGCACTCATCTCTCACGCTAGCAAAGTTATGCTGAAAATTCTACAAGCTAGGCTTTAGCAGCAGGGGAACCAAAAGCTACTACAAGTACAAGCTGGATTTCGATGAGGCAGTGGAACTAGAGATCAAATTGCCAACATTCGCTGGATCATGGAGAAAGCAAGCGAGTTCCAGAAGAATGTCTACTTCTGCTTTATTGACTACAGTAAAGCCTTCGATTGTGTGGATCACAATAAGACGTGACAAATATTGAAAGAAATGGGAATACCAGACCACCTCATCTGTCCCTGTATGCAAGTCAAGAAGCAACAGTTAGAACAGGACATGGAAAAACTGACTGGTTCAGAGTTGAGAAAGGAGTGCGGCAAGGATGTAAATTGTCATCCTACTTATTTAACGTATCATCATGTTCATCACGATAAATGCCAGGATCGCACATTACATGTCGTGTGTACGAGGCTTTCAGGCCTCGTACACACGACCGAGTTTCTTGGCAAAAACCAGCAAGAAACTTGCTGTTTTTTTTTTGCCGAGGAAACCGGTCGTGTGTACATTCTTCGATGAGGAAACTGTCGAGGAACTCGACGAGCCAAAAAGAAAGCATGTTCTCTTTTTCCTCAACGGGAATGGAGAAAATTGGCACGTCAAGTTTCTCGACAGCCTTACAAGGAACTCGACGAGCAAAACAATGTGTTTCGTCCGTCGAGATCCTTGGTCGTGTGTACGAGGCCTCAGGTTTCTTGTCTGGAAATCTGCCCAGAATCTCGACGAGAAAATAGAGATCCTGCTCTCTATTTTCTTGTCGAGATTCTTGTCGGCCTGTTTCCCGATGAGAAACCTAAGCATCTGCATACTTACCTGTCACCGTGGAAACCCGCGCATTCTCGAAAATGACTTTGACGCATGCACGGTAGCTTCTACAGCATAGGTAGGGTGAAGCAAGATGGCAGCGACGGCATCGAATGAGACGAGCGCATGCTCGTCGTACGCAATGACGTCACCGCGTTCTTGCCTTTCAAAAGAACCGCGGTTCTTTTGAAAGGAGTGTCTGTACACTCGGGCGGCAAGAGATTCTTGCCAAGAATCCCATCAGGAAAAACAACGTTTTTTTCCTGACAAGATTCTGGCCCGTGTGTGTACGAGGCTTCAGTCTTCTGACTAAAATGGCATTTTAGTTTTAGTCGTATTTTAGTCATCTCAATTGTTGTAGTTTTAGTCGTATTTTAATCGATTAAAATAGTATTCATTTAGTCGACCAAAATGTTTCAGTCGACAAAATTAACGCTGGTCAAGAGATTAATTGACCAAGCTGAAGTTAGAAGCTGATTGGCTACTATGTACAATTGCACCAGTTTTAGTAAATCTTCCCCTAAGATTACTATCTTTCGTATTAAAAAAACAGTTTCCCTTTAATTAGGCCATAGTTCTTCTATAATTATTTCTATACGATTCTTAAAGCAGGAATTCCACTTTAGCTGCATGCAAATGCAGAGGAGTAAATGTTATCCAATAAAAAATTGATTTAACACAGCAGCGCAGAGATTCATGTTTTGAGGCAATTTGCTCTGTGACGTTTTGCTCAGGCATGTCAATTAAGACTAAATTATATATAATTCTGCATGCCAGGCTCGGGCAGCCCGCAGCAACATTTCTGTAATATAATCAATTTGAAGAGAGTTTTTTAACAGACCTGCAGAACACTGCTATGAAATGTGTCCAACATCATAAACATATAATCATTATCAGACCATTTTAAGGTCAGCTTCTTAGGTTACAGAATCCACAAGTGTGGCTATTTACAGATACAGAGAATTTTCTTTTCATTTTATAAAACTGATTTTTTTTTTTATGTAAAACTGTGCAATCTATACAGAAATAATAAATTATTGGACATTTGTAAAAGGAAATTATAGTGTAGTCTCAGCTTAACACAATTTCAATTATGAAAATTCTATTCAATTTCAATTATCAATGCATTTAGCTAAAGATCGTTTTATATTGACTGACGTTTTTAATTTTCATCACAAGATCCAAAATTCTCTGATCCTAACCTGATGCAAGACCTATATTGGCTGCCAGGCATCAATCAATGCCTGACCCTATTGTATGATCAAAACTTTTTCTGATAGATTGTGGAAGATTTGAAACCCTATCAACTTTTTATACAGTGGGGATCGAAAGTTTGGGCACCCCAGGTAACAATTTGTATTAATGTGCATAACAAAGCCAAGGAAAGATGGAAAAATCTCCAAAAGGCATCAAATTACAGATTAGACATTCTTATAATATGTCAAAAAAAGTTAGATTTTATTTCCATCATTTACTCTTTCAAAATTACAGAAAACAAAAAAATGGCGTCTGCAAAAGTTTGGGCACCCTGCAGAGTTAATATCTTGTACTGCCCCCTTTGGCAAGTATCACAGCTTGTAAACGCTTTTTGTAGCCAGCCAAGAGTCTTCCAATTCTTGTTTGAGGTATCTTTGCCCATTCTTCCTTACAAAAGTCTTTCAGTTCTTTGAGATTTCTGGGCTGTCTGTCACGCACTGCTCTTTTAATGTCTATCCATAGATTTTCAATTATGTTGAGGTCAGGAGATTGTGAAGGCCATGGCAAAACCTTCAGTTTTTGAGGTGTGTTTAAGATCATTATCCATTTGTAGAAGCCATCCTCTCTTTAACTTCAGCTTTTTCACAGATGGCATCAAGTTACCATCAAAAATTTGCTGAAATTTTATTGAATCCATTTTTCCTTCTACTCGTGAAATGTTCCCTGTGCCACTGGCTACAATACAACCCCAAAGCATGATTGATCCATCCCCATACTTAACAGTTGGACAGAGGTTCTTTTCATTAAATTATGTGCCCTTTCTTCTCCAAATGTACCTTTGCTCATTCCGGCCAAAAAGTTGTATTTTAACCTCATCGGTCCACAGAACTTGTTTCCAAAATGCATCAGGCTTGTCTATATGTTCATTTGCAAAGTTCAAAAGCTGATTTTTGTGGTGAGGACGTAGAAGAGGTTTTCTTCTGATGACTCTTCCATGAAGACCATATTTGTACAAGTATCTCTTTATAGTGGAATAGTGTACCACAACTCCAGTGTCTGCCAGATCTTTCTGGAGGGATCACGCAGTCAAACGTGGGTTTTGAATTGCTTTTCTCACAATCCTGCGAGCTGTTCTGTCTGATATTTTTTTTGGTCTTCCAGATCTTGCTTTAACTTCCACTGTTCCTGATTTAATAAATACATTCCGAACAGAGGATATTGACATCTGAAAACGCTTTGCTATCTTCTTATAGCCTTCTCCAGCTTTGTGAGCGTCAACTATTTTCAGTTTCAGTTTTCTAGACAACTGCTTAGAAGAACCCATGGTGCTGATTGTTGGGGCAAGGTCAGATGAGTCTGGGCATTTAAAACCTTTGAGATTGACATCACCTGGTCTTCCCAGACGATGATTGAGAACAATCCATGACACTGGCAGGTCTCAGCTTTGCAAAGGGGGCAGTGCATGCTATAAATTCTGCAGGGTGCCCAAACTTTTGCAGGCGCCATTTTTTTTCTTTTCTGTCATTCGAAAGTGTAAATGATGGAAATAAAATCAAACTTTTTTTGACATATTATAAGAATGTCTAATCTGTAATTTGATGCCTTTTGGAAATTTTTCCATCTTTCCTTGGCTTCGTTATGCACATTAATACAAATTTTTACCTGGGGTGCCCAAACTTTCGATCCCCACTGTAGATGTCCAAACAGTTTTTTTCAGGAGGCTTAAGAGTTTTCGGGAGGAAGGGGTTGGCTAACAATGCCGGTATGCTTTATGGTGCCCTCGATTCGATACATTATTGAGGCAAAAAAATAAGCCACATTTACATCATACAGAGGATTACGAGCATAATTAGTTCCAGAAGAATGCTTGTAATCCAAAGCACTCATATATCAAAGTGAGTTTCCCCATAGAAGTCAATGGAAACTCAGATAATTCATTCCACAGTGACTTCTATTGTATGCAGTACCACATGGGGCCAGAGGTGGGGGGGTGCAGGAGACACTCGGAAACCGATCTGAGCCACTCAGATGCACTCGGAAACACCCGGAGAGGCTCGGAAAAACTCAGGAACGGAGTGCATCTGAGCAACTCCGTGTGTTGCCGGCCTCTGGCCAAAGGCGGTACTGCACACCGCATAGGCTTGAATCCTGCTTGTTTTGCTAGACAACGCTCGCAAACCGAGTCAGGATTTTTTAAAATAATAGCTTGTATTATGAAGCTCTCGTTAAAAGCGTTACTCGCAATCCGAGGTTTTACAATAACTCCATATCTTTCTGCCACAACCCCATAAAATACACGGGATTGTTCTGGAAGACAATTCTGCTATCAATGTTTCAAAAGCTAAAAAGAAAAAAGATGGATAAATTATGAAACATTTTTCTTGCTCTGCTATCTGTGTCGGATTCTCGATGGAGATCTCAGGCTGGTGACAACAGTCAATAATTTAAGCTTCAGGAGAGTTCTATGCTGTGACGGCTATGGTAGGTGCAGCAGTATGGAAAATTAAGGAATTCCCCCCTCCCCTTTTTTTTTTAATCATTATAAGCCACAATAAGCAAAAGAAAAAAAAAAAAAAATATATATATATATATATATATATATATATATATATATATATATATAAATTAAATGCACTTGTATTTTTATTTGTTTTAGCTATATAAGTCAAATGTTTCAATATTACAGTGAATGTTCAATGACTGTTATGCAGACCTTGAAAATGAGAACGGTTGAATGGATTATAATATTGTTCTGCAGAATGCAAGTTGAACATCTAATCGGAGTGTTATGGATCAAATGTCTCTTGGCTTTAAGAAATGTGTTCATGCCACATAATACATGTGTTTGATAAATCTGTTTCGCTGGGATAACATATTGAGTTGTTTTTTACATTGGTGGTGGTTTGCTGTACTGGAGAACCATAGCCACCCATCCAAGCTACTTGCAATCGATAGCAATCTATCAATGCTTTGTAAATCCAATTGTGACCCTCAGTTTGAACTAATTTTGGTACTTTGTAGACTATTCTGGGATTTAACAAAGAGCTAAACTTGTTAAAGTAGCCCTGAGGCCCCGTACACACGACCAGTTTCCTCGGCAGAATTCAGCTTCCCACCGAGTTTCTGGCTGAATTCTGCCTAGGAAACTGGCCGTGTGTACACTTTCGGCCGAGGAAGCCGACGAGGACCTCGGCGAGGAAATAGAGAACATGTTCTCTATTTCCTCGTTGTTCTATGGGAGCTCTCGCCCCGCCGAGGTCCTCGGCGGCTTCAGTGCTGAACTGGCCGAGGAACTCGATGTGTTTGGCACGTCGAGTTCCTCGGCCGTGTGTACGAGGCCTAATACAGTTTGTTAACAGAGAATATATCTGACCACAAGTTCCTTCCCACTATGACTTTCCTCATCCTGCCACTGACTGCGTCTAAATTTGAAGCCTCGCACACACGACCGAGTTTCTCGGCAAAAACCAGCAAGAAATTTGCTGGGATTTTTTTTTTTTGCAGAGGAAACCGGTCGTGTGTACATTTTTCGACGAGGAAACTGTCGAGGATCCCGTCGAGCCAAAAATAGAGCATGTCTTCTTTTTCCTCGACGGGAATAGAGAAACTTGCTGTCATGGATATGCAACAAAGTCTGTCTGCTTACCTGATCTCCATGTGTTCATTAAAGGCCTGACCCTGTTCTGTTCCCCTTTTTATCACTTCCTCTTCCTGTATGGTCCCACCCAGGCCATTCCAGGAAAAAGTCTAAATTAACCGTTGCTCTACAGGTCTGCAGTGCTGTTCAACAGCGTTCCTTTGCTTAGTTCCTGTCTGCAGTGTAGTTTGCTAGTTCCTGTTTGCAGAGTGCTACGATCATCCTTCCGTGTACCGTTTTGGCTTGTTCCTGACTTCTGCTGTTTGCCTGTGCCCCTGACCATTTGCCTGTCCCACGGTTATTCTTGTCTGCCTGTGCCCCTGACCATTTGCCTGTCCCACAGTTATCCTTGTCTGCCTGTTGCCCTGACCTCGGCCTGCCCATCACCACTGTTTGTCCTGCTGGCTGCTTCCCCTTTCTCCCTGCTGAGTGTGACCTAGGGAATCTCGGGGACGCGACCTGAACCCAGTTGCGGCAAAGACCATCCTTACCATCAAAGGCTCTGGTGAATACAAAACTGGGTCCTAGACTCCACGTCCTGGGTGATCTTGGGTTACGCTTTCTCTCTGCTAGCAGTAGTCGGCTATAGGGTTCACTTCCCTGTGGTGCATCCCTGACCCCAACGGGGTGCACTTGTCACCTAGCCACGGGTGACCTGACACTTGCCTTGTCGAGTTCCCCGACAGCCTAACAAGGAACTCGACGAGGAAAACGATGTGTTTCGCCCGTCGAGTTCCTCGGTCGTGTGTACGAGGCTTGAGAGTTATGTGAAAAGTATATTATTGGACCCTCAGGCCTGTGTTTTGGACTTTAACCACTTCAGCTCCGGTATTATTTTAAGGTCAAGGAGTCTTCCTTCTCTATATAGTCCTGGTCCCACGCGTGCGCACCCCAGACCCAGAAGTGCCAGATCTTGTAACTACCGCAGTATACCACCGTAGGGCGGTCGGGAACAGGTTAACGTGGAACTAAATGTACAGAATACAAAATTGCAAACAGACAGGCTTTTTATTGCATAAGAGCGTTGAGAGTGGTGAGTGCAAAATCTGTCTGGCTGGTAAGTTTAGCTGGGGATTTTTCTTTGTTGTTGTTTTTATGTGAGCTCAACCCACATGTTTCAGTGTAAATTAAATAGAAAAATTATGCAAGGGAATGAGAGGTTTGCATTTCAGAGCACCGACTTTAGCTAAAATATAAACACTGGAGCATGCAAGTACTGCTTTAAGTAAATTTTTAGATTTTTATGTCCGCATGAATCATTTTTTCATGTGATGATTTTTACTTTAAATATGCTCACAGCACTTCTCTCACACTACATGCTACTGCTATTCTTCCCTTTGTCCTCCAGCTGTTTGTCTCCTTCACTTTAGCTCTATATACTGGCTGAGGTGCGTTCACTTCCAGACAAGGTGCACTTTCATACATTGTTCTCCATCTAATGTGATAATTAGGTCTTAAAATAATGCACCTGCTGACAAGACTCCATTCCGTATATGTCAGCTTCATACTGTATAAAATACGCGATCAGCAGATCAGAATGACAGTTATACCATAATAAGACTTTAATGAAACAAATGTGGCAACCATAAGCCATGGATCCACAGGACCTGTGAATGACAGACAGGTGGATGAATGAAAGATCTGCCCCTAGCGGACGAGACCCGGCAGAAGACACCAGACAGAGGGAGAAGAACCAGAGAGAGCGGAAAAGAGCCGGAGAGGGGAGAAGAAATCGGAAGAGACCCCCGGAGCTGCCTAATAAATTATTTTAAAAACCTGTGTAGTGTGTTTTATTTTTGACACTTTTTTTCCAGGTGAATGGGTAGGGGTACCATGTACACCATACTCATTCACATAGGGTGGGGGGCCAGGATCTGGGGGCCCCCTTATTAAAGGGGGCTCCCAGATCCTGATAAGCCCCCCATCCACAAACCCCGGCAACTAACGGCAGGGTTGTCGGGAAGAGGCCCTTGTCTTCATCAACACTGGGACAAGGTGCTTTGGGGAGGGGGGCATAGGGCCCCCTGCCCCAAAGCATCCACCCCACACTGTTGAGGGCATGCAGCCTGGTACGGTTTCGGAGGGGGGGTGCTCGTCCCCACCCCTTTTCCTGACCGGCCGGGTTGTGTGCTCGGATAACGGTCTGGTATGGACTTTGGGGGGACCCCCACGCAATTTTTTTCGCATGGGGATTCCCCTTAAAACCCATACCAGACCAAAGGGCCTGGTATGCTCTAAGAGGGGGAACCCGTGGCATTTTATTTTTATTTGGTGTGGAGTTCCCCTTCAAAATCATCCGAGCACAAGTCGCATGCCAAGGTCGGATCAGGAAAGACGGCGATCCGACTTCAGTGATATTTAATGGGCTGAAGTAGGATCAAAGTCAGACCAAAGTAGTACAGGGAGCATTTTCCTTCAGTTATGTTTTGCCTTAAGTTATTTTTTACATTTTAGGGAATTGTTACTTTTGGATTATATTAGCCACTAAAGAAACAGTTCATCATACAGATGTAGTTTAATGCCTTGCAGACGTCTTGACTTTTGGTAACTAAAGGCACCTGTCAGGAATTGAAAAGGTTGACAATGATCAAGAAAGAACATAACTCACAAAAGGCCTTTAAGTACACATTCATATTTGTGATTGTATTCTACCAATGTGTATAGACTGGAAAACCTGGAAACGTCCTTGTATTGTAATGTTATTTTACTGTACAATATGTAGTCATAGATAAATATCAGATATATAGATTTAAAGGGTAAATTCACCTTTGTACACTATTTTTTTTCTTCTAAATTCCAGCTTCCCCATGCACCAATATAGCATTCAAGTACTTTTTTTGGCAAAAATATCAAAACTTTCCACTAAATCTAGAGTCACTTACTTTTCTTGCCTAAATCCATATTTCCAGAAGTTTCCATTAGTAATGTCTTCTTCCTGATCAGACTTTAGGTCATGACACAGGAAGAAGTTGACCAGCTGACCTCATTAGCACACACACTGCATCATCCACCTTCCCATTCCCAGGTGCACTTTTTTAACTGAAAATCAATCAATTAATGATCGCCCATCTCACTAAATACACAATATTCAATCAGATTGCATAGTGTATGGCCATGTTTATACAAGTACATAGGAGCGAGTGGACAGAAAGCCCCATTCACGTCTCTGCCTAGCGG
The DNA here is from genome assembly GCF_905171775.1 of Rana temporaria. NCBI lineage: Eukaryota > Metazoa > Chordata > Amphibia > Anura > Ranidae > Rana > Rana temporaria. Next base: position 37,482,721 of record NC_053493.1, on the reverse strand, counting down.
GAACTCGCATTCCCACATGCTTTTTTATTTTAGAGAGAGGGCGTTTTGGAGCATTTTCACTCATCACACATAGGGCAGCCCATCCACCTGAATGAGCTGTCTTACACACAGCAATTGCCGCAAAGAAGCGGCAGAACTTTTTTTTAGAGCGAAGCTTGGTGCATTTTTTTACTGCGATTTTTGGTGCAGCGCATTTCTGAAATACAAGGAAATGTAGAGATGTGAATGAAGCCTCATTGTTCTTGTGTTATCGCACCAATTTAGCTTTCAGGACCCATTCACATCTAGCTTAGCGGGAGCGAATGTTTTGTGTGACGTTCTTCCTGTAATACGCATAGGGCATCCTGTTGATTTCAATTGGCTGCACTACATTGGGTTAATGAGACATTGTGGCATTTTGTGGGTTGTGTGTTTTTTACTGTGCATTTTGCAGAATTTGCCCCTCGTATAAACATGTCCATACACTATGCAATCTGATTGTATAGTGTGTATTTAGTGAGAAGGGTGATCACTCACTGATTGCATTTCATTTAAAAAAAAACGTGCAACTGGGAATAGGAGGGTGGATGATGCAGGGTGTGTGCTAATGAGGTCAGCTGGTCAACTCCTTCCTGTGTCATAACCTAAAATCTGTAAGGGGGCGGTTTGCAGACACTATTGCGCTAAAAATAGCGCCTGCAAACCGACCCTAAACAGCGGCTGCCGTTTCTCCAGTGTGAAAGCCGAGGGCTTTCACACTGGAGCGGTGCGCTAGCAGGACCGCTCCAAAAGTCCTTGTTTACCGTTCCTCCACCGCTCCTTCCCATTGAAAGCAGAGGCGCATTGCGGGCGGTATTAACCCTTTTTTGGATGCTAGCAGGGGTTAAAACCGCACCGCAAGCGGCCGAATACCACCGCAATTCCGACTGTATAGAGCCGCTAAAGATAGCAGCCCTATACCGACACCGTACCTCCCATCCCAGTGTGAAAGGGGCCTAAAGAAGAAGACATTACTAATGGAAATGTTTTTAACCACTTCCATACAGGGCACTTATACACCCTCCCGCCCAGACCAATTTTTAGCTTTCAGTGCTGTTGCACTTTGAATGACAATTGTGCGGTCATGCTACACTGTACCCAAACTAAATTTTTATCATTTTGTTCCCACAAATAGAGCTTTCTTTTGGTGTTATTTGATCACCTCTGGGATTTTTATTTTCTGCAAAGAAAAATATGACCGAAAATTTTGAAAAAATAACGTTTTTTTTGTTTCTGTTATAAAACATTGTAAATAAGTACGTTTTCTCCTTTACTGATGGGCACTGATGATACTGCACTGATGGGCACTGATGGGCACCGATGAGGTGGCACTGATGTGGTGGCATTGATGGGCACTAATGATGGGCACTAATAGGCGGCGCGGATGGGCACGGATAGGCGGCACGGATAGGCGGCATGGATGGGCATGGATAGGCGACACGGATGGGCATGGATAGGCACGGATAGGCGGCATGGATGGGCATGGATAGGCGACACGGATGGGCACGGATAGGCAACACATATGGGCACGGATAGGCGGCATGGATGGGCACGGATAGGTGGCATAGATGTGCACTGATAGGCGGCATGGATGGGCACTGATAGGCAGCATGGATAGGCACTGATAGGCGGCATGGATGGGCATTGATGGGCACTTAAATGTGGCACTAATGTATGTTGTACTAATGGATGACAATCAGTGCCAAACAATGCCTGCCAATCAGTGATGCCCATTGTGGGCACTGATTGGCATCCATTGTGGGCACTGCTTGGCATCCATTATTTCTGTCATTGTCATCCCTGGTGGTCTAGGGTGGCATACCTGTGTTTTGCATTGTCATTGTCATCCCTGGTGGTCTAGTGGCATCCCTGGTGGTCCAGTGTGGGCATCCTCGGGGGGGCTGTAATGATAATCGATCAGCACAAACCCCCCCTGTAAGATGAGCAGCCGATCGACTCTCCTCTACTTGCGTCTGACAGACGCGAGTGAGGAAAAGCCGATTACCGGCTTTTCCAGTTTACATCGTGATCATCCGTGACTGGACACGGCTGATCACGTGGTAAAGAGTCTCCGTCGAGAGACTCTTTACCTAGATCGGTGTTGCGGGGTGTCAGACTGACACCCTGCAACAACGATGGCCGCGATGCGCGCCCCCGGGGGTGCGCAGCGGCTCAATATCCTGAGGACGTCATATGACGTCCAGTCAGGAAGTTGAAACCACTTTGCCGACGTCAATCTGCAATTGGCGGGCGGCACGTTGTTAAACAAGAAAAGTAAGTGACTCTAGATTTAATGGAAAGCTTTGATTTTTTTTTTCTACAAAAAGTACATGAATGCTATGTTGGTGCATAGGGGAGCTGGAATTTAGAAGAAAAAACGTGTACAAAGGTGAACTTACCCTGGATAAATACGTATGGAACATAGAATGAAAGTAAATAGATGTGGGATAGATAATTAATATTTGAGAAATATAGAGCAAGAGAGAGAGAGAGAGAGAGATAAATAGGTATGAGATAGATAGATAGATAGATAGATAGATAGATAGATAGATAGATAGATAGATAGATAGATAGATAGATAGATAGATAGATAGATAGACAGATAGATAGATAGATAGATAGATAGATAGCTAGATAGATAGATACAGACAGACAGACAGACAGACAGATAGATAGATAGATAGATAGATAGATAGATAGATAGATAGATAGATAGATAGATAGATACAGACAGACAGACAGACAGACAGACAGACAGATAGATAGATAGATAGATAGATAGATAGATAGATAGAAACAATTATATATGAGAAATAGAGTGAGAGATTATTTCCATATCTAAGAAATAGCAAGAGACATACAGATAGATATTGGACAAAAAATAAATATAGGTAAATATATATGTAATAGATAGATATATAGACAGACAGACAGACCGGATTAGATATGGGATAGCAGACAATTCTTATCTGATGAATAGACAATGCTGCATATTGTAGAATTATTTGTATTTCTTTCAAGCAAACCAAGGTACGGTTTTCTTCTTTTTTTAAGGGATCAAAAGAGCGTTCCATACAATGCGGTGGAGTATTCTCTTTATCCTCTCCTCTTCCTTTCTGTCTGAACAATTTTTAACACCTAATTACAAATGTTTGATAAAGCATCTTAAAATGCTCGTCTATTGCAATGCGAAACAATCGCCTGGAAAACACTGGCCCGGCATTAACAACTATGAAATGAAGAGTCCCTTGGGTTTCAATTTAAAAGAGGTTAAATAGGCCATTTACATATTAATTAGCCTTAAGTCTTAGAGTGGTGAATGCAATTTCATAGTGTTTAACAGTTAATGGCAAATTTGGCTTATCTCGCTGTTTCATTTAAAAGAAGTTCTCTCTGTTATTTGTTACAGCCTTTATAAGTGGTGGTGATAAAAGGAATGTCATTACTGTGTGTGACACACTCTTCCCAATGAGGGCAGCTGCTTTGCTCAAAACTTAAAGGGTAAGTTCAACTTTCCTGCACATTTCTTCCATGCATTCCAGCATCCTCAGCTCATTACATTATATTGCTCAGCTTTTAAAAAGGTGCTTCTTTTCCCCACCATTTCTAATGCCCCGTACACACGGTCGGAATTTCCGCCATCAAAAGTCCGATGTGAGCTTTTCGTTGGAAATTCCGACCAGCCAGCAAAAGTTTGAGAGCAGGTTGTCTATTTTTCAGACGGAAAAAAAAAATCCTATTGGAAATTCGTCAGTAGAAATTCCGAGGCATGCTTGGAAGCATTCAACTACATTTTCTAAGCTCTTCGTAGTGTTGTACGTCACCGCGTTCTTGACGGACGAATGTTCAGAGAACTTTTGTGTGACCATGTGTTCGCAAGCCAAGCTTGAGCTGAATTCCGTCGGAAAAAACATCCAAGGTTTTACAGATGCTGCTTGAAGCCTCGTACACACGACCGAGGAACTCGACGGGCGAAACACATCGTTTTGCTCGTCGAGTTCCTTGTGAAGCCGTCGACAAACTCGACAAGCCAATTTTCTCCATTCCTGTCGAGGAAATAGAGAACATGCTCTCTTTTTGGCTCGTCGAGTTTCTCGACAGTTTCCTCGACGAAAATGTACACACGACCGGTTTCCTCGGCAAAATAATATCTCCCAGCAAGTTTCTTGCTGGTTTTTGCCGAGAAACTCGGTCGTGTGTACGAGGCCTGATGGTCTTATCCTCTGCACAAAGACCACAGGGCATTGCTTATTTGGCACCGCCACCATTCAGAGAACGACTTGGGGTTTATTTATTAAAGCTGGAGAGTGCAAAATATGGTGCAGCTGTGCATGGTAGCCCATACGTTTTTAACTTTAACTTATTCAATTAAGTGTTGACAAAAAAACCTGGAAGCTTTTCTAAATCAACCCCATTGTATATAAAAAAAAATTATGAATTCAGGACAATCTCTAATTGAGTGGTGGAGAGGAGGGCTATTATGCCATGATCTCCATCTCGTCCAAACAGAGAAAGCCTTGTATTCATTAAAAAAATAGAATGTGTTCTTTGAATGGTGGCAGTGCTGATCAAGTGACCCAATGGATTTTAGTCCTTGGCAGTGGCGGCTGGTGCTCAAAATTTTTAGGGGGGTACAAACAAACTGAAAAAAAAAACCCCTATCAATTGCAGCCACTGTGCCCAACAAACACAACTACTGTGCCCATGAAGCACAGCCGCTGTGCCCATCAAGTGCAGCCACTGTGCCCAACAAGCGCAGCCACTGTGCCGAACAAGCGCAGCCACTTTGCCCATCAAGCAGAGCCACTGTGCCATTAAACGCATTTGTACCCATAAATTGCTGCCAGTGTGCCCATCAATTGCTGCTACTGTGTGCCCCATCAAATGCTGACAGTGTGCCCATCAATTGCCGTTACTGTGCCCCATCAAATGCTGCCAGTGTGCTTTGCCCGGCGCTTACCTGTCTCGCAGCGGGTCAGCGGCGGTGTCCTGCGCGCTCCAGGCTCCTCTCTATCAGGCGTCCAATCACAGCGCCTGACATTTCAGCCAATCAGGTGACAGGTAACAGACCCGAGCACCTGATTGGCTGAGAGGTGTTAGCAAAGTGAATTCCACAACTCTGAGTGAACAGCGAGTGCCCAGCATGGCGCCCACTGTTCACCTACGGCTCTAATCAGGTGCTTCAAAAAAACACCCCTGCAATGCATCAATCTATCTATGGTGATAGAGCGGTGCCAGGAGAGAGGGGGCGGCACCCATGTGCCCCTTATGGACGCACAGCCACTGGTTCCTGGAGTCCAGCTTTCAGTACTTTTTGAGTCAATGCCCCAGAAGAAGTATTCTTATTGATCACTGACATCAGTTCTGGGTCAATGACTTGAAAGTATCAGGGATAGCCAGACCACTAACATTTACAGAAGGAGGTAATATCAGCAATGGCAACCTTCATATTTTTTTCTGTACAGATTTTATTTAATCAGCTGTGTTATATCCTGGACAGACTGATTGCCTTGCTGCCCGGCATTGCTGTTTATTTTCATGCAGGTCTGGAGCAGCAGATGTAGGTGCTTTCCGGCAAAGCAGGTTAGACCCAGTAGACTATTGGGCTGAATATAAATAGTTGTATCAATTGACATTTAAATCTGGAATTTTCAGCCTGAAGACACACACAGTCACCAAGCTGTGTTCAGTGGCATTTGACTGTCTAGATTTTTTTTTTAACCTGGCATCAGTTGTGTGTGTATCATTGCTCCCTGTTGTAAGGTTTGCAAATGATGCTGCTCGGGAATAATTGGTTGTAAAACTGTTGTTCGCTATGCTCCATAATTTATGCATGCATTCAAAGAGCTGCTAATATAAAACCATTGGTAGGCAGATGATGAGGCGAGACCGAGCATGGACAAGGGTTTCAACAGGAAAATAATTAATTTATTGCTTACTGTTCTAATAGATGGAATATGTTAGTGTGAAAGTTACAGAAGAGGTTACGGAGGAGAACGATGCCTTTCTTTTTCTAAATATTGATAAATCCATGTAAAGACGAAAGGAGGTTGTGAAGGAAAAAAACTATAGGACAGTGGTGAGCTGAATGCTAAAATACATGACACATCTTGGTAAAGCCTCGTACACACGACCGAGGAACTCGACTGGCGAAACAAATCGTTTTCCTCGTCGAGGCCTTAGTGTTGCTGGGTTCAAATTAGACATCCTGAGAACATTACTGATTCATGATTGATATGACCTACCTTTGGTTTGAAGGTCATATAATGTGACGCAACCTTCTAAACAAGGGTTCCTCCAGAGATTGCTAGGGGTTCCCTGAACTAAGTGCAATGTTGTTCTCTCAGATATATAAGCTATCTTTAGGGAGGTGGCAAAGTTCTTCCCACTAAACACAAATGTAAGGAGCATTCTTCCCACTGACCACCAATGTAAGGAACATTCTTCCCACTGACCACCACTGTAAGGAGCATTATTCTCACTGACCACCAATGTAGGGAGCATTCTTCCCACTGATCACCAATGTAGGGAGCATTCTTCTCACTGACCACCAATGTAGGGAGCATTCTTCCCACTGATCACCAATGTAGGGAGTATTCTTCCCACTGACCACCACTGTAAGCAGCATTCTTGTCACTGACCACCAATGTAAGGAACATTCTTCCCACTGACCACCACTGTAAGAACCATTCTTCCCACTGACCATCACTGTAAGGAGCATTCTTCCCACTAATCACCAATGTAAGGAGCATTCTTCCCACTAATCACCACTGTAACTAGCATTCTTCCCACTGATCACCAATGTATGGAGCATTCTTCTCACTGACCACCAATGTAAGGAGCATTCTTCCCACTGACCACTAATGCAAGGATAATTCTACACAATGACCACCAATATAAGGAGCATTCTTCCCACTGACAACCAATGTAAGGAGCATTCTTCCCTGTGACCTCCAATGTAAGGAACACTCTTCCCACTAGCCACCAATGCAAGGAGCATTCTTCTCACTGACCACCAATGTAATGGGCATTCTTCCTAGTGACTTCCATGGGTTAAATAAAAACTGTATTGCCAGTTTACATGTGCCAATTGACTATATTATAAAAAGAATATCTAATGCAGTTAGGCCTCGTACACACGACCGAGAATCTCGTCGTAAAAGAAACATTGTTTTCCTCGACGAGTTTCTTGTCAGGCTTGTCGAGAATCTTGTCAAGCTTTCTTTGCGTACACACTGTCAAGAAAAAATCTCGTCGTTCTTAAACGTGGTGACGTTCAACACGTACGACGGCACTATAAAGGGGAAGTTCGATTCCACTGGCGACACCCTTTGGGCTGCTTTTGCTAATCTCATGTTACTGCGTGTTAGTAAAAGTTTGGTGAGAGACGATTCACGCTTCATCTCCATTACAAACGCTACTTTTACCGAAGGTGCGCTCCCGTCTCATACTTTATTCTGAGCATGTGCCGGTTTCTAAGCATACACACGAATGTGTTTCTCGTCGTAAACCAGCCCGACGAGAAACACGACGAGGAAATTGAGACTCCCGATGAGAAAAATAAGAACATGTTTTCTTTTTTTCTCGTCGAGATCCACTACAGTGGAAACGACGAGAAAAAACGACCGTGTGTACGAGGCCTAAGAGAACGTATACAGTTTAATGAATTGGTCTATCTATCTATCTATCTATTTCTCAATTTTTCTATATATTATCTATATATCTATCTATGTCTCCATTTTTCTATATATTATCTACTCGTGGCGGGAAAGCGGCTATCGGCGTATACCGCGCACCCACGATTTTGCCCTGATTTTTAGGGCAAAATAGTGCGCGGTATACGCCGATAAATACGGTATCTATTTATCTATCTATCTATTTCTCATGTTTTCTATATATTATCTATCTATCTATCTATCTATCTATCTATCTATCTATCTATCTATCTATCTATCTTCTTTACAGCATGTAATATAATATTCCTTCAGAAAAGCAAAGGAGAAATGAGTGGCCACACCTGCTTTCTTTTCACCTGGGGGATTTTACAGATCAGCGCACCAGATTTTACATTGTCCTTTCCACTTGCCTTCCAGGCATTGAGCGTTAACACAGACTGGATGCATTTGTAGATCGCATCAACTGTGTAACACGTGCCCAGATGGGAATAGTGCATCATTCTGCATTGTGACTATTACAGAAGCTCTGAATTATAGAACACTTCAGAATACTGTCAAAGAGACTGGCAGGAAACTTCCACTTTCTATTTTTTATATAATGATTTGTGTGGTTTAACCACTTACGCCCCGAACCAATATGCAGCTAAATGCCCAGGCCAGGTTTTGCGATTCGGCACTGCGTCGCTTTAACAGACAATTGCACGGTCGTGCGACGTGGCTCCCAAACAAAATTGACGTCCTTTTTTCCTTTTTTTCCCACAGAGCTTTCTTTTGGTGGTAATTTGATCACCTCTGCGGTTTTTATTTTTTGCGCTATAAACAAAAATAGAGCGACAGTTTTGAAAAAAATGCAATATTTTTCACTTTTTCCTATAATAAATATCCCCCAAAAATATATAAAAAAACATTTTTTTTCCTCAGTTTAGGCCGATACGTATTCTTCTACATATTTTTGGTAAAAAAATCGCAATAAGCGTTTATCGGTTGGTTTGCGCAAAATTTATAGCGTTTACAAAATAGGGGATAGATTTATTACATTTCTATAAAAAATAAATGTTTTACTACTAATGGCGGCGATCAGCGTTTTTTTTGTGACTGCGACATTATGGCCGACACTTCGGACAATTTTGACACATTTTTGGGACCATTGTCATTTTCACAGCAAAAAATGCATTTAAATTGGCTGTAGGTCTGACGTCATCGATTGTGTCTCCCTATAAAAGGGATGACACGATCGATGCAGCCGCCACAGTGAAGCACAGGGAAGCCGTGTTTACATACGGCTCTCCCCGTTCTTCAGCTCCGGGGAGCGATCGCGAGGGGGCGGCTAGAAACGAATAGCCGCCCGCTCATCCCGGATCGCTCCCACAGAAGAACCGACCGATGCATGTACCGGGGGGGGGGGGTCCCGATCGGACCCCCGACCCGCGGAAAGGCAGGGACGTACATGTACGCCCATATGCCTGTACGTGCCATTCTGTGGACGTACATATACATGCGGCGGTCGTTAAGCGGTTAAAGCAAATCTTAAACCAAAACCAAAAATGTAACATATTGCAGCTTATAGATGTGATGGCTGTATTGATTTTATTTTTCCTCCTCATTTTTTACCTGGTGATCTGGCCAGTAACACACCTCCTGTCTTAGGGTGTCTCCATTCTAAATGGAGGAGCAATAGAGACACCTTTGGATAGCAGCATTGTTAAACTGTGAAAAGGGTATTGTTAGGCCTCGTACACACGACCGAGGAACTCGACGGGCAAAACACATCATTTTGCTCGTCGAGTTCCTTGTTGAGGATCTCGGTGAGCCAATTTTTTCCATTACCGTCGAGGAAAATTAAGACATGCTCTCTTTTTGGCTCGACAGTTTCCTTGTCGAAAATGTACACACGACCGGTTTCCTCGGCAAAAAAAAAAATCCAGCAAGGGTTTTTGCCGAGAAACTCGGTCGTGTGTACGAGGCCTCAGACTAGATTTAGGTGAACTTGACTAACAATTTAAAGTTGAACTCCAGCTAATACTTTATAAGTAGTCACAGCAATAGTTTTTTTTTTCTTTTTCATTATATTCTTTTTGCAGATCTACTGGGGGCGCCGGTGACACCTGGAGCCGTTCGGAAATACTCAGACACTCGTAAATACTCTGAAACACTCGGAAATACTCAGTTCTTGAGTGTTTCCGAGGGTTTCCGACTGCATCCGCACGGTCTCTGAGTATTTCCGAGTCTCTCCGGCGCCTCCCCACCTCTGGACACATGCGGTATTGCATGCAATAGAAGTCAATGCAGGAAATGGGGAAACTCACTTTGATATGCAAGTGCTTTGGATTACAAGCATTCTCCTGGAACGGATTATGCTTGTAATACAAGGTTCCACTGTATATATAAATCTTCCACATCAGTGCCTGACCTCACAAATGCGCTTCTAGAAGAATGGTCAAACATTCCCATAGACACTCCTAAACCTTGTTGACAGCAGAGTTGAAGCTGTTATAGCTGCAAAGGGCGGAGCCAACTCAATACTGAACCATACGGACTAAAGCCTCATACACACGATCGGACTTCCAACTGACTTTTCCGTGGATTTTGGGCGAATGGGCGTTGGCCGTAAACTTGTTCTGCATACACAAGGCAGAACATTTTCAGCCAGCTTTCACCAAATCACGTGTTTTTTTAGCTCTTTACCGCCACCCTTTGGGGAACTTCTGCTATTGTTGGCTGATCCTTAGCATTGGTTCTGAGCATGCGTGTTTGTACTTTGGACTTTAGTCCGATGGAATTGTGTATACACGATCAGATTATCCTCCATCTGACACTTGTTGCCGGAAAATTTGAGAGCATTCACAGCGAACATTTGTCTGATGAAAAACCAAAAACAATTGTCCGATGGAGCATACAGACTGTCGGATTGTAAGATCAAACACGTTCGTCAGACCGTTGTTGTCAAAAAGTCAGATCGTGTGTATGAGCCCTAAGGCCGCGTACACACGGTCGGTCAAAACCGATAGAAACGGACTGAAGGTGTGTTTCATCGGTCCAAACCGATGGTGTGTGGGCCCCATCGGTCAGTTATCCTTCGGTCCAAAATTTTAGAACTTGCTTTAAAATTGAACCGATGGACGCCTAACCGATAGGTCAAAACCGACGGTTAGTATGCAAAAGCATCGGTTAAAAACCTGGGCATGCTCAGAATCAAGTCGACGCATGCTTGGAAGCATTGAACTTCATTTTTCTCAGCACGTCGTTGTGTTTTACGTCACCGCGTTGGACTCGATCGTTTTTTTTAACTGATGGTGTGTAGGCACATCAGACCATCAGTCCGCTTCATCGGTTAACCGATTAGAACGGTCCTTCGGACCGTTCTCATCGGATGGACCGACCGTGTGTATGCGGATTGGGATGCCCTTAAAGTTCATGTCCGTATAAAAGCAGGTGTCCCATAACTTTTGGCAATATAGGGGCAGATCCACAAAGAGAGTACGCCCGCGTATCTAGTGATACGCCGGCGTACTTTCAAATTTCCCGCGTCGTATCTTTGTTTTGAATCCTCACAACAAGATACGACGGCATCTGGATTAGATCCGACAGGCGTACGTCTTCGTACGCCTTCGGATCTTGGATGCAATTCTTCGGTGTCCGCTGGGTGGCGTTCCTGTCGTATTCCGCGTCGAGTATGCAAATTAGCTATTTCCGATGATCCACGAACGTACGCGCGGCCGTCGCATTCTTTTACGTTGTTTCCGTTCGGCTTTTTTCGGCGTATAGTTAAAGCTGCTATTTGGTGGTGTACGCCATGTTTAGTATGGCCGTCGTTCCCGCGTCGAATTTGAAAATATTTTGCGTAAGTCGTCCGTGAATGGGGCTGGACTTAATTTACGTCCACGTCAAAACAATGACGTCCTTGCGACGTCATTTAGCGCAATGCACGGCGGGAAATTTAGGGACGCAAATTCTTTCTGGATTCAAAGATTAAAAAAGTAAGTTACAGCGGCGTAGCGTATCTCACATACGCTGCGCCCATGCAATTGTACGAGGATCTGCCCCATAGTGTAGATAGATAGATAGACATTAGATTTTGTGTAGACCTACAATACAGAGCTCTTGTCCTCATCTCAAAGTGTTCCAGAGAAGATGACTGGATAAACCAAATTTCCAATCTGCTTTTCAGATATATTTCAAGAAAGAACACGAGTTACAAAGTGTCACGCAGGTTTGGGTCACACTAAAGGCCCGTACACACGATCGGATATTCCGACAACAATTGACCGATGGACGTGTTTTGATGGATAATCCGACCGTCTATATGCTTCATCGGACAATTGTTGTCGGAATATTCGTCAACAAATTTTGGCTGTGTATGCTCTCAAATTGTCCAACAACAAATGTGTTCCGTCTGATTATCCGATCGTGTGTACCCAAATCCGTTGGACTAAAATCCAAAGTACAAACACGCATGCTTCGAACCAATGCTAACCATCAGACAACATTAGCAGAAGTTGCCCATAGGGTGGCGCTAAAGAGCTGAAAAAACACGTAGTTTGGTGAATGTTGGCTGAAAATGTTCTGCCATCTGTATGCAGAACAAGTTCACGAACAATGCCCTTCGGACAAATATAGGGAACGATCCTCAGTTGATACGGAGAAAAAAAGCATTCAAATTATTTCTAATTTGGACACCACCTTCCTAAAGCCTCATACACACGATCGGCAATTTTCGGCAATTGCAAAGGCAATTTTTGGAGTGCGGCTGTCAAAAATGGGATCAAAAATACATGCCACAGCAGAAGGACTGACGCGTTTCACACTATCAAACAGTGCTTAAAAGATCACTAAAGGATTTTTTTTTTTTAGCTAAATAGCTTCCTTTAGCTTACTGCAGTACTGGTTTCATGTCCTCATTGCTCGTTTTTGCTTTGAAGTAGCTGTAAAACTGCTGTGATCTCCACACTTCCTGGTTGTCTTTTTCCTTATAATCATCATACTGGGAGCTTTTCACGGTGGTCTATGCTGTCATTACTGTGTGTCTAAAACTTAACAGAACCAATCAGATTCATTTTAAAAACAAAACACTGCCCTGGATTTGTTTGTTTTTGTTTTGTGTGTCTCTTTAGCTCACAGGAACATGAAAACAGTTTAAAAGTGAAACTAACCTACAGGCACATTATATGATTGTTTTTTTATCTATTTGTAATCATTTTTAAAAGGAATCAGTTAACTTTTATGTCTCTATACCCTGTAAACAGTCATTTCAGCAAAAAAAAAAAAAATTTCCTTTAGTGGCCCTTTAATCATAGCTTAAAAACCACTTGCCCACTGCAGTACGAGAATATACGTCCTCTGTTTGTGCGGTGATATCTGAATGATGCCTGCAGCTACAGGCATCATTCAGATATCACCATCTTCACCCGGCGATTCTGTGCACAATAAGAACGATCAAAGTGGCAGTTCCACCGCTTGATCGTTCTTATAGGCAGCGGGAGGGGACGTCCCCCCCTCCCGGTGCTTCTCCAGGCTCTCCCGTGCCTTCGGTGGCCCGGAGAGCGAATCGGCCGGCGCTCGCTGCAGAACCATAGAGATGACTGGTCGTCTCTATGACCGTCGGAGGCCCGGGCGCGACGTTATGATGTCACGCCCGGTACCCGGAAGTAAACAAAGCCGCAATCGCGGCTGTCGGTGTGAGATCGGTGAATGTTTTTTCACCAATTTCATGCTTGTAAGCCTGGAGGAGAGATGTGGGGTCCATAAAGAGGACATGTCACACTGATTCCTATTACAAGGGACGTTTACATTCCTTGTAATAGGAATAAAAGTGATAAAAAAAAATAAAAATAAACAATAAAAGTGTAAAAATAAAAAAATTAAGTAAAAAAAAAAATGAAACATTTTTTTTTTCAAAACGCCCCTATCCCCGGTAGCTCACACGCAGAAGCGAACACGCATGCAAGTCCCGCCCACAAATGTAAACGCTGTTCAAACCCCACATATCAGGTATTGTCGCGTGCGTTAGAGCGTGTGCAACAATTCTAGCACTAGACCTCCTCTGTAACTCGAAAATAGTATCCTGTAAAAAAATGTAAAGCGTCGCCTATGGAGATTTTGAAGTACCGAAGTTTGGCGCTATTCCATGAGTGTGTGCAATTTTAAAGCGTGACATGTTAGGTAACTATTTACTTGGCGTAACATCATCTTTCACATTATACAAAAAAATTGGGCTAACTTTACTGTTTTGTTATTTTTTAATTCATGAAACCGCTTTTTTTCCCAAAAAAAGGTGTTTGAAAAATGATTGCGCAAATACCGTGCGGGAAAAAAAGTTGCAATGACTGCCATTGTATTCCCTAGGATGTCTGCTAAAAAAAAATATATAATGTTTGGGGGTTCTGATTAATTTTCTAGCAAATAAATTGTGATTTTTACATGAAGGAGAGAAGTGCCAAAATAGGCCCGGTGGTCAAGTGGTTAAGAAGTCCGATCGTGTGTATGAGGCTTTAGGAAGGTGGTGTCCAAATTAGAAATAATTTGAATGCTTTTTTTCTCCGTATCAACTGAGGATCGTTCCCTGTAATAATCAGACCCATCCTCTATTACTAATCTGCATTCTCCTGCACGCACATCTCTTTTTTAAAAATTCAGAATGCAATAATCCAAAATTAATATTCTGGAGCGCCCACTGATTGTACTTGGGGATCTCATACATTTAGTTCACTTTCCAAGTAATTTTAAGGCAACCGTTTTTCTCCCAGCGATTGATATTTGCAATTTAACAGTTTATCTATGAGAGAGCGCGCCTAATTATACTCACACACCGCGCCAAAGTTCATGTTTCTGCAGAAAGCCGAAGGCTTGCTTTTTTTTATTTCTTTTAATAAAAATGCTTTTTTTCCCCCTTTCTTTCTAGTGAATCTGATTTCGGCAGGTTGAATAGATGAGTCTGGTGTTGCTGAAGTCTTCTGAACGATGTTTAATTAAAACAAAAAATGAGTTCCAGCGGTGGCGCTCTGACCTATCCCAGCAGGACACTTCAGTGGCGTATTTCAGGAGCGATATTAATTTGCCATCAACGCATGCAATTTTAGGCTTACCTGTTTGTGAGCGTGGTCATAAGAATTAATATGGTTGTCAAACTCCTGGTGCTTGTGGTATTGCTTGTCACATAATTCACAATAGAAATTAGCCTTCAGGTCCTCCAGAGCATTCGCTATGCTTTTTCCTTTCTCCGCGTAGCCCTGAAAACAAAAGAGAAGGGAAAGATTTTTTTTAATGGGAAGCTCGCTGCATGTTCATTGTTAGCTTCAGCTTTGCAAACAAAAGATCATTAGAAAAAAAAAAAATTTATTATTAAATGTATTATTTATTTATTATTATTATTATTATTATTATTATTAAAGAGCATTTCCAGGCAACAAGTAAAATCAATCTCTAAAATGCTAATGATATCTAACAATGAAGCTGCGCTAAAGTCAAAATTTATTTTCAGTATGCTTTGATCTGGGTTTGCTGTATTGCACTGGAGACACACACATACCATGTTTCTCCCGAAAATAAGCCCGGGTCTTATATTAAAGGGGTTGTAAAGTTTCTTGCATTAAGGTGAAAAAAAGAAACTGGCAATGACGCCCCCCCAGCCCCCCAGTTTTACTTACCTAAGCCCCGAAACTCCGTGGGCTCGTTCCCGTGATGGTTTCCTCCTGCTTGAGTCGGCTCGTCATTGGATATTGATAGCAGTGCAGCCATTGGCTCGCGCTGCTGTCAATCATATCCAGTGATGCGGCGCGCAGAGTGATACAGCGAGCGGCTATATC
Source organism: Rana temporaria (assembly GCF_905171775.1). Classification (NCBI taxonomy): domain Eukaryota; kingdom Metazoa; phylum Chordata; class Amphibia; order Anura; family Ranidae; genus Rana; species Rana temporaria. Next base: position 37,467,225 of record NC_053493.1, on the reverse strand, counting down.
ACGGAAGCACTCAAGGCTGTCTTAATGAGAGGGCACACATGGGCACTGCCCAGGGGCCCCAGATGCATGGGGGGCCCCTGCACTTTCTCCAAAGCAGCTGGTCCTTAAGCCCACGCTGCCCCGAAATTGGGGGCCCCATGATGGCACTGAGAGTGATAGATACACAGGGGAGGCAGTCTGCCTCTTACCTACTTGATGTCTGTTTACCTTCCCTGTCATCATTGTAGGGGCCTCAGAGCATTACTTTGCCCAGGGGCCCATGATTCTATTAAGAAAGCCCTGGCAGCACTCCCGCAATAACATTCCACTATGCGAGAGAGCTCGCATGAATTTGGAAAGTTCTTGTGGGGGGGGGGCTGAGACAGCCACCGAGGGACCCCAGAAGACCAGGTTCGGGGCCACTCTGTGCAAAACGAGCTGACAGTGGAGGTAAGTAGGTAAGGAGGTAAGTATAACATGTTTGTTATTTAAAAAAAAAATCTCTTTAGTGTTCTTTTAACTTTGGCAACAAAACACCCAGTAGGGCTTATTTTCGGGGTAGGTCTTATCGTGTAATGTGATATCTTCTCTCCCCTTCTCTCCCTGCCTGACAGGAATCCCCAGTGTGAACTGAGTTAAAATGCTTGTAAAATCCTATAATTCACTCTATTACAATATTATATAATGTACAATGTGTGTGTTTCTGTAATATAATTGTGCCATGTTATATTCTGCGACCTGCCAGAGCTCTCTTCCCCGCAATTATATTACAGAAACACACACAGTGTACATTATATAATACTGTAATAAAGTTGATTATAGGATTTTACAAGCATTTTAAACTAGGGCTTATTTTCGGGGTAGGGCTTATATTGCAGCCCTCCTGGAAAATAACGCTAGGTCTTATTTTCGGGGAGACACGGTAGAACTCCAGGAATTGGCTTTAGGCTGGGTTCACAGAGTCGGCCAAAATCACCTGCTATTGCGAATGGCATGTGGGGGGAACCCTCATCAAATTTGCAATAGTGTGAACCCAGCCTTAAAGTTTTACTAAACCCAGGACACTGCCTTCACTATATCTGGTCTCCCACAGTACACAGAAATGTTTAGTAAATATAAACTGCCAAATACCTGTTCTCATCAGCAGTATATTGCAGTCTTGTGACTTCTATTCAAGCATTGGTTAAAGCTTGTAGGAGGAGTTTTCTGACTGTCCTATGAGACTGCAAAACCCCTGACCCTCTGTCTGGACAGTGCTGATTGGCCTTGTGCTGATCACATGCATTTTTCCCAAAAAAATACAAAAAAAAACTCTCTGGCAATGCAGACCAAACTGAGCATGTGCAGCCTGACTCCATAGACTCTGTGTTATCAAGGAAATGATCAGGGAGCAGTGGAAGAAGGGGAGGATCAGAGAAGACAGGCTTTTTACACAATGCATAGGATTAACCCCTTAGGTTTCACAGTGAGTATAACAAGCATGCTTTACTGCATATACAGACTGATTTTACTGTAGTGGGTTTAGTAACACTTTAATGCCAACTTAAATTTGCATGATTTTAAGTGGAATTCCAGGCTAATACTATCTAATCTTAAATCTGATCCCATTTTTCAGCTCAAATCATGTGCTTCACAAAAAAAATATAAAAACCTCATAGAACTCTATGCGTCCGGTGCCCCACATGGAGATTAGGGGCCAGCGCATAGAGATTAGGGGAGTGGCTAATGGACAGGCCGCCACTGGTCAGCAGACACATCCACCGCCCCATAGAGAAGAATGGGTGGTCTGATCGGGTCCACCAGAAAAACGGACAGGCAGACCTGCTCGGTCCGCTGATGTGAAAAGGGCCTAAAGCACAATCATTGTATAGCACTGCAAAGCACAAAGCAGAACATATGTATATGTAATGACCAAATACGGCTGTCTCTATATATATATGTAGAAATACAAATCATACACACAAGCAACATTAAAACGTAATGGAAAAGATTAATAAATCTAGAGGAGCTCTTTATTATGCATTAAAAACAAAAAAAAAAAGACTTATTCAGAGCACTATTACCAACCCCCCCAATCATAGTGGACAATATAAAAACGAACAATTCGTTAAAAGATAAAATAACACCACCAGCCTTTTCTGAAATATTCAGCTTAATTTAAGAGATTTTGCTTTCAGTATGTTTTTCTGCCACTAGATATCCTCAGTCTGATGACCTACCATAATTTATCCCACTTCCTCTGAGCCCAGGTTATCCTGGAACGGCCCACAGCCTGTGGCTGGATAGTGAAAGCAGAAGAGGCACAGCGATGAGTTTATCTGTTTCTCAATCTGCCCTTTCCTCCTATCAGCATGCTTCTCATCAGCACAAAATGATTGGCTCCTTCTGCTGCTTCTTCTGTTCACACTCCAGTTTTTGCTGCACAGGAACTACAAGGTCATATTCAGGTAATTGCACTGCCTCGCATTTAAAAAAATATATATACATTTATTGATGTATTAATGACTACAGAGCTGCTGTCATTTGTGTCTGTTATATTTGTCCGGAGTTCAGCTTTAAAGAAAGAACATGTGCCCGCGGCCTCCATTACACTTGTTTAAATTTCAGATCTTGTTTTCTTTCCTCCATCGGACTCCTGGTAGCTGTGGCTGATGGGCATTGATTGTTCATGAAAGTATTCTGTGGGCAGTTTGTGGTCAACTAAAAGGATAGAAGAATGTGACAGTGCCTGAGCTGGGAATACTCTGCATGAAATATACATGAGCCCCCTCCGACAGGAACCCAACACAGCTTACACAGCATGTTATGGAGCAATACCAACACTTAAAGTGAACCTGTCTATAGAAATAACCATTTTGTAACCTATAGTTATCAAAAGAGGACCTGTTTATTTACTTGGATCCAACAGCCAACAGCGATGGGAAGAGGACCTTTCTATTTACTTGGATCCAACAGCGATGGGAAGAGGACCTTTCTATTTACTTGGATCCAACAGCGATGGGAAGAGGACCTTTCTATTTACTTGGATCCAACAGCAATGGAAAGAGGACCTTTCTATTTATTTGGATCCAACAGCGATGGGAAGAGGACCTTTCTATTTACTTGGATCCAACAGCGATGGAAAGAGGACCTTTCTATTTATTTGGATCCAACAGCGATGGGAAGAGGACCTTTCTATTTACTTGGATCCAGCAGCGATGGGAAGAGGACCTTTTTTTTACTTGGATCCAGCAGCGATGGGAAGAGGACCTTTCTATTTACTTGGATCCAACAGCGATGGGAAGAGGACCTTTCTATTTACTTGGATCCAACAGCGATGGGAAGAGGACCTTTTATTTACTTGGATCCAACAGCGATGGGAAGAGGACCTTTCTATTTACTTGGATCCAACCGCGATGGAAAGAGGACCTTTCTATTTACTTGGATCCAACAGCGATAAGAAGAGGACCTTTCTATTTACTTGGATCCAACAGCGATGGGAAGAGGACCTTTCTATTTACTTGGATCCAACAGCGATGGGAAGAGGACCTTTCTATTTACTTGGATCCAACAGCGATGGGAAGAGGACCTTTCTATTTACTTGGATCCAACAGCGATGGGAAGAGGACCTTTTTATTTACTTGGATCCAACAGCGATGGAAAGTGGACCTTTTTATTTACTTGGATCCAACAGCGATGGGATGAGGACCTTCTATTTACTTGGATCCGACAGCGATGGGAAGAGGACCTCTCTATTTACCAGCATCCAACATCCAACAGCTATAAGAAAAGGGTCTGACTTTTTGTTAGATTTATTTTATAGCCAGGAACTACAAGGTCATATTCAGGTAATTGCACTGCCTCGCATTTAAAAAAATATATATACATTTATTGATGTATTAATGACTACAGAGCTGCTTTCATTTGTGTCTGTTATATTTGCCCGGAGTTCAGCTTTAAAGAAAGAACATGTGCCCGCGGCCTCCATTACACTTGTTTAAATTTCAGATCTTGTTTTCTTTCCTCCATCGGACTCCTGGTAGCTGTGGCTGATGGGCATTGATTGTTCATGAAAGTATTCTGTGGGCAGTTTGTGGTCAACTAAAAGGATAGAAGAATGTGACAGTGCCTGAGCTGGGAATACTCTGCATGAAATATACATGAGCCCCCTCCGACAGGAACCCAACACAGCTTACACAGCATGTTATGGAGCAATACCAACACTTAAAGTGAACCTGTCTATAGAAATAACCATTTTGTAACCTATAGTTATCAAAATAGGACCTGTTTATTTACTTGGATCCAACAGCCAACAGCGATGGGAAGAGGACCTTTCTATTTACTTGGATACAACAGCGATGGGAAGAGGACCTTTCTATTTACTTGGATCCAACAGCGATGGGAAGAGGACCTTTCTATTTACTTGGATCCAACAGCGATGGAAAGAGGACCTTTCTATTTATTTGGATCCAACAGCGATGGGAAGAGGACCTTTCTATTTACTTGGATCCAACAGCGATGGAAAGAGGACCTTTCTATTTATTTGGATCCAACAGCGATGGGAAGAGGACCTTTCTATTTACTTGGATCCAGCAGCGATGGGAAGAGGACCTTTTATTTACTTGGATCCAGCAGCGATGGGAAGAGGACCTTTATATTTACTTGGATCCAACAGCGATGGGAAGAGGACCTTTCTATTTACTTGGATCCAACAGCGATGGGAAGAGGACCTTTCTATTTACTTGGATCCAACAGCGATGGGAAGAGGACCTTTTATTTACTTGGATCCAACATCGATGGGAAGAGGACCTTTCTATTTACTTGGATCCAACCGCGATGGAAAGAGGACCTTTCTATTTACTTGGATCCAACAGCGATAAGAAGAGGACCTTTCTATTTACTTGGATCCAACAGCGATGGGAAGAGGACCTTTCTATTTACTTGGATCCAACAGCGATGGGAAGAGGACCTTTCTATTTACTTGGATCCAACAGCGATGGGAAGAGGACCTTTCTATTTACTTGGATCCAACAGCGATGGGAAGAGGACCTTTTTATTTACTTGGATCCAACAGCGATGGAAAGTGGACCTTTTTATTTACTTGGATCCAACAGCGATGGGATGAGGACCTTTCTATTTACTTGGATCCAACAGCGATGGGAAGAGGACCTCTCTATTTACCAGCATCCAACATCCAACAGCTATAAGAAAAGGGTCTGACTTTTTGTTAGATTTATTTTATAGCCAGGAACTACAAGGTCATATTCAGGTAATTGCACTGCCTCGCATTTAAAAAAAATATATATACATTTATTGATGTATTAATGACTACAGAGCTGCTTTCATTTGTGTCTGTTATATTTGCCCGGAGTTCAGCTTTAAAGAAAGAACATGTGCCCGCGGCCTCCATTACACTTGTTTAAATTTCAGATCTTGTTTTCTTTCCTCCATCGGACTCCTGGTAGCTGTGGCTGATGGGCATTGATTGTTCATGAAAGTATTCTGTGGGCAGTTTGTGGTCAACTAAAAGGATAGAAGAATGTGACAGTGCCTGAGCTGGGAATACTCTGCATGAAATATACATGAGCCCCCTCCGACAGGAACCCAACACAGCTTACACAGCATGTTATGGAGCAATACCAACACTTAAAGTGAACCTGTCTATAGAAATAACCATTTTGTAACCTATAGTTATCAAAAGAGGACCTGTTTATTTACTTGGATCCAACAGCCAACAGCGATGGGAAGAGGACCTTTCTATTTACTTGGATACAACAGCGATGGGAAGAGGACCTTTCTATTTACTTGGATCCAACAGCGATGGGAAGAGGACCTTTCTATTTACTTGGATCCAACAGCGATGGAAAGAGGACCTTTCTATTTATTTGGATCCAACAGCGATGGGAAGAGGACCTTTCTATTTACTTGGATCCAACAGCGATGGAAAGAGGACCTTTCTATTTATTTGGATCCAACAGCGATGGGAAGAGGACCTTTCTATTTACTTGGATCCAGCAGCGATGGGAAGAGGACCTTTTATTTACTTGGATCCAGCAGCGATGGGAAGAGGACCTTTCTATTTACTTGGATCCAACAGCGATGGGAAGAGGACCTTTTATTTACTTGGATCCAACAGCGATGGGAAGAGGACCTTTCTATTTACCTGGATCCAACCGCGATGGAAAGAGGACCTTTCTATTTACTTGGATCCAACAGCGATAAGAAGAGGACCTTTCTATTTACTTGGATCCAACAGCGATGGAAGAGGACCTTTCTATTTACTTGGATCCAACAGCGATGGAAGAGGACCTTTCTATTTACTTGGATCCAACAGCGATGGGAAGAGGACCTTTCTATTTACTTGGATCCAACAGCGATGGGAAGAGGACCTTTTTATTTACTTGGATCCAACAGCGATGGAAAGTGGACCTTTTTATTTACTTGGATCCAATAGCGATGGGATGAGGACCTTTCTATTTACTTGGATCCGACAGCGATGGGAAGAGGACCTCTCTATTTACCAGCATCCAACATCCAACAGCTATAAGATTTATTTTATAGCCAATAGCTATGGGAAGAGGACTTGTCTGTATACCAGGATCATTTTGTAGCCAATAGTTATTAGATGTGGACCAGTATATTTACTAGGAGGATTTGTAGCAAATAGCTAGTAGAAAATGACCTGTCTACCTACTAGCATCCAACAGCCAACAGCTATGAGAAGAGCCCCTGTCTATTTACCAGCATCCAACAACCAACAGCCAACAACAACTATGAGAGGAGAACCTGTCGCCCAGAGGCGATTAAGTTCGCATGTGTTGCGCTATATAAGTTTTCATTCATTCATTCATAAAAATGATCATGTGTAGGCTCCAGAGCATTTTTCTCGACGTGAAAAATGGGCATTAAAAATTTAGAACATGCTCAAATTTTTCTCGTCATTTCACGTCATGAAAAACGGTCGTGTGTAGGCTTTAACTACGGGGAAAAAAAACGTGCATGCTCAGAAGCAAGTTATGAGACGGGAGCACTCATTCTGGTAAAACTAGCGTTTGTAATGGAGATAGCACATTCGTCACGCTGTAACAGATTGAAAAGTTTGAAGACTGAAAAGCGCGAATCGTCTCTCACCAAACTTTTACTAACACGAAATCAGCAAAAGCAGCCCAAAGGGTGGCGCCATCCAAATGGAACTTCCCCTTTATAGTGCCGCCGTACGTGTTGAATGTCACCGCTCTTTGCTAGAGCATTTTTTTTTCACGATCGTGTGTAGGCAAGGCAGGCTTGACAAGAATCACGTCGAGAAAAACATCGTTTTTTTTCCATGACATTAAAAATGGTTGTGTGTACGCGGCAGAAGAGAAGAGAACCCATCTATTTACCAGCATCCAACAGCAACCAACTATGAGAAGAGGACCTGTCTACCTACTAGCATCCAATAGCCAAAAGTTTTGAGAAAAAGGACCTGTCTATTTATCAGCATCCAAAAGCTAATAGCTATGAGAAGAAGAACTGTCTATTTACTGGGAATATTTTGCAGCCAATAGCTATGGGAAGTGGACCTGTGTATTTACTAACATCCAACAACCACCAACTATGAGAAGAGGACCTGTCTACCTAATCCAACAGCCAACAGCTATGAGAAGAGCACCTGTCTTTTTACCAGTATCCAACAACCAACAGCCTACAACTATGAGAGGAGGACCTGTCTACCTACTAGCATTCAACAGCCAAAAGCTTTGAGAAGAGGACCTGTCTATTTACCAGCATCCAACAGCCTCCAGCTATGAGAAGAAGACCTGTCTACCTACTAGCATCCAACAGCCAATAGCTATGAGAAGAAGAACTGTCTATTTACTGGGAATATTTTGTAGCCAATAGCTATGGGAGGACAACGTGTGTATTAACTAGCACCCAACAGCCTGTGGCAAAAGGACCTCTCTATATATTAGGATCATTTGTAGTTAATAACTATGGGAAAAAGACCTGCCAATTAACTAGAATCCAGCAACCAACAGCTAAGTCTATTTACTGGGAGAACTTTTTAGCCAATAGTCAAGGGAATAAATCCTTCTGTTTACTAGAATCATTTTGTAGCCAATATCCGATATGTGAGGAGTACCTGCCTTTTTTTCTTGGGTCATTTTGTACCCATTAGCTATGCGAAGAGGACTTGTCTAATCATAAGGATCATTCTGTAGCTAATAGCTGAGAGAAGGAGACCTGTTTAAATGCTCTATCAGTATGTAAGATTTTCAGAAATACTCCTTGCATAAGAGATAAATATATAACTAATATGCTGAAGGGTGTGGGAGAGGATGGCAAACTGAAATAATTGTATTTGTTGCAAAAATTACTGTTTTGTTATAGTGTATGGCCCATTGGTGGCCAGAATTGTATGCACTTCATGGACCTAATGATCAGCTTGTAGATGAATATGAATAAATGTATATGCATTTTTACTAATTGTGTGTGTTTTATATATAGTAGGTGAGGGCCCCTTAAACATCCCATTTATTTTTGGTCTTTCATCTGAAGTAAGACTACTTAATGTACAAACAGGAGGCAGACCGGCTGGCATCTACTCATAACTGGAAAATAATTTTTGAGTGATATTTTAAATAATGTGAAATATTCTGCCCCATGGATGGGGCACTTGAGACAGGGCACTCCCCAAAACAACACCTAAGGGGTTGAATGTGTACCACATACTGTAAGTGTTTCTTGAATGTTTCATTTTTTCCATATTTTTAGCAATGACTATTTATACTCTCTGCCTCTCTATAGGAAGGCGTACTGTGTTAAAATATATAGACGCAGTAGGGGATATGCATATGTTAATAGGATGCTACAGATTGCTTTTTAAGCGTTTCAAACATATGTCTGCAAAGAAAAACATATCAGCATATTGGTGTTTTTTTTTTAAAGTTCTTCAGTTCTTCCACGGGGTGTTTGTGCCTGTCAGTGAGGTGGAAATTAGTGAGAGAGAAGTTATTTGATTAATCCATTAGCACAGAATATGATCCTTGCCTTATTGTCACCATTAGGAAACCGATGTGCTGTAAATTCGGCAGTAATGGTCTATATCAAACAATAATTTTTACAGAAGCTTCGTACATAATAATTATGCATAATTATACAGCACATTAATTTTTGTAGAGGTGTTTTGTTTCTGTCTTTTATTTTTTATCAGTTTATGCGGTTATTGTTTAGAGGCAATAATAACAAATAGAAAAAATTACACAAGCATACGTATGTTACTGCATGAACAGTATAATCCTGATATAATAATATTCAACATATCACTGATTCTGATATAAAGTATCCAAAATTAAATTGTCTATGGAACATGTTTAGCTTAGCATGTACATTTACTTCCTGGAATCTGTCTGTCCATAGATAAGGCATGCAGGAGGGTGTGCTGAACTGAGAAAGCCCCTCCTCCCCTATGGCCATGAAGACATCATTTTGGCCTAGGCCAGAAACCAGGGAAGAAGTGTAAAAAAAAAGTTTAAAAACAAGTAAATTTAATATTCCTTCCTACTGTATGTATTTACTGAAGCTAGCAGCATAAAGATTAAAAAATATTAATGTTGATTGAGAGAGTTTAGTGCCACTTTAACAACTTAGCGACCGCCCTATAACAGTTTTGCTGCTGCAAGGTGGTCGCTGTGCTCCGGATCATGTATATATCACAGCAGCTCTCTCCTGCAGGTGATTATGTAAACAAGGCAGATTGCCGTTCTGTCAGTAAGGGGAGGAATGGATCCTGTGTTCCTGCAAAGCAGAGAGATGAATCCATGCCTTCCACTAGTAAAACCACCTCCCCTACAGTAATAAAACACCAACTAGGCTCACAGTTAACCCTTTGCTCGCCCCAGATGTTAACCGCTAGAAATACCTAGTAACATATAATGCAACAGCAGTGGGGTCACTAGGGTTGGTGTCACCCCCCCTCTCCACCAAATATAGTCCCCCCTCAGTATAGACCCCCCTCCACTAACTACAAGCCCCCCTCCCACAGAATAGCTCTCCCTCCTTAGTAAAGACCCCACTAAGTACAGACCCCGTCCATCAGTATAGGCCCCTCCCTCTGTCAGTATAGACCTCCCCCTCAGTACAGACCCACCCCACTAAATACTGACCCCCCTCCATCAATATAGTCCCCCTCCCTCAATTTAGACCCCCCTCAGTACAGACACCCCCTCAGTGCAGACACCCTCCATCAGTATAGACCCCCCCATCAGTACAGACCCCCCATCAGTACAGACACCCCCAGCTCAGTGCAGACCCCCCATCAGTACAGACACCCCTACCTCAATGCAGACCCCTCCATCAGTATAGACACCCCCACCTCAATGCAGACCGCCCCATCAGTACAGACACCCCACCTCAGTGTAGACCCGTCCATTAGTATAGACACCCCCACCTCAGTGTAGACCCCCCATCAGTACAGACCCCTCCATCAGTATAGACACCCCCACCTCAGTTCAGACCCCCACCTCAGTGCAGACCCCCCCATCAGTGCAGACCCCCCCACCTCAATCGACACCCCACCTCAGTGTAGACCCGTAAATCAGTTTAGACACCCCCACCTCAGAGCAGACACCCCCATCAGTGCAGACCCCCCCACCTCAATAGATGTAAACAGAGGGGAAGGCGGCTTCAGTCCGCTCCACTGAGGGACACAGCTGCAAGGCACAGATCATCAGGGCAGCGGGCGGTGTTAGTGGTGCCAGTACCCACGGGTGTCACCCCTCTGGCTGGGTGTCACCCGGGTGCAGCCCGCACCCACCTAGCAACACCACTGTGCAACAGTCTAGTCATTCGCATCAGGAGAAGACAGTGATTATCGCTAGCAACTCGAGCAGCCACTAGCGATAAATCCAAGAGTATCCGGTAGGCTGATTGTTCCCATTTTTATCAGTCCATCAACTTGTTTACATTCAGCTGCCCATTAATGAACTGCACTCATGTGATCCACAGGAGAAGTACAGCCAAACAAGCTTTGGCTGTACTTCTGCTTTAAGGTAAGTTAAAAAATATACCTACTAAATTATAGAAAAACGCCTAAAAATAAAACTAATGCAGCCACCACATCTAAGGATTAGTAATCTGAAATATAATACATTTTTATTTTTGGGTTTCATACTACTTTAACACGCCTACACTTAAAAAATATTTCCGATGATCAGTCCTCCATAATCCTGAACTGTTTTGAGGAGTTCACATTGACTGTAAGACATTCTTTATTCCTCTAAAATATATCTGCAGATAAAAGGTGAACAAACTCTTATAATTTAGCCTTGCCTTCACCGAGGGATGGCTCCATGTGTTTATTTTCTGTCAATTCATACAGACATATTTTACATTCCAGAAACAGTTTGGAAATTTCTTCAGTAATTCTCTCTAACTGCAACTGACGGTTTGTCGATTTTAATGTTCGGATAAAAGTGAAGAAGTAAAAAGTGCGGGATTCTGTTTCCAGATAAAAAAATGCTGCTTTACAGAAACCTTTTATTTTTTTGCCATTGCCACTGCTTTGGCACTGTCATTAGTATATGTGCAGCTATCAACTAAAAGGGGATGTTCTTTGTGTGAATTTATCAGATAATGAAGAAGTATTACACTAAAAATGGCATACAGTGCCTAGAAAAAGTATTCATACCCCTTCAATTCTTCTACGTTTTGTCATTTTACAACCAAAAACGTAAATGTATTTTATTGATAGCCAACACAAAGTGGCTCTAATTGTGAATGAAGGAAAATAATAATGTTTTTTTTTTTTTTTTTACAAATAAATATCTAAAAGTGTGGCGTGCATTTGTATTCAGCCACTTTACTCGGATACCCCCAACTAAAATCTAGTGGAACCAATTGCCTTCAGAAGTCACCTAATTAGTAATAGAGTCCACCTGTGTGTAATGTAATCTCAGTATAAATACAGCTGTTCTGTGAAGCCATCAAAGGTTTGTTAGAGAACCTTAGTTAACAAACAGCATCATGAAGGCCACGGAACACACCTGACAGGTCAGGGATAAAGTTGTGGAGAAGTTAAAAGCAGGGTTAGGTTATAAAAAATATCCAAGCTTTGAACATCTCGTGGAGCACTGTCAATCCATCATCCGAAAATGGAAACCTACCAAACTGCCAAACCTACCAAGACATGGCCGTCCACCAAAACTGAGAGGCGAGCATTAATCAGAGAAGCAGCCAAGAGGCCCATGTCTGAGGAGCTCAGAGATCCACAGCTCAGGTGGAGAATCTGTCCACAGGACAACTATTAGTCGTGCTCTCCACAAATCTGACCTTTATGGAAGAGTGGCAAGAAGAAAGACATTGTTGAAAGAAAGCCATAAGAAGTCCCGTTTGCAGTTTGTGAGAAGCCATGTGGAGGACACAGCAAACATGTGGAAGAAGGTGCGTTCGGCGTTCGGCGTGGAGATGTGAACCATTTCCATAGAGGTGCATGTGAAATCATCCCTCCGGCGTCTCGGGGCTGCAGCGGCGTCGCACTACAGGCGTATATACGCCTAGGTGTGAACGGGGGCTCAGGGGGGATGAACACAAATGTACACCACACTTTTCACATATTTATTTGTAAAAAAAATTGAAAACCATTTAGCATTTTCTTTCCACTTCACAATTATGTGCCACTTTGTGTTGGTCTATCACATGAAATCCCAATAAAATACATTTACGTTTTTGGTTGTAACATGACAAAATGTGGAGTTCAAGGGGTATGACTACTTTTTCAAGGCACTGTAAATGGCATGCTGTCAGAAGAACCCTGTCAGAAACAGAATGTTAGATGGTTTATTTATGCAGAATTACACTTGATTTGCTGAAGTATACTGGAAAAAAAGCATAAACTTAGAATAAAACAGGATGCATGTGATCCTAGCACATCTCACTGCTGCCCTCTATGTGAATGTTTCTAATAATGAGAGGGTATTGCACTAGAAGTGAATAAATAGCACTACTGTCAGAGCCCTGCCAGAAACAGAATTTATTGGAGTATTTAAATAAAAAATAAACAGGATGCATGTGATTCTAGCACAGCTCACTGCTAGATAATAATGGAATATTACATTTAAACTGAATACATGGCAAGGCTATCAGAGCCCTGGGAGAAACAACATTTTAGATGCTTTCTTTATGCAAATGTATACATAATTTTGTTGAGGTACTGAAAATAGAATGAACTTCGAATGAACAGGATGCATGGATCCTACACTGGCTTACTGCTGTCCACTATAGGAATGTATCTGATAATGCGAGAGTATTACATTAGAAGAGAATAAATGGCACTGTTCCCAGAGTCCTGCCAGAAACAGAATCAAAGGGATGGGGGGTAGAAAGCTGAAACTTGCCTAGGGCCTCATTCGGCCCTTTATCCACCTTTGGTAAAGCCACAAGAAGGTGCCAGATGGGTTGGGTATTTGTTTTGTTCTGACAGGTATTTTGACTGATTATCTAAAATAAATGTTGCAGTCTTTCTTGAAATTTTCTCTGCAGGAGCCTTACAGTCAAGTGAACACATAATCAGTAGATGACTCATTGCCAACCTAAGCAATATTTTTCGGCTGACTGTAGCCGGCCAAGAAATGGATCAGGTAGCAGTTTTATAAGTGTGGTTGGAGGTGAATGGTCGGTCAGCTTGCTAGACATACATTTATTGATCTATGTGGGTCTGAAACAAACAAGCTCCAAAAGTATCAATAACAAGTGCAGCCTAAAGGATAAATTATTCAATGTATTGCCGGGATATTAATGGATTGTATTGCTGTAATGAAAGATTTTGACTGAAGTGATTAGAGAACAACAAACTACAGTTTTTGAAAGACATTTATAAAGCACATGTAGGTCTACCTTCCAATGACTTTGTAGTGATAACCATAGAATACAATGATACCATGGAATACTATGACACCATGGAATACAATGATAACCATGGAATACAATGATGACCATGGAATACAATGATGACCATAGAATACAATGATGACCATAGAATTCAATGATACCATGGAATACAATGATAACCATACATTGGTGTGCGCAGCCTATTGCAGTAGGGTGTGCACCCTTAAGCTCAAAAACACATACATGTGTATGTGTCTACATATACATGACCCCGGCACATTGATCTCCCTGCCGGCATAGTGAAAGAGAAGAGCATAAACACTTCTCTTATAGCAGAGCCAGAAAGAGGGAGATCTTTCCCATGTTCCTGCTGCTACACAGAGTGATAACACTAATGTGCATGGGGTGATTAGGGTGTGCCTGGGCACACCCGGCACACCCTGTGAGCACGCCTATGTAACCATAGAATACAATGATACCATGGAATACAATGATAACCATAGAATTCAATGATAACCATAGAATACAATGATACCATGGAATACAATGATAACCATAGAATACAATGATACCATGGAATAGAATGATAACCATAGAATACAATGATAACCATAGAATACATGGATACCATGGAATACAATGATAACCATAGAATACATGGATACCATGGAATATGTTTTATGGCAAAAGCTTGTAAAACCGTCATTTTTGAGCTGAAGTGTGTATGAGGCCTTTGTGTTACATTATGGAAGGTGGTGTTATAATTATAAAGCATTTTAATTCTTTGTCTTTTTTGCAGTTTTCGGTAAATCCATGCCAGGCTGTAGTCTGCACTTTGCCTACTCTGTTTTTTTTTTTTATATCTAGGGACAGCTGAGGATGCTAATCAATTAGAACAAATGTAGACACCATATCGTACACAACAGTAGCATTAGACTCTCCCGTCCCCTTCATTACTGAGAACGCATGCAGCAATGTCTGCAATCAATTTACAATGCATTAGGTTATTTAAATGGCTATAATTAAGAATAATTACTTAATTTATTAGCAATGCTGAAATAATTCACAGTAGCAGCAGACTACCAGTGCATGATTACAACTTTAATTAATTAGAGGCAGTGTAAAAAATCTCAGAAAATTTCCAATAAATAAAGGGGAAGGCATTGCACAAATATAATGTACATTGTACGTGTCTGTAATAACTAATGAGTGATAAATTTAAGCTAAATGCCACAATCACATTTTTCAGATTTGCTGCACATTCACCACTAGCTCTTTTTAGCTGCCTGTGTCCCTGATGGAGAGATTCATCCTCTGTTTTGGTCCAGGTGACCTCTATCTTTGGTACAGAAAATGATGGGAAATCCATCATTTTCCTAAGTAGCCTTTCTCAAACAGGGTCCCATGGTTCTTCAAGAAGATCTTTAATAAGTTACTAGGGCTTCCTTAAGCAGTGAGCAATTTTTATCTCTCAGAAAAGTAACCACTGGTACCAGTTAGCTTTTCCACTAAGCATTTTGCCACTGATCACAAGTGTTAAAGACATTCTTCCCACTGATCACCAGTAAAAGGGGCCTTATTCCCACTTACTTTCAATGTAAAGGGCATTTTCCCCATTGACCACCAATGCAAGGGGCATTCTTCCAATTGACCACTATTGTAAAAAATCATTCTTCCCACTGACCACCAATATAAAGGAGCATTGTTTCAATTGACCACTAATGTTAAAATCATTCTTCCCATTGACCACTAATGTAAAATATCATTCTTCCCACTGACCACTGTTGCAGTGCAGTAACCTGCCTGGGTCTAAATAGAGGCTGTAACCCAGGATTCTCAACCAGGCAGATTGAGAGGGCTCCAGGGGGTTTGGTTAAAAGCGGTGTTCCGCCCAAAAACAAATAATTAAAAGCCACCAGCTGCACATACTGCACCTGCTAGCTTTTAATAATAGGACACCTACCTGTCCTGGAGTCCAGCGATGTCGGCTCCCGCAGCTGATGTTTCTATTAGCTGTCGGGTGCTGCCGCCGCCATTGCAGGCAAGGGTACCAGGCAGTGTAGCCTTTCAGCTTCACACCGGGAACCCTACTGCGCATGTGCAAGGCCTGCTCCTCTCTCCTACTGGCCCGGCAGCTGGGGGAGGGAGGGAGAGGGAGCACCAGCTGTGACATCAGCCCCGTGGCTGAGGCTCCCGGAAGTGGAAAAGGAATCCCCCCCCCAAAAGGTGCCAATTGTAGCATCAGATGAGCGGAAGTTCCACTTTAGGGTGAAACTTTGCTTTAATTTAGAGGAAACCTCTCACTGTTCACCAATGTAAGATGCATTTTTCCCACTGACCACAACGCTAATGTACTTTGAGCTGTAGATATAATTTAATAATAATAATATAGTGGAACCTCAGATCGAGAGTAACGTGGTTAACGAGCGTTTCGCAATACGAGCACTGTATTTTAAAAATCGTAGCTCGGTTTGCGAGCATTGTCTCGCAAAACAAGCATGATTCAGGCCATGGCGGTGTGCAGTACCACTTTTAGCCTAAGGTGGGGGGGGTGCCGGAGCCAGGCAAAGCTGGACAGGAATGCAAGGAAAGGCCCGAGGACAGCTCGGCTGACCTCGGCAAATCTCGGGAACAAAGTCTTTCCGAGGTTTACCGAGGTCAGTCGAGGTCTCCTCTGGCCTTTTCGGCAGTTTCTGAGGCTCTCCGGCGCCCCCCGCCTCTGGCCGCATGCGTTTTTGCATGCCATTGAAGTCAATGCGGAACAAATTATTTTTGTTTCCATTGACTTCAATAGGAAAACTCACTTTGATATGCGAGTACTTTGGATTACGAGTATTCTCCTGGAACTGATTATGCTCGTAATCAGAGGTTCCACTGTAATAATAATTATTGTGAAATACAGTAATTAATTTCAAGAGTTAGGAAATATGCTTACATTGTCATCTAACCACACTGGCCCCAATGGTAATTTTAAACTCCGCCACTGCTGAGATATTGCATAAGACTAGAGGAGAGTTGAATGCCATCTATGAACCCAGGCCTATACAACCATCAATTTCTACAGAATGGGAAGATTGCGGCTCATTATCACACAAAGGACCCAAGTATTTTACTTTACCGCTAGAGATGCTGCAAATGAGGCTTAGCGTTGCCCTTCTTTAAACTATCCCCTCTGTTTACATGCTTACCTGCAAAGACAAGCAACGCATTTTATTAAAAGAAAGCCTGTTCCATCTACTGCTAACCTCAAATGAATCAAGTATAAAATGTATGGCTAATTCTATTACAAATACTTGTTGGGAATACATTACCCAGACAGTAATGAGCACTCCTCACGGTGCCTCAGAGACATAAGACTTCCTGAAACAACAATTCAAATAGCTGATTACAGTTTGATGCTGTTTCATGAGCTCTCCTGGGGCATCAATTAATCCTGTGAACTCATCCTATCCCACACTTATTTACCAAAAGGGCCTGTAATAAATGGCAATCTGAGAGCTTTCAGTCCCCGTAAGACGATCCCGCACTCCCTCGTCTGCCTAAAAGGTGTTTATGGCTCCACCATCAATTAACAATAATATATTTGTGCAGCTATTAAAACAAGGTTACTGGTATTAAACTTTGTAATTCTTCCTTGTAAAATTTCTTCTGTGTAATTTATGAGTCGATGACATTTACAGGCTTTTTTTCGCAGTTTAGAATACGCTGCCGTTGGGTAAGATGGAAAAAAGGTGCTGTAGACCTTATTTTCATGTAAATAAACAGCAGGTGGTATAACTATTAACAGCAGGTACAGGAAGACAAATCACAAAGTGTAACTAATATATCATAGTCATTAGTGACCATCTATATACCAATTATTTATTGTATTTTCTGTTTAGGAGTGTATTCTGGAACTGCCATATCTCAACATCAGCTCAGATAGATTCCCTCTGAAGTCTGGTGCGACTTTAGAAACTAGAACACAATGAAAGTCAATGGACACTGCTCACATCACACTTTATAGGATTGATTATATTAGGAAAAATTTGAAAAATTATTGTGCTAACCAACAAATATAAAATGAAAAAGTAATAAAGCAGCTACATAAGAATGTGACAAAAATTCTAAATAGGAAGGTGGGTAAGATGTAGCGCTAAACGTAATATACCATGAATGTGTATACAAATATATAAAAATAACAATAAAGATAATGGTCCAATGGAAATCAATCTCCAATCATACACATCAAGTCCCATGAGCTATGGAACGCTCTACCAACGGATATCCGCTTGGAAGAAAACCATCGGGCCTTCAGGAAAAAAACTCAAGACCCACCTCTTCTGAAGGATAAGGAAGACAACGGATGGCACAAGCGCCTTGAGTCGATTAAGTTCGCATGTGTAGCGCTATACAAGTTATTCACTCACTCACTCATGAAGTGAGTCAATCCTTATGAAACAAAGTCTGTCACAGAAAAGTAGTTGTTCCCAGGTAGATATTGATGAGAATGTGTGTAGAACATCTATGGTGAAATATCATCCAAAAATAATAAGAATGTTTACTCCTACCGGATAAGGTGGACCTGAGTGTCAGCGACAACGAGACAAAAAGACATGGATATCCAGATCAGCGACAGTCAAAGAATCTAGAGGATCTCCAAAGGCGACTCAGATGAATCTAGTGGGTGACTGCAAGGCTGAAAGGCTGATGACCAAACAGGAAACCCGAAAAAACTCACATCCAAGAGCGTATGTAAAGAAAAAAAGGGAGCCTCCAATTGTGTAGGTAAAAAAAATGGGTTTTTATTTACAAAAACCAACAGACATAGGATAAAAAAGTGATCACTGAAAAAAAGCAATATGGGGAGTGTTGAACCAAGGCCGACGTGTTTCGTCCTAATGGAACTTCTACTGGGGCATTCATTTTATTTGGGCTGATTTAAAGAGAAACTTCACCCATTCTCATGAAATGTTCCACAATATGCCAATTAATTATGATGGCCTTTTATCCAGGAAAAAAAACATACAAACCCAGCGAATCCTCCAAAGTCCTCTTCTCCTCTACTGTTCTTCTACTGCATGTTCCACCGCATACTGCCCTTTGCTTATTTTGTCATCAAGAGCTGGCTGTCTCTTCCAGGATCTTGCAAGCCAGTCCCTGATGAAGCGGTGCCATAAGAATGATAGCTCATCTGGTGCTGTGGGGAAGTCTCCTGCAGCCTCCTGGGATAATTGATGTCGGTATCCCAGGGTCCTCCATAAGGAGGAGGCTTCATGCCGTTCTTGCCTGGGCAAGAAGAAAGCTGGGTCGAGACGAGTCAACCATGAATAACCTGTTGGTATTCTTTACAGGT
The DNA here is from genome assembly GCF_905171775.1 of Rana temporaria. NCBI lineage: Eukaryota > Metazoa > Chordata > Amphibia > Anura > Ranidae > Rana > Rana temporaria. The sequence goes on along the minus strand of NC_053493.1, from coordinate 37,448,066 downwards.
ATGGTAAAAGAAAAGTGTCATGCAATTTACTGTATCCTAGATCAACCATCAAAAATCATCTATCAGAGCTCTGTTTGTTGCTATATAGTGCTACATAGTTACTCTACACCATTTAGCTTATCAAAGATATATATTTTTTTCCATGGTTACATTGGTCCAGCTTGGATCAGCCACCTCTACTACAATGATCCTCGTTATCTTCTGAATCTCATGCTGGATACACCCCAATTATTAATCTCCTTATTCTTTTCTAAATTAATACAAAGCATACTCTGATTGGATTAGGCAGAGAATGTGGTGTCACTGCCCTGCCTCTCCATCTAGTCCAGTGTTTCTCAATTCCAGTCCTCAGGCCCCCCCAACAGGTCAGGTTTTCAGGATTTCCCTCAGATGAAAAGGCTGTGGTGATTACTAAGGCAGTGAAACTGATCAAATCACCTGTGCAAAATAATGGAAATCCTGAAAACCTGACCTGTTGGGGGGGCCTGAGGACTGGAATTGAGAAACACTGATCTAGTCCAATGAGAGAATGCTTTGCATTTACTGAAAAAAATGCAAGCCATTCCCTGAAAGGTGTGGAGTGAACAACCCTTGTGGGATCTGGAAGACATTGAATATCTCTGTGCATATACAGGCATCGGTCAGGTATGGGGCCGATCCATAGGCGTGCACAGGGGGTGTGCCAGGGCACACCCTAATCACCATGTGTGGTGCCGATTACCCCTACTGTCCAGGCTTCGCCCACTGTGTTGCCTCTCCCACCACCCTGCAGTGCTGCTGGTTTCCTCCCCCTGGCTGCTTCGGGGTATGTTTCAGGATGAGGAGTGGTGGAAGGGGCTAGTAAATATGTAAATGATCGGTCTCTTTCATATCTTTTTTTTTTTTATATACGTTTTTATCAATTTTCCAAAACACACAAAAAATATACAATTACAAAAACAGTACACAAACAAAGACAAAGCAAAAAGACAGTGATTAGTTTCCAACTAAGAGCTATAGTGTTTGCGAGCATAGAACAAAAGCAGCCTCACCAGAGTAAGCTTTTCGTCTCTTTCGTATCTAAATGAACACAGTGAACACACTCGCTCACTGTGTCCATTCATAACTGAAGCACAGTAGACTATGTTTACTATGCTTCGGTTTGTGAATGAACAGGAAGCTGCTCAGCACAGATTACTCCCCATTCATTCACTGCCCCATTCAGCTGAGGTTGCAGAGAAAAGCATGTGTGTTTGAGCTTTGGGATGCACACCCTAATGCTATAGGCTGTGCTCACCTATGGACCGATCCATGTACGTATGTAAAAAAAAATAAAAATACTTGGAATGCAGCATTAAACACCTGATTTTACCTGATAAAACTGGTTTAATTTGGCTGGTGAATGGTTATCATAATTGGAGTTTTTTATTGGTACAAAGGGTATCTAAAATCTAAACTCAAGAACAAAATTACAATACACTGCAGCTTACCAGTGTTTAGATGTGACAACTGCATTCGTTTGAATTTTTCATGCTAAGTACACTATGACATGGAGAGGGGGGAGGAGTTTGTAGTCCAAATAAGGAGAGCAACCTGCTCCTCAATATACACAGTACCGTAATTGAGTGTTGTCACCCTCAGACAGGAATTTAATGGCAGGATCAAAAAATGAAAATAAAGGAAAAGAAGATCTAAAATAGAAAATAAATCTGCTACCATAGGCGTGCGCACAGGGTGTGCCAGGTGTGCCCAGGCACATCCTAATCACCCTGTGCTGCACAGGTTCCCCCTGCTGGTTGGCTGCAGAGAAAGGGACCAGGGAATCTCTATCCTCAGTTCCTTTCTCTGTCTCAAAAATGAGATATCAGGGGTCGTTTAGGCCCCTGATATCTCACCAAAGCCCCCCAATGGTGCTCCTAAAAAATTGTAAAATAAAATAATAAAAAAATATTGTAATAAATAATAAAATAAAAATAAACTACAACAGTCCTTGCCCACTGACACCATCGGCTAATCTACTGACACTGTCCATTGCCATATATATATATATTTATATACGCATGTGTGTTTGAGCTTTGGGGCACACACCCTAATATAATAGGCTGCGCACACCTATGTATGCTACAATTTATGAATTGTTATTCTTAGGTTAAGATACACTTTAATTTGTTTAATGATGTTAGAGAATTAATCTCTGGAGTCTGGGGGAAGCTGGAGGGTCTTGATATAGACCAGTGGTCTACGACCATTAATGTGTGCATCTCATGCATCTCACAAATCCATCTGATACCCCTCCAGGCATCCCTCAATATGGTATCTGCACATCCCTGTCGGAACTGTTGATTTATATGTTTTCCATAAGCGTAAAGCCTGATAAGACTTTTTAACATGAAAAATGTAATTGATTTCTAATTTTTCTTTTTTAAGTGTAATTTTCAAAAGAATTACTTTAAGTGAAACTCAACCTTTAATGAGAAAAAACTTCGAGGATTTTAGCAACATGTATTGCTGATTTCTTCCTGCCGCCATTTGTACTGAAACACATCAATGGATCCCACTAGTTTCCTACTTCCTGTAGCCAATTCTCATTTCCTAAGTGGTGAGTGTGAGAGTGTTGCTACCATGATCGTATGATGTCTTAAGCCTCGTACACACAAACAGAAATTGTGTGATGGCAGGGTTTTGTTAGAAAATCCAACCATTTGTATGCTCCATCGGACAATTGTTGTGGGATTTTCCGACAACAAATGTGGGATAGCATGTGTTAAAATTTTCCGACAACAAATGTGTGATGTCGGATTATCTGATTGTGTGGACACAAGTCCATCGGAAAAAAATTGAAAGTACAAACACGCATGCTCAGAAGCAATGCTAACCATAGCACAACATTAGCAGAAGTTGCCCAAAGGGTGGCGCTAAAGAGCTGAAAAACCATATTGTTTTGTATTTGTTGGCTGACAACGTTTTGCCGTCTGTATGCAGAACAAGTTCACGGCCAACACCCTTCGAAAAAAATTCCACAGCTTTGTCCGATGGAAATCTGATCGTGTGTACGAGGCTTTAGTGTTTGAATAGGTGAAAAACTGCAGGAAATAGAAGTTTTGTCCACCAAACACAAACCAATTACAAGGAAGCCATGTTTGAATTTTGTATTAATTAAAAAAAAAAATATTGCGCCAGAAATGTAATTTTATTAGCACTATATTTTTTTTTTTATAGAGGAGTGGTAGAGTATTGCACTGGGTGAAGAGAGAAGGGGCGGCAACTCCATGTCCATATTAAATGTAAATACTTTTATTGTCACGTGTTAAAAATACAAAAGCAGATGCGTTTTGGCACACCACATTGATCACTGCACACAATTAAAATGAGAAACATACTATATATAGAGTACAAAAAGGAGAGGAAAGGAACCCCACCCACCGGATGGGCAAGAATACAATTAAAGTGAAGAATCCATTAAACTGTGGAGGGCGAAAAAATAAATAAATATGTATTGCAAATCAGAACATCAATAAGAGACAAAACAACAAAAATATTATAGAGGAGTGGTAGAGTATTGCACTGAGTGAGCCATCAATCAGAAAGTTTGGAATTTAAGGGATCTAAAAAAATCCCAAAAGTTTGCATCTTTAATAACTTAGGTTAGCCTATAAAATGGTTCACCTAAAGGCATTATAAAACTTTTACACCTTGGTTTTTTAACCTGCATATAATATGCATTGCTTATGTACAGTTGATGTATGTAGTTGCATGGTGACATTTGTTGTCAAATAAGCACATCCTATAGTAGAGTAAATCTTCACATCCCGGCGACAACAGTTTCTTTTGTATTACAACATGCCTGGCATGGCACTGCACTTAATGCATGATCTCCATCACACTTCCTATAAAGTAGTTACATATCCCGAAAATCCCTGGGTCTCTGAGTCTAGTGCTCTGCAGGTGAAAGCTAAACAGTAATTAGATCTGACACAGACACAAGCAGGCAGAGCAATGAAGGGAAGAGATGTGTTTCATTATATTATCACTCCCACATTTGTAATGCAACACAGAGGGTTTGATGTGGTATGTATTGGATGATGTGTGACCCAGAACAAGGCGTTGCCTTGTCCCATTACTTAATAGAGCATAACTAGATGGATGAATACATGGACACAGCGGAATCGGTCAGCCATGACACTACAAACTGTGCCACAACATGTGCAAGGTAAAGCAAACAAGGAACACACAGAATATAACTGCACTAATACCTAGTTAAAACAACAAAAACATTAGAAAGTGCAAAGCTCCCAACTGTCCCTGATTTCGAGGGACTGCCCCTGATTTGTCTCTCTTTCCTCCTCATTTGTCCCTCATTTTGGTCTAATCAATACAGTTGTACAAAAAAAATTTTGTCTTTCAAAACATACGCTTTCTAAATTGCTGCATTTGCAAATTTAAAAAGCCAGTCTAAAGGAATAGTAGTGGTAAAAAAAAAGCACTTGTAGGTTTATCTAATATTTATTGTTTTGTATAATCCTCCTTTAAGGGGGGCATGACAGGGGGCATGTCCTATGCCTACATACATTTGCTAGCCCTCGTTGAGAGGTATGGAAAGTGTACAATGCCTTTAAACTCCAAACTTTCTGTAGAGGAAAGGATTGGAAAACGTATTGAATTTGAAACTTCTGGGAGAGTTGGATTCCTGCTTCCCCCTCTACACTCTGTGGTTCCTCCCCCTCTACACTCTGTGGTTCCTCCCGCTGGCCCCTAAATGACGACAGGACATATTGGTGACATAGGGGCTGGCGGATCGAACCACAGAGGGCAGCAGGGAAACTTAAACCTAAAAGTTTCACAAATGACAGATTCAAAAGATTATTTATAAAGCAGTTTTTCTTAATTTCCACCCTCATTACTAGCAGAGCAGGGAGTGGAAAATATTAACTTGCTGGGAGGTCTTTTTTTACAAAACTATTTTAAAGACAGGGTTATGTCGAGTATAGCCTACACACATTTTTTTTTTCCTTTTTCCTCACCATAAAAAATATTTTCCTGTCTTGTTTCAGTTAATCTCTGATTTTCCTTAAACCAAAAAAAATAAAAAATTGTATAATTTATGACAATGTATAAGAAAAAAAAAAAAGAAAGTGTTGTGTTTATGATTTATAATTATATAATTTATAAGCTACTTTACCTTTTTTTTCTTATTTTTTTTTTTATACCATTTCATGGCCAACAACATGATCTCTTCATTCTCCATAACAAGTGGCTTCCTCATAATTATAAAAACAGTTTTTAGGATATATCACATGCAATCTCAGGTTTTCCGAAAGCAAAAAAAAAAAATACTATTTTAGTTTAATTTTTTTAAATTTATGATAATGTATAAAAAAAGAAAAAAGTGTTATGTTTATAATTATATAATTTTTTAGCTACTTTGCCTTTTTTTATATATATATATTTACTTATGCCATTCAATAGCAACATAATTGTGCTTTATCACATTGCTTTGTATTCTATTGTTGTCTAAAAAAAGAAACATTTTTTAAAATGCAGAATAAAAACAAAAACAAAAATAAGCTTTTTTTTATATATCAATAGTAAAAAATTGTGCCTGTTGTTTATTTCATACTCTGCAAAACTTTTATTATAACTAGTAAGCGGTTCACAAGCCAGCCAAGTATAGCAACCTCAGATGTGGAAGCTCTCTCATTTTAAAGTACAACAATGTCAGGGTTTCTCAGCAGCTTCAAGGATAAAAACTGAACTCACTTAAACTAAAGCACAACAACCACGTAAAGATTTGCACCTCAATTATATATCTACAAGAGCTGGAAGCCGGATCATTAGTAGAACAGCACAAGCTGGTAGCTCAAGGCAAAATAAATCATTAATTCATCAGTGTTCCATGATATACACTCCAAGGGGTTTCTCTGCGAATCAATCCCATCAAACATATCCATCAAATATCTCTTCATTCTCCATAACAAGTGGCTTCCTCATAATTATAAACAACTGTTTTGACAATAAATCACTGAGCGGAGAACTGTTTATAGGATATATTGCTTGTCAGTCACTAAACCGAGTGCTTAGCTCTGCTAGGTGTTATTGGTTTTGATTATTATATTGAGAATAAATTAAACCATTTTACTGGTACCAAGGCTGCTTTCAGGTTGGTGGTTTTATTGGACATCGACATTACAAAACGCATGAACAGCTTTTAGGAAGGCAAGGAAAAAACGATCGGCGGATTGCTAAGGTAATGTGGGAAACATTGACTCTGTGGATTGCTAAGCTTACTTTACATTTTTTGCTTCATTTTATCTCTGTTATTATACGGGTCATGGTAAGAAGGGACTAAAAGAATGAAAAAGGCCTCCAACAGTACAGTAAAGTCTTTTTATAACAAAAGATATTCACAGGTTTTGTTCCATGAAACATTCCAAAAAACATTAGCGACGTATAGAACCGTGCCAATTATTTCAAATTGCGAGAATTTTTTTTTTTCTGAAGCTCAATGGGGCATTGAGCACAATAGAAACCTGACAACAGGTGCAAAAAAAAAAAAAGTGAGCACAACAACGTGAAGCACACAAAAAAAGTGCACAGGGGGTATACATGGTCCTTCTCCAAAGCGAAAGGACCCTAGACCTAATCCCCTGGGGCACAAGGCTCCTGACAGGGACTGGGTTTCTCGTGGTCCACCCAGCTGAAACCAGGCAGATCCCTTTCTTTGAGAGGCCTGCCGAAGCTAGGCCAGTCCGGGTACTAGGGGGTGCTCCCCCTAAGGGAGACCACATAGTAGAGGAAGAACTTCACCAAAAGGCCACCCCAAAACTTTCATGGCAAGTCCAAGGGGCAATAAGTGCTTCGGTGTTGCAAATTGAAACAATTTCAGGTTAATTGGTCATCACCTGTGAGTGTATGGAAGCCATGGCTTCTTTGGAGTAGGGCTTTGGACCCAACGAGACAGGTTATGGTGAGAAGGGCCGAAAACCCTTCCTGACAGAGACAGCAATAGGCTGCTACCAGGTACTAACACTGCTTGCATTTAGAAAATACATTTAAGGATGAAAGAATAAAAACAGAGCAGCATTCGTTTGTTTCTATGTCTACATGGAGCACAGCTTTAATGCTCGGTCTCCGCTGAGCACTTGGAAGTCTGCAGATACACATGCCTGATGTCAGAATTTGACAACTCTGTGCCTGATCCAATAAACACTGTAAATATTGTGCAATGCTATGGAGTATTCAATATTAGATGTTCCAACTAAAGTTAAATGGAGGTGGCACGCTGAACGTTACAAAATTATTTTAGATATTAGGCCTCGTACACACCAGCGGATCTGTACGCCGCATTAGAGGAATTCCGTCGGAAAAAACGTCTGAGTTTATTCCGACGAGAAAACCGGTCGTGTGTACAGGGCATCATGCCTTGTACACACAAGCGGAATTCCCGACAGGAAAAGTCAGACAGAAGCTTTTCATCGGATATTCCTTGCCCCATCGGATTTTTTCCATCGGAAATTCTGACGGAATTAGAGAACATGTTCTCAATTTTTCGTTGTGTGTACAGGGCATTACAGGAGAGAATTCCCCTTCCTAGGGGTAGATTTACTCTCACTTCCTGTTGTCTCCTTCCATTTGTAAGTAGGAGTCGTTTGTAAGTTGGATGTTTGTAAGTAGGGGACCCCCTGTATTCCTGGTCTCCATCTGGAGAACATGTTAAACTTGGGTATCAACATCTTTTAGTACAGGAAGGGTCATTCAAACTTTAGCATTGTTGCAATCCATTTACTGTCTTCTGTTCTATAACATATGAATAAATGATAAATATAGAACATTTTTCTTCCATCTCTTCTGAAAACCAGAGGCCGTTTGCCAAGACATTCTTCATGCGTCAATTTCTGATTATTACGATGAGCTAAACTAATCTGATCCTTATAAATCTTTTATTGGACAGGCAGTTTTCTTATTAACAACAGCTTTAAATGACTCTTTTAGTGCTAATAAACCCACTGATGATTAACACCAAGAGATCCCTCAATTCTCTCAGACAGTAAGACGATTAATTGCGTACTTTGATGGCCCAGTTATAGTTTTCCACTTTTAAGACACTGCCCTTAATTTGTTGTCATGGCTGCCAAGGAAATTCTCGCCGGTTATAAAGCCTCAGCCGTGATTGAGATATGAGCCGCTGTTAAATTTAACAGGCGCGTTCCATTGGTCCTAATTTGCTTTCGGTCAAGCGAGCGTAGATTATCGATGCAGCCGGGTAGAGGTATTACCTCTAGCGCCTTTTGGTTATTAAAGATAGATTTTATATGCATCGTAGAAAGCAAATTTACAAGCATATGTGAAGGTGTTTGTCCCAGCCGTGTAGGCTTTGACAGGCGCTATAAAAAAAAAGCAAATAGCAAACTCAAACGAAAAGCCCAGAGGCCCCAACACAGCGTAATGGTAATTTAAGAATGTATATGTGAACTTTTGCAACTTCACATGATGTTTTTTACTGTTGGAAGAGTGTTATGGGGTTACAACTTGTATAACTACTATGGGGAACAGTGCACAAAGGTATCTTTAAAGTCTACTTCCACTCTTTCAGTCTAATTAACCACTTCAGCTCCGGAAGCTTTATCCCCCCCTTCATGACCAGGCCATTTTTTTTTCGCTACAGCACTGTGTTACTTTAACCCTTCAGCCCCGGAAGAATTGGCTGTGCAATGACCGGGCCATTTTTTGCAATTTAGCACTGCATTAATTTAATTGACAATTGCGCGGTGCTGTACCCAAATAAAATGTATGGCCTTTTTTTCCCCACAAATAGAGCTTTTTTTGGTGATATTTGATCACCTCTGTGTTTTTTTTTTAATGTTTTGTGCTATTAATAAAAAAAAGGGGGTATGGGATAGGGTTTTAGGGGTAGGGGGAATAAGCGTAGAAGGTATGGATGAAGGAATAGAATGTTTTTTTGTTTTATTTAATGTGTGACTGTGTTTACATACACACACATATATATACATATATATATATATATATATATATATATATATATATATATATATATATATATATATATACACACACACACACACAATAAAAATAAAAAGTGAATATTCAAAAAAAAAAATTAATAAACAAAAAAAGGCAGATAATTTTGAAATAAAAAAATTTTTTTTTCTTTCTGCTACAAAATCCAATCAGATAATAAAAAAAAAGAATTTCTTCATCAATTTAGGCCAATATGGATTCTGATTTGGTAAAAAAAATCTCAATGAGCATATATGGATTGGTTTGTGCAAAAGTTATATCATCTACAAACTATGGGTTATTTTTCTCGAATTTTTTTTTTCTACTAGTAGTGGCAGCGATCAGCGACTTATAGTGGGACTGTGACATTGCGGCGGACAAATCGGACACTAAGTGATACTTTTTTGGGGACCAGTGATACCAATACAGTGATCAGTGCTAAAGATATGCACTGTCACTGTCACTGTACTGATGACACTGGCTGGGAAGGATTAACATCAGGGGCAATCAAAGGGTTAAAAATTATCCTGGGGGGTGCTTGTTAACTGGGGGGGGGGGTGTTTTTACTATGGTAAGGCAGAAATCTTTGTTCCTGCTTAGCAGAAACACTGGATCACTACCTTCCCTACTGACAGAATGGTGGTCTGCCTTGTTTACATAGGCAGACCACCATTCTGCCTCTCTCTGGAATAATTGCTCCAGCCGCTGATTTGCTCCCGCTTTGTCCAATCACATCGGGAGCGGGTTGCCGGTGATGCACGTGCCCGCCCCAGACCCGGAAGTGCAAAATCACATACCTGTATATATATATATATATGTACTGTATACGGTCGACAAGCGGTTAAAAAAAAATCATTATGGGGGAGCTGGAGCAATCAAAATCTGGAGCAGCTGTGCATGGTAGCCAATCAGATTCTAATTTCAGGTTGTTCACTAAAGCTTTGACAATAAAACCTGGAAGCTGATTGGTTTCTACAGTACGTAGAGCTGCACCAGATTTTGCACTGTGGATTTGCAGCACTTAGAGACCTATTATATAATGCTGTTTTACCATCCCCCAACTTTACATGCACTGCCGCTCCTCTGAAAATCCATGAAATCCAGGCTAATCCAAGCTAACCATGAAGCAAAGTAAAAGCAAGGCGGAATCACATCTCCCCGGTGCTTAAGAATCTACACTGGCTCCCGATAGCAAAACGGGTTGAGTTCAAGGCACTCTGTCTGGTGTTTCGGGCCTATTGGCAAATAGGTCCGATGTACTTATCGAATATGACACAACACTACTGTCCACCCAGAGAGCTTCGCTCGACTGACGCCCTGTTAGCAATTATTCAATCTAGTCGATCAGCTTCAAAAGGTGGCCGCCGGCTCCAAACACTGGGGAACTCTCTTTGGAACCAGCTCCCTTATCAGCTCCGATGATGGCCTTCCGTAAGAGCTTGAAAACACTTATTTTTTCACAAGCCTACAGATAGAGACTTGGCCTTCCAAGCCCTTAGCAGGACGCTGCCTTAATCCCAGGCTGCGGTCCATAGTCAGGGAGTAGGGATAGGCTTTTTGTGCCCTGACACCCCCCCCCCCCCTTCTTTTATATTTCTGTTTATTTCTTGTCTGTTCCCCTCTTTTACTTAGATGTCCTAGTTTCTTCTTTTTGCTCTTGGGAACTGGATACCCCCAGCTTGTTGGTAAGCGCTTAGACGCGAGTTTCACAACTCGCATTCGGCGCTCTATAAGTATTTATTCCAATCCAATCCAATCCAATCCAAGGTGTAAACAGGACTGTAAGCTAACCATTATATATATAATAGAAAATGCCGTGAGGGATGAAGTCTGTTGGAGGAAATGTAAGTAAAGCTCCCTTTAATTCCACGTTAAACTCTTCTGAGCAGCAAGATGACGAGTCTGAAGAAAGCACTGAAGACTTTTGCCGCGTACAGACGATCGGACATTCTGACAACAAAACCGTGGATTTTTTTCTGACGGATGTTGGCTCAAACTTGTCTTGCATACACACGGTCGCACAAATGTTGTCGGAAATTCCGATCGCCAAGAACGCGGTCACGTATAACACATACAACGGCACTATAAAACGGAAATTCAATACCAAGTGCGCCACCCTTTGGGCTCCTTCTGCTAATCTCGTGTTAGTAGAATTTTGGTGAGAGACGATTCGCGCTTCCGAATTTTGTGCGTCGTAATTGTCTACACACGCTCAGAATTTACGAGAACAGATTTTATTCTCGGACAATTGGAGAACCAGCTCTCAAATTTTTGTTGTCGTAAATTCCGACAACAAATGTCCGATGGAGCGTACACGGTCGGAATTTCCAACAACAAGCTCCCATCGAAAATTTGTTGTTGGAAATTCCGATCATCTGTACGCAGCATTTGAGTTTTGAGGAAGACAACGCTGAACTTCTTGGACTGGCAAGTATCTGTTTTTTAGGTCAGCAGCTACAGTTTTTGTAAAAACCCGATTGAAGTTCCTCTTTAAGTAAGACCCCCCTACTAAGTCATAATGTTAAAAATGGTAATCTGTGCAAATATGCTTTAGTACTTATTTTATTATTACTTCACACTGAGATTTATCAGCCACAGGAGCTGATGGACCTCACAGTTATGCAATTGTATTTCAATTTTCAGCAGTGTGAAATGATTATAGACAGTCTAAAATTACAAAAGCATAATGGAGACACAATCTTGGCATGCTGAGCAAATAGTTCTTTGATACATGCAGGTTCCATTTTAAATATGTATGAAAAAGAACATTAAAACACCAAAGATATTCTTTTGTCTGCATACAGTTGGCTACTTCCAACCGCTCGGCGCAAACAATCGTTAGAAAATAAACTCTGCGATAAGATACCTGTTAATAATAAATGCAAAAGATCTATATTTAGAATGGTTGGCATTTGTTTTTTTTTTATGAATAAATCAAAATGTGACACTTCCTAAATCCCAAATGGATTGGAAGTTTGGACGTGTTAATGCAAACTTCCCTGAATATTTCATGCTGATATATAATCAGACTGACATTTCTAAACAAACACCACTCATTATTTAATCCAGACAATTTCTGATTCATCATTTTCATGAGCAAAGCTTTTAAAGTGAATTTTGCATTTATATGCTGAAGTATACTTAAAGGGTTTTCCACGGTTCTCTTGTCGGATTTTCCGATCGTGTGTACGCGGCATAAGTCTAATTTCTTGGAATTTTTTTTAGCAGATAAACAAATAATAATATATATACCGTATTTTTCGCTCCTTAAGACGCACTTTACCCCCCCCAAAAAAATGGGGAGAAATGCCTGTGCGTCTTATGGAGCGAATACTAATAGCCGCCACCATCTCACAATACAGGGCAGCGCTGGGTGATCTCATGTCACGCAAAGAAGAAATAAACCAGAGCAGCCCCAGCGGCCGAATGGAGTACTGCCGCTCGGGCTGCTCTGTCTTCTGAGTGACAGGTGGACAGGCGACTGTGATGATGTCCTCGCCAGTCTCTAGGCACAGAACAGGCTGTATTTAAAGTGGAGTTCCACCCATTTTTTTATGTTTGTCTGTGCTGCATGCTCTAATCTCATAGTGTTCAGAATGGACAATTTTTATTTAATTTGGTGCTTGTAAATACCTTTATTTTGTAGTCCTTCATTACTTCCTCCTCCTTATTTGCCTAGGCTATTTGCAAGGGTTTCTGGGATAGGCATCATGTTTCCCAGTAGTCCTTGCAAACCTGACTGAAACCTATTACATTGCTTGTGCACTGAGCATGTGCGAGATATGCAAAGCTGAAATCCAGGAAGTCATACAGTCTGGCTTCATGATGCCCACACTTAAGATGGCCACGGTCTATTTCTAGATTATAAACCATTTAAATGCTGTAACAACCTAACAAAACGGACCTTAGTTTACAGACTAACTTTACTAGAATACATTAAGCTTGTGTATTACAGGGGTATTTATATTTAAAAAGTGAAATTGTGGGTGGAATTCCCCTTTAATGGACGCAGGTAAGGCTGCAAGTCAGGCTGCATTTAATGGTGACAAGTCAGGCTGGATTTACTTGGCACAAGTCAGGCTGGATTTAATGGGCACAAGTCAGACTGCATTTTATGGGACTGGTAAGGCTGCATTTATTTGGCACAAGTTAGGCTGCATTTAAAGGGCACAAGTCAGACTGCATTTTATGGGACTGGTAAGGCTGCATTTATTTGGAACAGGTCAGGCTGCATTTCATGGGCACTGGTAAATATTTTGGTACACCATTTGGTTTCAGAATATTTATTTTTCTTGTTTTCCTCCTCTAAAACCTAGGTGCGTCTCATGGTCAGGTGCGTCTTATGGAGCGAAAAATACGGTAATTTCTACACATGCCTATTTTAATTGATTATTAAATAATTTCTCTCCTTTCCAACCTGCTTTCTCCACCAAGTACTAAGCCATGTTTTGCTTGGGGATCAAATACTTATTTTACTCACTGAACTGCAACTCAATTTATAACATTTATACCATGTGTTTTTTTCTGGATTTTTGGTTAATATTCTGTCTCTATCATTTAAAATACACTTATGATAAAAATGATAGACCCTTAATTTCTTTGTAAGTGGGCAAACTTACAAAATCTGCAGGGGATCAAATAATAATTTTCCTCACTGTATGCAGCCAATGATGTCATCTGCACATGCGCTCTGAAGGAACTCCACCCATGGCGCTTCTTCAGCGTTCTCTGCCCTGACCAGCGGCTCCCACGCACATGCGCAGGAGTGACATTACTTGGCTCCGGTCAGTCACGCAACCGGAGTCCGCGGACCCGGAAGGAAGACGAGTGAAGATGCATGCGGCCTCCAGTGGTGACGATGAGGGCTACGTTTGCAGGTAATTTTCACATAACGTGTTAGTATGTGATGCATACTAGCACATTATGCCCTTACTTTTGTAGGTCAGAAAAAAAAGGACACTTTGCTTCCTCTTTCAATTCTGGTGAGATACTCCCCAAGGGTTAAATACATCTAATGGGGAGCAGAAACAGCAGCTTTTCTCATTAGAACACAGAGCATTAACCAGGTAATTATAATGAACTAGTCCCACCCATTTAGAACCAGTCAGCAAAGGACATGGTGAACCAAACAGCTATTTTTTCAAAGCAGCCAACCATTGGAATCTCTGACAAAGTTTGTTAACATTCTCAAATTGTACAATCACCCATGCAGGGTTGTTTTTTATTTTTTTGTTTTTTTTCTTAACAAATGTAGAGTTACTATTTAAAGCAACCCTGGCAGGTCTACGAAAAATTCAAATTAAATGTACTTGCAATAGAAGAGGATTTAGAAGATACATATATAAACATTTATAAGTGTTTACTAAGGTACAAGTCAAATTGTAGGCATTCTGGGAAATAAGAATTTCAGATATGGTGAGATACTCGACTCTCCAGAAGGTCTGTGCACTTAAGGCAATGTGGGATACCTGTGTGTTTCTACTATATGCCATGGTTCCATCCTTTGACCCTTAAGTCAATACAGAATTCAGCAGTGACGTCGGGATCAGAGGATGGAAACACAGCATGCATTGGAGAACAAAGGTATCGAATACTACTGAAAGTGTCAAATACTGAGGGCTCTATAGGAGGATAAAGCTGTGGAACAAAGGAGGGGAAGTAGGAGACATGGACTGCCATAAACACTCTTGCAGAGACATTTAATCTGCATTTTTTATTTTTTCAAACCAGACAGTGTTGCTTTACTTTTATAATGAAACATACCAGTACACAAAAAAAAAAAAAAATATATATTATATATATATATATATATATATATATATATATATATATATATATATATATATATATATATATATATATATACATACATACATACATACATTTATTTAAAGATAGAAATTGCATTATTGCATTTATATATTTTGAATTGCCATTTTCAGTCAAGCACATGGAGCCCCAGACCCTTCCTTTACACGTTTCTATGACTATCCCCTTCAAATATGCGCAAATAAAAAAAAATATATATATATATATATATTTTTTTTTACAGGGCTCAACAGCTCATTGGGAAAATAACACAAATCATTAAATAAGTCTTCCCCTCCACTTATGTCTGTTGAGTGCAGATGGCTTCTATATAAAGTTTCAAATAGAGAGACACAGAGATAGTGCTCTATCTTTACACAGAGCTTTTTTTCTTAGAAAATAGGTGCAGGAACTCAACCACGATCCCGTTCAGATGAGCCAGAGGTGGTGGAACTGAGTTCCCCCAAGTTCCCCCTGAAAAAAAGCCCTGGGCCAGATTCACAGAAGAGATACGACGGCGTATCTCTGTGTTACGGCCGTCCTAACTATGCGACTGATTCATAGAATCAGTTACGCATAGCTAGCCCTAAGATCCGACAGGTGTAATTGAATTACACTGTCGGATCATAAGGATGCAATTCTAGGCCGGCCGCTAGGTGGCGAGGCCATTGCGGTCAGTGTAGAATATGCAAATGACTAGTTACGGCGATCCACGAAGATCCGCGCGTTCGTCGCAATCTCGTACGTCGTCGCTCGTCGGTTTTTCCCGTCGCAAAGTTACACCTGCTTTAACATGGCTTATCTTTAGATCAGCCATGTTAAAGTATGGCCGTCGTTCCCGCGTCGAATTTCGATTTTTTTTTTTTGTGCGTAAGATGTCCGGGAATACGAAACGCTGTAACGCACGTCGCATTTAAAAAAACCGTTGGGGGCCGTAATTTTGCGCAATGCACGTCGGGAAATTTCCTAACAGAGCATGTGCAGAACGTTCGGCGCGGGAACGCGCCTAATTTAAATGGTGCCCGTCCCATTTGAATTAGGCGGGCTTGCGCCGAGCAGAATTACGTTACACTGCCGCAAGTTTACATTAAGAGCTTTGTGAATCAGGCACTTACGCTGTAAACCTGCGGCGGTGTAACGTAAATGGGATATGTTACGCTGCCGCAGCGTAACGTATTTCTTTCTGAATCTGGCCCCCTGTCTTTATATAACTCAAAATGCTCTGAGACCATCATTATAGGTAAACACTCAGAATGAATATTTGTTTAACATTTATTTTTTTGTAGAAATATAAAAAAAAAAAATCTAAAAACATGAATTTAAAAATGTATACATAACAAAAAATAAATAAATAATTAAAAAAACTCAATATTTTCCCATGGAAGAAAAACTTCAAATCAGTCAAGAAAAAGCCGGACGACTCTTTTGCCATGATTATAAGCAAATGTGAAAATCTGCATATTTTGCACACTGTAATAGGTATGGACAGCATGGGAAAACAATCCCCCCCCAAAAGAGGTTCTGTTACTTGCCCATTTTGTATACTTAAAGCTGAACTCCAGGAAAAAAAAATGGAAATATATTCAATAATAACCATGAAGGACATAAACTCACTTCGTAGGCACAGAATGCCTTTGCAAACCCAATTATTATTACATGATCACTGTGCTGTACATAGCCTGTGCAGAAATCAGAGCTGTGGGAGGGACTTAGAAGGCCCCACCCACTACAGGCTACCTGCAGAAAGCTATCGGAGGGGGGCGGTGACAAGACCAGTCCCGCTGCACAAAGTGAGAGAACAGCAATGACTGGTCTGTGTTACGGAGGCAAAATGCAGATGTTTTTTCATGTTAATTTACTGAACAGAACTGGAAGAAATGCACAAAGGATACCAACAACACGCATGGCTCTTGTGTTAAGAAAATGTTTGTTTAGCCTGGATTTCAGCTTTAAATGTACTGCTTGGTAACGATCCTCTTCAATAGACTCTAAACAACTCTAAAGCACAAGTTGACCTGAATAACAAGATATGGCAATTAATATAATTTTATGAAAAAATAAAAAATGTAAATGATATACAAAGAAAGTATTAAAAATGAAAGAAAATCAGAACTACAGATTTTTAAAACATAAAACCACAAGTGTATACAGGTAGATATATGCTATTATAGGCACTGTATGATGTAGAATTATTTTCATTTCAATGACATCCTCTGCCCCAAGCAAGGACAAGCTCAGGTACACTCCTGCTCACACTCAGTCTTTGCCGGTCAGCTTGGGTTGACCCACAGTGGGTCCTGCCTGCCGCCTGGGACCTCCGCGGTTAACCCCATGCAGGTGCGGGAAGGGTCCTGGGCAGGGCCGCCATCAGGGGGGTACAGGCAGTACACCTGTAAGGGGTCTGGAGGTTCCCAGGGGCCCGGAGGCCCACAGGGCCCCAGATGGCAACCCCCCTTTTTTTTATTTATTTTTTATAAAAAAATATATATAGTTTTTAAATATATTTTTATTTCATTTTTTATTAAAGGGCTAATTTTTTTTTATAGGGGTCCGGAGGTCCCCAGGGGCCCGGAGATCCCCAGGGCTCTGGATGACAACCCCCCTTTTTTTATAAAAAAAAATATCTTTTTTTTATATCTTTTTTTATTTCTTTTATTTTTGATATATATATATTATATTATTATTATTATTATTATTATTATTATTATTAAAGGGCCCAGAGGGCCCCGGATGGCAACCACCCTTTTTTTATAATTTTTTTTTAATATTATTTTTGTATTTTATTAAAGGGCCCAGAGGTCCCCAGGGCCCCAGATGGCAACCCCCCTTTTTAAAAATAAATACATTTAAATATATATTTTTTATATATATATATTTTTTTCTTTTTATTAAAGGGCCCAGCCAGAGGTCCCCAGGGCCCCGGATGGCTACATATATATTTTTCTTTATTTCTTATTTTTTTGTAAAGGCCCCCCGCTTCTCAATTCGTGGCAGCCTCCCCGCTTCTCAATTTCAGGCGGCAGCACACCCCCCCCCCCCCCGGTTCTCTTCTCCAGGGGGCCCATGCCAGAAGCTGTGTAAGGGGCCCCATAATTCCTGATGGCAGCCCTGGTCCTGGGTGCCGCCTGGAGCTGGATCGCGGCCAGATCTTGGCCTCCATGAAAAAAAAAGCAGCACAGTTACTAGCTCATCTCTGTGCTTCTCTGCTCTCTCCTATCAACAAAAAAACTTTGGGACTTCAATTTTTGAGTGAAGTCCCGCATTACATGGTCAAGGGTAAAGACATTACCTTGGGAGTCACTGAGAGAAGCAATAAAATGGTTAATTCTCTGGCAATCAAAATGTCAAATATGAGTTTTGGGGGGGAGGGGGGGGGACTAACCCTTTAGGGCCCATTTATACTTCCACCCGTAAAGTATAAGCATAAAATCCACATTTATATATGATCACTGGGAGAGGACAAACCTCAATGTGTTTGCACCTTTAACCAATGACAAGCATACATTTCGCTTTGGCTTTCGTTCCCTTTATGAATTTCAAGTCAACAACAATTGTAAGGAATTTTGCCGATGCTGCAAAGCGTTCATTAATTTTTATCATCTTCCCTCGGCCTTCAGTGGATCCCATGCAAACAGAAAGCATTAGAGCAAGCTGACAAAGAATTTTCCTTGAACTTAGACATCGCTGGAACTTTAAAAGAGATTGCTTTGATGCTGCCAATATGTAGATGGGAAAGCCTTGATCCTTTTACCAACACTCTCCCTATTCAGTGGTACAGCGTGTATCCATCACAACAAAGTGCTTTGATAAAATAAATTAAATGGAAAATGCAGATTTTTTTTCCACAGGTTTTTTTCCTTAATTCTTGAATGGTTTAATGGAGTGTTACTGCATAAGGTCATAACAATTAATTGGGCCAGATTCAGAGACAAGATACGACGGCGTATCTAGTGATACGCCGTCGTATCTCTGAGTGCGGGAGGTCGTATCTATGCGCCTGATTCAGAGAATCAGTTACGCATAGATATCCCTAAGTTCCGACAGGTGTAGGTGTCTTACACCGTCGTATCTTAGGCTGCATTTTCAGGCTGGCCGCTAGGTGGCGCTTCCGTATATTTACGTGAGGAATATGCTAATTAGGTAGATACGGCGATTCAGAAATGTACGTCCCGCCGGCGCATTTTTTTACGTCGTTTACATTCTGCTTTTTTCGGCGTATAGTTACCCCTGCTATATGAGGCGTAGCTAATGTTAAGTATGGCCGTAGTTCCTGCGCCGAGTTTTGAATTTTTTACGTTGTTTGCGTAAGTCGTTCGCGAATACGGCTTTACGTCATTTACATTCAAGTCGAATCCAATACGTCCTTGCGGCGTAATTTGGAGCAATGCACACTGGGATATTTTACAGACGGCGCATGCGCCGTTCAAAAAATACGTCAAAGACGCGGGGTCAAGTACAATTTAAATAAAACACGCCCCCCAACATCCCCATTTGAATTAGGCGGCCTTACGCAGCAACACATACGTTACGCCGCCGTAACTAAAGGCGCAAGTTCTTTCTGAATACAGAACTTGCGCCCAAAGTTACAGCGGCGTAACGTATCGGAGACCGCTTCCGGGTATGGTTTTCGGGACTGGGCGTTCCTATTTGATTGACAGGCTTCCGACGGTCGCATATATCGCGTCACAAGTATCCGAAAGAAGCCGAACGTCGGTGCGGCTCTATACGGCGCCTGCGCACCGACGTTCGGCTACTTTCGGAAAATCGTGACGCGCAGTATGCGACCGTCGGAAGCCTGTCGGAAGCCTGTCAATCAAATAGGATTCAAACAGTCCCGCAGCCCATACCCGGAAGCGACGGAGAAGATCTATCTCTAAAACAGTAAGTACGGCTTCGATTTTAAAAAAAGCACCCGATTCCCCTTCACAAAACGAGCCTCAATCTAATGTTAAAATTGTTTTTTGGGTGAACCTCCACTTTAAAGCGGTTGTAAGGAGAATTTTATTTAAATAACAAACATGTTATACTTACCTCCACTGTGCAGTTCGTTTTGCACAGAGTGACCCCGATTCACGTTTTCTGGGATCCCTCGGCGGCTGTCTCTGGTCCTCCCCGCAAGAACTTTCCACCTTCATGCGAGAGAGCTTGCATGGTGGTAAGTTCTTGCGGGCGCGCTCCCGTGATACAGCCGGCAGCTGTAGCCGCTCACTGTATCACTCGGGCCCGCCCCCTGGTGCGCTGCTTCATTGGATGTGATTGACAGCAGCGCCACCCAATGGCTGCGCTGCTTTCAATCCATCCACTCTAGCCAATCAACGACCAGGCTGAGTGGCGAAGAGGACGTCGGGAGCGAGCGCTGCAGGTGAACGGGCTCAGGTAAGTAAAACGGGGGGCCGGTATTGTCAGATGTTTTTTTACCTTAATGCATAGGATGCATTAAAGAGGAGTTCCACCTAAAAATGGAACTTCCTCTTAACCCACTCCTCGCCCCCTTACATGCCACATTTGGCATGTAATTTTTTTTGGGGGGGAGTGGGGGCTTCAGAAGAAGGGGACTTCCTGTCCCACTTCCTCCTTCCGCCGAGGGGCTGCAAAGGCGATTAAGCTTAATCGCCTTTTGGCAGCCCCTCCCTGTAGGCGATCGCCTAGGACACGTGACAGGTCCTAGGCGATCGCCTGTCCAATCAAACAGCGCCGCGCACGCAATGCGCAGTGCCGCTCGCACATGCGCAGTGGGTGCCCGGCCGTGAAGCCGAAAGCTGTCACGGCCGGGTGCCCACAGTGACAATGAAGACGCCAGCCGGGGAGGGGGGGAGAGGAGCGGAGCCCCGGCCGGCGCGTCGCTGGAACACTGGAGCAGGTAAGTTTTACTTTTTGTAGCTGCTGACTTTTAATAAACTTAAAAAATGGGTGGAAAACCCCTTTAAGGTGAAAAAACATGTACCTTTAGTGTCCCTTTAAGGAAGAATAGAATAGGAATGAGAGGAACCAACAATTCCTTAATATAGCAATTCGTAAAGAAAATAAGAAAAAAAAAGTTGAGAAATGGAAATAAGAACTGCACAATGATTGAAATTCTTCTGGAGTGGTCCAAGCACGATTCTAGAGACAGGCCCATATAACCTAACATGATAATTGAATTACACATACTAATTAGTCTATGCTAATTCCGATTCCAAGTGAATATGCTATTTGACAATTTAATTACCAGCACAATAAACAGAAAGGTGACTCCTGCCTTTCAGTCATTTGGCCCGAACTAACAACTTGGCCTTGATCATTACGGTCTAAAGAGCAGCGATGCTGAGGGTTCCATAAAAAATATGATTGCTGTCTAATTGCCTGAGCATGGTCCCTCTTTCATACTTGATCGGTGCTTTTAATTCATTTGATTAATGTAGCCAGACATTTGGGCTTCTTCCCCCAAGTTAATTGCATCGGTGGCCACAAAGGGATTAATATTTCACATACGCAGGTTTGAAAGGTAAACAGAAAGCTGATGTCAATTTTAATTTTTGCCAATGCATTTCTGCAATACAGATCACTGTATCTTCCAGATTAAATGATGCACCAAAATTCTAGATAACAAACTAGGAAGATGATACAATACTGCCTAAGCTGCTGCAAAGCGGAATAAGACACCAGAAAGCTTCTGTCTTTATTAGCGCTGTTTTTCACACGATGCACTTTCCTTTGCTCCGTCAGACAATTACTTAATGCCCCTATACAGGCAGACTGCCAGCTCTGCTCAGGATCTCTTGCCACTGTTGGGTTGGGGAGGGGCTTTTATTGATGAATACATGAACGCCCTGACCCAATTCACCAGCATATTTATATGGATCTTGCTAAAGAAAGTGCATAAAACACAGGGCGACTAAATGCTAGATATGTGCATTCCCGTTCGTACGAATGTTATTTTCGTACGAAATTGTTAATTTTCGTACTCGCAGAATAATGTGTACATACGAAAAAATGAAAGCACCAAAATACGAAAACGACGGGATTACGAATGAGCCGCATAACGAACAACCGCAAATACGAACGAACGATCTGACGAAAATACGACAAAACGAAAACGGCAAAAGAACGAAAATTACATCTATAACAAAAGATTTGCATTCTGTATCCTGTTTGAATCCCCTCTCTGCTCGTATCCTCAGCCGCATGTCCACATGACACCTACAACAAAAGATTTGCATTCTGTATTTTGTTTGAATCCCCTCTCTGTTCGTATCCTCAGCCGTATGTTCACACGACATCCACAACAAAAGATTTGCATTCTGTATCCTGTTTGAATCCCCTCTCTGCTCGTATCCTCAGCCGTATGTTCACACGACATCCACAACAAAAGATTTGCACTCTGTATCTTGTTTGAATCCCTTCTCTGTTCGCACCCTCAGTCGTATGTTCACACAACATCCACAATAAAGCCAAATAAACTTTTCTGTGGATTTTCATCTGAAGGGAGATCAGTTGGCCAGACTTTTGAACCCAAAAATGGTTTTCTGATGGAGTTTAAAAAACAAACACATTTTCTGAGAACGAACGGAAAACGATCGTTTTTATGTTTGTTGTTAAAAAAGTCTGACCAAGTGTATGGGGCTTAACAATCGTTAATATGGATGAGCCGCGTGTTGAAAGTGCCGCGAATCCCGCAATATATTTACGAAAGTACAAAATGACGAAAATCCTTTGCCCACATGACATCCACAACAAATTGTCATAGATGTCACACGAACACACGACCGAAAACACGAACAGAAAAAGGAATCCAAAACACAGAATGCAAATCATTGACGAAAATTCACGAAAATTATTGTCTACCAAGTAACGAACATGAATTAAACAGAATAACGAACCATCCGCATGTACGAAAATAAAACGGTAATGAAAATACGAAACGATCGGAATACGAAAAAATCTCGTCATACGGAAAACGAACGGGAACGAACAGGGAAACGAACCTACGGAACGATACGAAACAGAACAAAAAAAATATTTTTTTTTCTGTGCACATGTCTACTAAATGCTGTGAATGCCAGTATTAAAGTGTACCAACGTCCCGATAATATGTAACTGGAACCTAATCTGGACTAAATGAAATGGACTTTAGACGGTACAAGTAAATATAGTAGAAAATCTATAGATATATTTATTCATAAAAAAAGAGGATATATGAAGAAAGGAATAATGTACAAAACTTTGTGAACAAAATAGTACAATGCCAGCATTATATCACAGTACATCATTTAGGAAATAATACATAAAAGTTTATACTCGTGCACATATGCCTATAGAGATAAAACCATACAGCACCAGAAAGTATGAAAAAACTTTTAAATCCTTAGGACTGGATTGGATATGCGGAAGAATGGATGTTGTTTTACTCGCTTTTACTCAACATGTTTCGCGTTGAAAACGCTTCATCAGGAGTATAACGGTCTAATAATGGACAAATATGACATGAACAAGAAACATCAAAGAGATGCCAATTAGTTAAACAATTAAACATGGCAAAAAACATACAGAAAGGAAATACGGAATTGATACGAAAACTGCTAAAAGGTTATTAATGGTGCATGGCAACACAGGAACCGTTACCCAAGAGAGAAACAGAGAAAGTCACCCAAAGACAATCATAAGCTGTAGTAGATGAAAAATGTTGTAAATTGTATAGAGGAGAGCAGCACATAGCAAAAAGTTCACAAAGTTTTGTACATTATTCCTTTCTTCATATATTCTCTTTTTTTATGAATAAATAAATATATCTATAGATTTTCTACTATATTTACTTGTACCGTCTAAAGTGCAATTCACCAGTATGGTAGATGGGAAGGAATCTGTCTCCGGCAGAGAGAATTTTTTTACGTCCAAAGTAAATCTGTCACAAAACTGCATAATTCAAACTGAGCATATGCTGAACAAGGTTCGACATATTCAAGATAATGCTTACGCAGTGGCAGTGCATCCATATAGGGTGCATGGCCGCCGCCCCCTCTCTCCTGCCACCTGTCTATCACCATCGATAGATTCATGCATTTCATGAATCTATCTATGGTCGCCGCTGCCGCCTCCTATTCAGGTGCCCGGCCCCTTTTCGAGCGCCGGGCACCTGAATTACAGCGGCAGGGTAATTTTTGGAAGCACCTGATTAGAGCCATAGGCATCCAAAAAGGTGAACAGCGGGCGCCATGCTGGGCGCTCGCAGTTCACTCAACGTTGTGTTAGGAAAGCAAATAAATTTTCACTTTCCTAGCACTGAACCGCCTCTCAGCCAATCAGGTGCTCAGATCTGTTACCTGTTATCTGATTGGCTGAAACGAGAGGCACTATCAGTCGTCCAATCATAGCAGAGGATGGGAAGACAGGACAGGAGAAGATATCGAGGAGCATGGAGACAACTGACACCACTCGCCGCCTGCCACTGTCACGCGCTGTCCCACTGGGCAGGTGGGGATGCACATTGGCAGCATTTGATGGGCACAGTAGCGGCATTTGATGGGCACTGGCAGAAATTGATGGGCACAATAGCAGCAAATGATGGGCACACTGGCAGCAATTGATGGGCACACTGGCAGCAATTGATAGACACAGTAGCGGCAATTGATGATCACACTGGCAGCAATTGATAGGCACAGTAGCGGCAATTGATGGGCACATTGGCAGCATACATATATATACACACACACACACACACGTGTGTTTGAGCTTTGGGGTGCACATCCTAATGCAATAAATGTGTGCACACCTATGCTCAGGAACATCTTAGTGATAATAAAATGTGTGGCTCTTTTGAAAAATTATACATTTATTGTATATTATGGTATGTCAGGAATGTATTCAGGTGGATTTTTTTACCGTCACAGGTTTGAGATGCCAAGGTTCATGACAGGGTTGCTTTATGTCTGGTGGGTGGGGTAGGGAATGGGACACAAAACAATGCTGTAGATGTTATTCCCAAGCTCAGACATTTCAGGCATTCAGGCGAAGGACACAGCTTCTGCCAACTATTCCTGCTGCCATCTTCAGAAAATATACAACAGACAACAGTGTCACAAGCTTCACTGAAATGATCGCCAAAAAGCTAAATTATAAGAAATAACAAAGGGCTAGAGGCACTTGGCAGGCTGGTAGTATTCTCCTATGAAATCCTTTGCGCTCATTACCTTTAATTCTGGACCTCTGCAGGGCCCTGAGCACCTCTGTTGTGTGTGGCAAAGTCTGCAACCAACTACTCACCAGTAGTCACTGCAGAATTACTACTAACTTATGTCGCGTACACACGACCGTTTTTCATGACGAGAAAACTGTAATTTTTTAGATTGGTCGTGAAAACCGGTTGTGTGTATGCTCCATAGCATTTTTCTCGACGAGAAAACTGCCTGCAAAAAAATTAGAACCTGTTCTATTTTTTCCCGTCGTTTTTCACGTCGTTCGTTTTCTCATCACGAAAATCACTCGTGTGTATGCTTTTCCAAGGGGGAAAAAACGTGCATGCTCAGAATCAAGTATGCAGCCCAAAAGGTGGTGCCATTTGAAAGGAACTTCCCCTTTATAGTCCTGTTGTACGTGTTGTGCATCACCGCGCTTTGCTTGACCGTTTTTTTTATGAACGTGTGTATGCAAGGCAGGCTTGAGAGGAATCACGTCGATAAAAACGTTGTTTTTTGCAGGACAGGAAAAACAGTCATGTGTACACGGCATTAGAGTACGTACGGCATATAAAAAAGTAATAAAAAAATTAACTACTGACACCAATCTCTGCCCTACTGACACCATTCACTGCTCTACTGATACCAACCTCTGCCCTACAGGCACTGTCCATTGCCCTACTGGCCTATATATATTTACACACATGCATGTACTGTATGTTTGAGCTTTGGGGTGCACACTCTAATGCAGGGTTATGCAATTAGCAGACCTCCAGCTGTTGCTAAACTACAAGTCCCATCATGCCTCTGCCTCTGGGTGTCATGCTTGTGGCTGTCAGAGTCTTGCTATGCCTCATGGGACTTGTAGTTCTGCAACAGCTGGAGGTCCGCTAATTGCATATCCCTGCTCTAATGCAATAGGCTGCGCACACCTATGGCACTACTGCAACAGCAGCCCCATTGACTTAAATGCATAAATGATGGTGGCATCCGTCAGCTTGACATGCCATGTTATAGCGGGGGTTCACCCAAAAAAAATGTTTTTAACATTACATTCAGGCGAGTTGTTAGAATGACAATCGGCTGTTTTTTTTTAAATCCTTGCCGTACATAACGTTTTTTATATATATGTTCACCGCGGCTTCCGGTGAACCCCTTTTTTTGGGTGAACCCCCGCTTTAAAGGGGTTGTAAAGGTAAAAGTTTTTTCACCTTAATGCATCCTATGCATTAAGAATGCAACCTATGCATTAAGGTGAAAAAACATCCGATGGTACCGCCCCCCCCCCCCCAAGCCCCCGTTTTACTTACCTGACCGTTCGAAATTTCCGGGCGCGTTCACGTGATGTTCTTGGTTTCCCAGCCTGGCCGTTGATTGGCTAGGCTGGGCGGATTGATAGCAGCCCAGCCATTGGCTGGCGCTGCTGTCAATCACAGCGGATGGCGCGGCGCGCCGGGGGGCGGGCCGAGTGATACAGCCGATGTATCACGGGAGCGCGCTCGCAAAAGCTTTCCACCATGCGAGGGAGCTCGCATGAACGTGGAAAGCTTTTGCGAGGAGGAGCCGAGACAGCCGCCGAGGGACCCCAGAAGACACGGATCCGGGTCACTCTGTGCAAAACGAACTGCACAGCGGAGGTAAGTATAACATGTTTGTTATTTAAAAAAAAAAAATGTCTGCCTTTAGTGTCCTTTTAAGTATCCCATGACTGCTGTGCAAAGCTTCATAGCCGTGGCACGTGAACAGCTCCCTCTGGCTGCATTGTGCACTTTCGGTGGGTGGGGGCAATAAAACTGCAGCTCAACTGTATGTTTTTACCACTGCCCATGCAAGAGAGGTCCTAAAAAGGTGTTCTAAGCAGAGGCGTGTGGTTTGGGCACCAAAGATTATGCGCCATTAGAAATGAAAGGCTTTACTGATGGAAATCAAGCCTTGCCAGTAGTACAGAACGGAGGCGGCGGAGCAATGGCACTAAGATCCTCAGGCTTTAAAAAGCCTCATCAGTCAACGTATGCTATGCAGAGATACAGCACAGCAGGGGTAGAAGTATTATGATAGTATAGACATTATTTTACAAATCTCCTGGCAAGTAGCACAGTTCTTCTATATCCTTTCAACGTGTGTTTAGCTGCTTGGCTGTGCCTGCCCTTTAATTTATCATTAATAAACATCTAAAGTTCAGAGCTGAGTTTAGTCATTAAAACCAAAAAAAAGACCCGGAGCAAGGGCGATAAACAAACATATTTTTTTTTTATTGAAACATCTGCGATCTAGGCCTTGAAAAGTTCTGAGCTGCTGTAAAGAAGCCTCATCTGATCCATATTTGGGAATTCATATTTGCAACATATGCTGCAGTGAAAGCGATCAGCAGGTCGCACTTTAATGAAACAGTTTATGTAGATTGCTGGAAAGGTACAAAAAAATGCATCCGCTGAACTGAAAACACAAGTTTTCCATCCATTAGCTGGCCTGACTCAAAGTCTACTTTTAGCCTGTGAAATTGCAAAAATGATTACAGATATTACTGCTATTTTATCTGCTTGTGTTCTTTGTGCACAACATTTTATTCTCCTTCACAAAGAATGAAATATCAAAGAATGCCTCGTGATTGATCTGACCGGTATTCATAATATGCAGTAAGCTCCAGTCCACCCAAAGGTTCGTGTTTCCATTTTCTCCAGTGTTCAAGAGTCAATGTTCAGTAACTATCTATATATATATATATATAAATGATTCTAATTTATTTTCGTTGATTCGAAATTCGTAATTTTGTTAGATAATAATTTTCGTTTAATGGATTCGTAATTTTGTACTTTCGGAAATACATCGCAACACGCGGCTAATCCATATTAAGATAGACTTTCTCTTAACACACGGTCGGACTTTTTGCCAACAAACTGTAAAATGAGCGTTTTCCAAAAAATCCGACCGTGTGTACGCTCCATCAGACAAACTTTTTCGGTTTCAAAAGTCCGGTCAACTCCCTTCGGACAAAAATCCACGGAAAAGTTTGTTTGAAGTCCGATCGTGTGTACGAGGCTTTACACTGTACAATGTGACTCAGCACAAAAGAGATAAGCTGATTGGCTAACATATTAAGTAGGATACATCACTCACTAACTACACTGCCCAGTGCCCATTCGAAAGAACGATACAAGTACACAAATTTACGAACAGACAAAGAAACAGATTTACAAAACACACACATGAAAATACGAACATACGAATGAAAATACGAACAAAGGATTTAAAATACGGAATGCAAATCGTTCGTTATAGATATCATTTTCTTTCTTTTGCTGTTTCGGTGTTTCGTATCTTAGTAAGATTGTCCAATTGTACGTTCGTATTTTCGCTTGTTCGTTATTTTGCTTATTCGTAATTCCGTAATTTTCCTTTTTTGGTTCTTTCAGCTTTTCGGAAGTTCGAATTGATCCGAATGTACGAATACTAACAAATATCCATTCATTACGAACGGGAACGCACATGTCTAATATTTAACTTATAAATGTTCTGCTTTGGTATGTTCTATAAAAATGTTATATGTTTTTAAGGGGTAACAGCTCTTCGCAGTTCTTTGTATTGTTACTGTTCTGTTTTTTTTTATTGTAAAGTGGTTTCATGTTCATTGAAATTAAACAGATTAACATTTTTTTTTTAGACTGGAAAATTCTCATAGTATTTATGACGATTGTTGCAAAATCTTTTTTTCTTTCACTAATTTACCAATCAAGAAAAGGAATAAAGTAAAAAAGCCAAGCTTCGGGTAACAGTGCATCATTAAAATTTGAATCTTTGTTTAAAAAGGCTGTGTTATCCCGTGCATCGCCCTATGCGTTATTGCTCTGTGCGTTAATTGGATGAACAAAGGTTCAGTTTCGACTCCTCTGAACTTTACTGATGGGATCAGCCAATTATTCAAAGTCAAATAACCAAGTAAACACAGCGATTCTAGTTTCACAGCATGGTTTAGGTTAATGCAGATAGCTGCTGAGATACTAATGTACCACAATTCCGATGTACAACACTGTATCTTGCAGTTATATTGCACAGCTGATGTTCCTGGTTCTAAATCTGTATGAAAGAAAATGTCCAAAAATACCTAAGCACCATGTGCATCACAACTCTATACTCACAGTAACAAAATAGAAAGAAAAAAAAAAGAAAATCCCTTTCTATATTAAAGAAAATATGAGAACTGATGACAAGTGTAGGCCAGTCATTTTCTGTAAGCATTCCTTGTATAGATGAAAATTACATAGTATCATAAAAATATACAAACAGTAAAGGGAAACAATGTGCAACTAGATGTCCTATACTGTATATACTCGAGTATAAGCCGACTTTTCCAGCACATTTTTGGATGTAAAAAAGCCCCCCTTGGCTTATAATCGAGTATCCCTGTGTCATGCTGCAGTCGGCTGCCGTCCATTGTAACAAAGCCCCGCCTCCTCCACATCCGTGATGGACGGAACACTGAACACTGATACAATGCTGGGATCAGTGTTCAGTGTTCCGTCTATCACGGACAAGGAGGAGGCGGGGCTTTTGTTACAATGGACGTCCACTAACTGCAGAATGACACAGGGATGCTCGATCACAGATGAGAAGTAGAGGGGCTTCGTTACAATGGATGGCCGCTGACTGCAGCATGACACAAAGACTCAAAGGTAAATAACGAGGGCACAGTGAGGCTGCAGATGGACACAATGAGGCTGCAAAGGGGCACAGTGAGGCTGCAAATGGGCACAGTGAAGCTGCAAATGGGCACAGTGAAGCTGCAAATGGGCACAGCGAAGCTGCAAATGGGCACAGTGAGGCATAGTGAAGCTGAAAACGGGCACAGTGAGGCTGCAGATGGGCACAGTGGGGCTGCAAATGGGCACAGTGAGGCTGCAAATGGGCACAGTGAAGCTGCAAATGGGCACAGTGAAGCTGCAAATGGGCACAGCGAAGCTGCAAATGGGCAGAGTGAGGCATAGTGAAGCTGAAAACGGGCACAGTGAGGCTGCAGATGGGCACAGTGGGGCTGCACATGGGCACAGTGGGCCACAGTGAAGCTGCAAATGGGCACAGTGAGTCTGCAGATAGGCACAGTGAGGCTGAAAATTGGGAAACTGAGGCTGCAGATGGGCAAGGTGAGGCTGCAAATGGGAACAGTGAAGCTGCAAATGGGCACAGTGAGGCTGCAAATGGGCACACTGAGGCTGCAAATGGGCATTGTTGACCCGCTTTTCAACTTATAGTAGCTGCTGCATTTCCCACCCTAGGCTTATACTCGAGTCAATAAGTTTTCCCAGATTTGTGTGGTAAAATTAGGTGCCTCGGCTTATATTCGGGTCGGCTTATACTCGATTATATACGGTACATAAAAATTATTTTTTAAACTCCTAGACGCTATTAGCATTTTTATTGCTCCTTAAAGCTAAATAGTGTTATCCTTTGTGTCAATGCTCACTACGTTAGGCTATTAGCATTTTTTGAGCTTCAGCATCTAAGAGCAGAAAAATATTGTTTTTGTAGAGTTTCTGGGAGTGTTTTTAGTTCATAAAAATTATGCAGTTTCTGTTTTGTTAACTTATAAAACTGCTTTAAAATAATCGCATTTGCCGTGTTTCGTCTCCTCGTCTGGTCTGTGAAGCTGCAGACTCATATACCGCAATATATAAACTATGCAATGAAGATGTGTCACAGTGTGGACTTTCTCCAATTCATTTTCCATCCAGAGGAACACACAGCTTAAGCTGCCTGACTGGCTCGGCAATAACAGGATGGCAGACCGCTGTAGGTGACTATCTGATTTTGACACATTCTATCTGAATTATCCACAGTGTGAAATAACTGCTTCTCTCACATTATGACGTGACATGACGAGGATTTCTATTATTATAGGATGGAAATCTTCTGATTTTCAAGAACAAGCTATACAGACACATCTTCTACACATATAGTATAGGCTGGTATAGAATAAAAAAATCTGATATTAACCGTTTCAATACCAGGCACTTACCCTCCTTCCTGCCCAAGCCAATTTTCAGCTTTCAGCGCTGTCACTTTTTAAATGACAATTGCGCGGTCGTGCTACACTGTACCGAAAATACGTTTTTATCATTTTGTTCCCACAAATAGAGCTTTCTTTTGGTAGTATTTGATCACCTCTGCGGTTTTTATTTTTTGCTAAACAAATAAAGAAAAGACCGAACAATAAAGTTTTTCTTTGTAAATAAGTACGTTTTCTCCTTCACTGATGGGCACTGATAAGGCGGCACTGATGAGGTGGCACCAATGAGATGGCACTGATAGGCGGCACTAAAAGGTGACACT
Source organism: Rana temporaria (assembly GCF_905171775.1). Taxonomy (NCBI): domain Eukaryota; kingdom Metazoa; phylum Chordata; class Amphibia; order Anura; family Ranidae; genus Rana; species Rana temporaria. Next base: position 37,416,789 of record NC_053493.1, on the reverse strand, counting down.
GATGGGCACTCATAGGCAACACTGGGGTAGATTCAGGAACGATTTACGTATCCATAGATACGCCGCGTAAATTCAAAGCTACGCCGGCGTATCTATTTTCTGTATTCAGAAAGCTAGATACGCCGACATTAGCCTAAGATACGACTGGCATAAGTCTCTTACGCCGTCGTATCTTAGGGTGCATTCTCACGCTGGCCGCTAGGTGGTGCTTCCGTAGTTGTCAGCGTAGAGTATGAAAAATTACATACTTAGGCCGATTCACAAACGTACGTGCGCCCGGCGATAGTTTTTTTACGTCGTTTGCGTAACTCGTTTTCGTCGTAACGTTGCTCCTGCTATTAGGAGGTGCAGCCAATGTTAAGTATGGACGTCGTTCCCGCGACGCGATTTGAAAATGTTACGTCGTTTGCGTAAGTCGTCCGTGAATGGCGCTGGACGCCATTTACGTTCACGTCGAAACCAATGACGTCCTTGCGACGTCATTTACCGCAATGCTCGTCGGGAAATTTTAGGGACGGCGCATGCGCAGTCCACGCCCCCTACCGGATCATTTGAATTACGCGCGCTTACGCCGGCCCCTTTTACGCTACGCCGCCGCAAATAACGGAGCAAGTGCTTTGTGAATACTGCGCTTGCTCCTGTAATTTACGACGGCGTAGCGTAAAGACGATACGCTGCGCCGCCGAATCAGTGCGCGCCCCTACCTGAATCTACCCCACTGATAGGTACTGATAGGCAATTTTTTTTCGGGGGGGGGGGGGGGGGGGGGGTTGTTATTTCATTCCAGCACAATGTCTTGGGCCTGTCCTGTATCTGAGTTTGCAATATTTAAGGTACTTACTCTTCCACTAGTTTTTCCTTTCTAACAGCCAATGTGCAACCTTTCGCAATATTTGCAACCAGTCATTAGGATTATGCATACCACATGCTTCCATTTCATAAGGCACCTCTATTCTCTGATGGTAATAAATACAGAGGATGATTACGCTACTTGGGGGCAGATTTACTAAAACCGTCAAGTGCAGCTGAGGCTGCAAAGAAAGGCATTTGTGTTTGAGCTTTGGGGTACACACCCTAATGCAGGGGTGGGGAAACCTTGGCCCTTCAGCTGTGGTGAAACTACAAATCCCATCATGCCTCTGCGTCTAGGAGTCATCCCTGTGATTGTCAGGGTCTTGCAATGTCTGATGGGACTTGTAGTTTCAAAACAGCTGGAGGACCGAGGTTGCCTATCCCGTGCCCTAATGCAATGGGCTGCGCACACCTATACAATCATACTATAACTTGCTCAAATTTGGACAATAAAACCTAGAAGCTGATTGGTTAATAAGCACAGCTGCACCAGATTATGTGTGCACCGGTTTTAGTAAATATCCCCCTTGGTGTTGCTCGGTCTTGCCTGACTTCGAATTGATATTTAAGAAGACACCTAGACAGTGCCGGCCCAAGACATTGTGCTGCCTGGGACCAAGAATGAAATGCTGCCCCCCCCCCCCCCCCGAAAAAAAATCACACCAACCAAAAGGCCCCCACATTCATTATTTTATATCATGATAACTAAAGGGGACCCGTCATGGCTCTATACATGTATAAAGGAGTATAAAGAGGACCTGTTATTGCTCTATACATGTATAGGAGTATAAAGAGGACCTGTCATGGCTCTATACATGTATATAGAGGACCTGTCATTACTCTTTACATGTAAAGGAATATCAAGAGGACCTGTCATGGCTCTATAAATGTATACAGGACTATAAAGAGAACTTGACATGGCTCTATACATGTATAAAGGAGTATAACGAGGGCATGTCATGGCTCTATAGATGTATAAAGAGAACCTGTCATGGCTCTATACATGTATAAAGAAGTATAAAGAGGACCTGTCATGGCTCTATACATGTATATAGAGGACCTGTCGAGACTCTTAACATGTAAAGGAATATAAAGAGGACCTGCCATGGCTCTATAAATGTATATAGGAGTATAAAGAGGACCTGTCATGGCTCTATACATGTATAAAGGAGTATAACGAGGGCCTGTTATGGCTCTATAGATGTATAAAGAGGGCCAGTCATGGCTCTATACATGCATATAGGTGTATAAAAGGACCTGCCATGGGCTCTATACATGTATCCAGGAGTATAAAGGGACCTGTGAATTGCCGGCGGCCACAATGTCTTTTGCGCAAACTAATCAATGTACGCTAATTGTGTTTTTTTTTGGTACCAAAAATATGTAGAAGAATACATATTGGCCTAAACTGAAGAAAATATTTTTCTTTTCTAAATTTTGGGGATATTTATTATAGCAAAAAGTTAAAAAATATATATATTTATAGCACAACAAATAAAAACCGCAGAGGTGATCAAATATCACCAAAAGAAAGCTCTATTTGTGGGAAAAAAGGACATCAATTTTATTTGGGTAGCGGAGCTGGTGGAACAGGCTGGCGGGCATCAGTATGCTGCCCCCCTAAAAGTGCTGCCTGGTACCCATGGTACCACCCGGTCCCATCATAGGGCCGGCCCTGCACCTAGAAACGAAAAACCATTTATGAAAAAAGGCTTTCTCTCTCTTTGTAAATGTGTAGCCCAGGCATTACACAACATATTATAAAATGTTATTTTTTCCTCTTAAAAAACTCCTTTCTAATTGCGTGAGGTCCACATAAAAATATACAAAGAAGAAGCAGAAAAATACACTGCGGGAGGAACAAATGAGTAAGTAAAAAATAAATAAGGTAATAAACATGGCTCCTTATAGAACTGCTCTTTAGGTTTTGTGCATGGGGCTTGTTGAATAGATGTTCTCAGTGTGCATGGAATTATCCACAATTATGTCACCGCTCACATGAAAATCACGTCTCTTTAAAGTCTTGGCTACACAATGCAGCCGGTTACTTTAGTGCCGCAAAGCTCTTTTCCGCATACAGTGTGGACAATTCTAGTTATAGTGTACTGCGTTTTTGGATAAAGGAAACCTGTGACAAATGGAGGCTATCAAAGGTCACTCTGAGCTCCTGACTATCCATAATATCCCTAATTTTGAGGGATTGTTCTTTTTTTTAAACCAAATCCCTCTGCCCCTCTTTCTGCTTCAGTTGTCCCACTTTCTGGTCAAATTTATAGACCTCTATATATGTGTATTATTTAATTATATTACACTAAACCTTTCAAACCTTTCATCCAAATTCTATATTGGCCTTTCTCAGCCTTTTTTACCCTGAGGAACCCAGGAATTCATTTATAGGTCTTGAGGAACTCATGCGAAAACCAATTTAATAGAAGTCAGTGGGGAAATGCTCCTTATGTTGGTGGATAGAGGATAGACTCTGACAAGTGACAAAGTAAGGCCCGGAGCGAGAGAGAATAAAATGAAAGATAGTGCAGGGCCGGCATGACAGTGTGAGAAGGAGAAGCAACTATGGGGATAAGGATTGTAGGTGGAGAATGGGGGAGAGGTGTCGTACCTTGTTTTGTGTCTGCCCGACCATGAGTACTCACCACCCCCCTTGCTATTAACTAAATTAATGAGATCACACATGAATTGGAGTACAAATGGCCATAGCAGCCTTTTTATTAACAAAAACAACTTATCAGCCTGTAGGTCTTATGACGGCACCCAGAATTCCAACTTGTTCCACTTGTAACACGGCGGGACCTTTTTCCATACCAGGCCAATTCATGTGTGGTCTCATTCATTTAGTTAATAGCAAGGGCAGGGCCGTTTGAAGGAATTTGGGGGCCCCAAGCAAAATGGACATAGAGGCCCCCCCCTGCATGCACACAAAGCCTACAGGAACCGGTGGGCGGCCTCCTCCTGGTGGCTCCGGACTGTGAGGGAGGGAAGGGAGAGGGAGCCAGGCAGGACACGAGCGGCGCATGGATACAGACCAACGGTAGCGGTGATCTTACCGAAGGCCGGGACAGACTCGTGTGTGGTGCGCCCAGGGGTGTATTTAGGTTTTGTGCTGCCCTAGGCCTGGTGAAACTCGGGCACCCCTTCCTTTTTAAGACTTGTCCTGTCATTTTCATGGGATGAGTGCAGAGGGTGGGATGAGTGCAGAGGGTGGGATAGGCACAGGGTGGGATAGGCACAGGGTGGGATGAGTACAGGGTGGGATGAGCACAGGGTGGGATGAGCACAGGGTGGGATGGGGACAGGGTGGGATAAGGACAGGGTGGGATAAGGACAGGGTGGGATGGGGACAGGGTGGGATGGGGACAGGGTGGGATAGGGACAGGGTGGGATAAGCACAGGGTTGGATGGGGACAGGGTGGGATGGGGACAGGGTGGGATGGGGACAGGGTGGGATAGGGACAGGGTGGGATAGGGACAGGGTGGGATAAGGACAGGGTGGGATAAGGACAGGGTGGGATGGGGACAAGCACAGGGTTGGATGAGGACAGGGTGGGGTGGGGACAGGGTGGGATAAGGACAGGGTGGGATGGGCACAGGGTGGGATGAGCACAGTTTGGGATAGGGACAGGGTGGGATAGGGACAGGGTGGGATAAGCACAGGGTAGGATGAGGACAGGGTGGGATAAGGACAGGGTGGGATGAGCACAGGGTGGGATGAGCACAGGGTGGGATGGGGACAGGGTGGGATGGGGACAGGGTGGGATAAGGACAGGGTGGGATGAGCACAGGGTGAGATGAGCACAGGGTGGGATGAGCACAGGGTGGGATGGGGACAGGGTGGGATGGGGACAGGGTGGGATAAGCACCTTTTAATTTGGGGGGAGAGGGTGGTATAGGGATATGTGCTGGGGAGTGATTTGAGAGGGAAGATGATATGTGCTAGTGGGGGGGGGGGGAATCGGACCCCCCCCCCACACACACACACTAGCACATATCATCTTCCCTCTCAAATCACTCCCCAGCACATATCCCCATACCACCCTCTCCCCCCACATCACTTCAATCGTTCACCTCTTATCTGCTCCCCCCCTTACCTCCTGTTTACTGTGTGCACTGTGCAGCACGGCTCTCTCACTCGTGTCTCTCCTCGGCTCCTCCTCCTGGCTGTGTACACATTGAGCCATGAGGAGGGGAGGGGCCGAAGTGTGACTGTATTGCAGTCAGTGGAGAGAGAGGGACGGCTGCACTGTCCCGGGTGACCGCGCCACTTTGGGGGCCCCCCCCCCCGCGAGCCCCCCTCCTCCCGCACAGCTGAATCCTGGACTTCAGTGCAACTGCACGCTTCGGCACTGAACTCCAGGATTCAGCTGTGCGGCTCTCCGTGCGGGAGGAGGGGGGCTCGCGGGAGCCTGTGAATATAGCAGCAGACAGACGAGCCAGCTTGGGGGCCCCTTACTAGCTCGGGGCCCCAAGCAATTGCTTGCCTTGCCTGTCCTGTTGCGACGGGCCTGAGCAAGGGGTGAGTACTCATGGTCGGGAAGACACAAAACAAGGTGGGACATCTTATCTACACTGGTCATGGCCTTGGAGCTATGGAGGCATCATCAAATATGAGGTCAATCAGCCACAAGCTCAAGGAACCCCTCGAAACCTCTTGAGGAACCTCTCAACCAGGTAACTAGCAATTTTATTGAAAGCTCATCAATGTACATTTCTAAATGTTCCCCAGCATGAGTCAAAGTCAACACGGTTTTAGGTCTTAGTGGTTGAGATGACTGTAGCTGTTTTAGTGCATTTGCAACAAAAACCAGTACTGTCTGAAATACTTTTTTATTTGCACTATTGCAGTCTTCACTATTGTAGCTGTGTTCATTTTGAATACCCAGTAAAGTGCAGATAGAAAACATAAATAAGGATTTGCTGTTCACATTATAAGATAATAGAACATTTTTTTTTAAACTTTGTTTATTAGTTTTCTGCAAATACAATCATTAAAAGGCACAGTATGGGCCCTTTCACACATACGGACAAACGGTCCGTTTATTACAAGTCCGTTTACGGACTTGTAATGTATCCCTATGGGATTGCAGACGTTAGCGGATGATGCATCCACTAACGGCCGCAACCATCCGCGTCCGCAAAGATCCGCTTTTGCGGACGGAAGAAAACCCTATTTTTCTTCCGTCCGGCGGAACGGATTGTCCTTCAGTCCAAAATTTTAAAACATGCTTTAAAATCGAACCGATTGACCACTGACCGATCAGTCCAAACCGATGGTTAGTACAGAAAAGCATCGGTTCAAAACCCGCGCATGCTCAGAATCAAGTCGACGCATGCTTGGAAACATTGAACTTCGTTTTTTTCAGCATGTTGTGTGTTTTACGTCACCGCGTTCTGACCCGATCGTTTTTTGGAACAATGGTGTGTACGCACATCAGACCGTCGGGCCACTTCAGCGGTGAACCGATGGAAATGGCCCGTCGGACCATTCTCAATGGTTTGGATCGACCGCGTGTAAGCGGTCTAAGGAGTAGCAGATGTAAATGGACTTGTGTCCGTTTACAAATGCTTACCTCCAATCCAATCCGCAAAAAAAAAAAAAACGCACCCACTCCACTCATTGTGGCCCGCGACCGGTTTCCAAGTCGCTTAGGTAGCCCTCGGTTGGGCACCCCTGATCTAGATCATACAGTGTTGTTTTTCTCAAGCAGTACTTACTGAAAATATTCAGAGTTCTGCGGATTGATGCAGTGTTTTATACAGTCACCCTCTTGTAGAGTCACTGAAAGCGAAATGTATTATTTTTACATCCCAGCTTTTTACATTTTATCTTTTGTCATGAAAGTGATTTTATTACAATATTGGGTGGAAGCTAAAACATAAAAATCATCAATACTGGTTATGGGATCTTTAAAAAATGATAAAAGAAACCCTCCGTAACATCAAGATAACATTAAGATAACCCCACAGAAAAATAAATGGATTTATTTCTGATCAAATTTCCATAGCAGCTGCCACTCTGTTTGTTCCTGTCTGCAGTATTTCAGGATTCGTTTGGAGTTATTTTAAATATTTAACAGGGACCTGTCAAGATAGACATATGGGAGTTGCCACTGCTGACTTGTTTTTGAAGCTGTGTGAACTGGATTAGTCATTGGAATCTTTTCTTTACTGCTTAAGCCAACCATAGATGGTTCGAATCCCTGCTGAACTGGCAGGGATTCGATCCCTCTATGGGCAGGCTGATTGTACTCAAGTTGATCCATTGATCATTTTGGGTAAGACCAGCATGTATGATTTCTAGCATAAGATTATTACCACTAGTTGGTGCTGGAGGTCACCATGTCGGAGAAGGAGCTCGGGAGGAAGTGGGACCGCTGCCTGGCAGACGTCGCCATCAAATTCGGTGCCGGCCTTGGCTTGGGGATCATGTTTTCAGTCATTTTCTTCAAAAGGAGGATGTGGCCCATCGCATTTTCCTCTGGTATCGGTTTAGGAATGGCGTATTCCAACTGCCAGAGTGACTTTATGTCCAAGTACCTTCTTCACGGGAAGTTTGTTAAAGTGAGTACTGCAGATGTACAAACCGGTTAGCTGATCTGTTGCCCCTAGATGAGATAACCAAAGCCAAGCAAGAATTCCGGTTCCTCAAGGGCCTTCGTCACGTTCACGACAGCAGCCAACTTCTCTGGCTCTTCTGGGCACAACTACAACTATTTTGTTGTATATTTAATATCGGAGATGTTGGGACAATAAAGAAAATGTAAAAAAAAAAAAAAAAAAAAGATTCTTACCACTAGTCATGGTGTTCTCCCAGCAAAGACGGCTCCCATGCCCCCCACCTTCCCGTCGAAAGATCACAATAGCTTTGCACAAGGGCTTCCCCCCATCAACACTGTGTTGATGGGAAAATTGAGCAATATTCTTTCCTGCAACCCATAGTTGCAAAAAAAAAAATTACATAATTATGGCCTGCCTTAGTGAGGTCCCGACATGGAAGAAAAATATATGTATGTTTTGCAACAAGGACAATACCCAGTGCTTTCAAGTATGGAGAGCATGTGACCTCCTCCTGTATGACAGTGCTTTGGTCTACCAGCCAGTTGCTAGACCACAGCATTGTCACACAACAGAGGGAGTGACATTACCACTCCCCCTAAGTGTCAGCATGCCAGCTGTGTTAGAGCAAGGAATGGCAAGGGTGGCAAGACAACAATGTCTCTTAAATAAAAGCTGTCACTTACAAAAATTCTTGGAGTGTAGACATCTGGTCATCCACCTGGCACAGTGTAGTATCAAGAGTTCTTATCTCCATTCAGCATGTATATCAGCCTTCCTTAACTTTTTTTATTCCAGAGGAACCCTCAAAAATGGTTCGTAGGTCTCAGTAAAACCCTTACTAAAGCCAATTGCTCTCATACTGCTGGTTTTACCAAGTGGTGTTGACCCTGGAACTATGCAAGCACCACCAAATGGGAGATCAATGAGCCACAGCTCCAAGAATCCTAAAAATTTCCGGAGGAACCTTAGATTTCCACTGAACCCTGCTTGAGAATAGCTGGTCTACAGAGCTGTAATGACATGAATATTATGAAAAGGGTTATATTCCTGTGCAGCAGGCACCTACATTTGCCCAAATGTAACTTCGGCACCCAAAGCAGCTTCCTGTAAAGAAGAATGTAAATACTTTCTCTGCTGCCTATGCTGCCTGATGAAGATGAATCATCCTTTCTCCACAAAATTTGGAAAGGAAAACCCGTCCGCCCTGCTTCACATCTTACGAATTATGGTGCGGAGAGGCCACAGGACAGAGGGGTGGAATCTCTATTATCTACCAGTCACTTGCCCAGCTGGTCTTCAAAAGCCCCGTTCATGACTGCTTGGGAAAATGATCTCCAAATACAATGGGACCTGGAAAAATGGCAGACCTCTTTTTCTAGAGCCTACAAGGGGATAAGGAATGTTTCCCTAATTGAAGCTAGCCTCAAATTAATGACCAGATGGTACCTCACCCCTGCCAAATTAGCCGTATCCATCCGCGAACCCCCACTGCTTCAGAGGGTGCAAAATTGTGGGCTCTATGGCCCACATTTTGTTGGAATGTCCCAAAACTTCTGGAAAAAGGCCTTTCTGGAAAAGGATGTTCAACCTGATCCTAAAAGTGACAGACCTTCAGGTCCCAAGAACCCTCCTTAAAGTGGGGGTTCACCCAAAAAAAAAAATTGTAACATTACATTCAGCCGAGTTGTCAGAATGACAATCGGCTGTTTTTTTTATTTTATCCCCGTACATACCGTATTTTCACCGCCGCTTCCGGGTATGTCTTCTGCAGGACTGGGCGTTCCTAATTGATTGACAGGCTTTTGACCGTCACATACAACGCGTCACGAGTTGCCGAAAGAAGCCGGACTGCGAGTCGGCTCTATACGGCGCCTGCGCACCGATGTTTGGCTTCTTTCGGGATAAAATAAAAATAAAAAAACAGCCGATTGTCATTCTGACAACTCGGCTGAATGTAATGTTAAAACATTTTTGAACCCCCGCTTTAATGGCAATATCCCCAAGACTCACAAATCCAACTGCAAATGAATCCACGTATGTCCATGTATGTCTGTTTTAAACTAATAAAAATATTTGAAAGAAGATAAGTCATCTTACAATTTGTTGTTCCAAGAGTGCTGATCTCCTGTGTCTCCAGCTGCTCTCAGTGTTTGCGCCTGCTGACCCCACATCACTTGAACCACTGAGTGCTGCAGAGGACCAGGAGATCCACATTTATGGTAGTGCCGATATTGCCAGAAGATTTTGCAAGCAGCAGGGAAGGTATGTACAGTAGATACATTTTTCTTTATAGGTTGCTGCTTTACTTGAAATTTGAACTTTCAAAATAAAATGAATGTAATAGCGCTCTAACCTTGCATTTATCCAATCCATTGGCATTTCGTTAAATTGGTATTAAAATCTCTCTTCTCGTTCCTTTGACTAGAGAAACATCTAAATCCAAATCCAATTTAATAAGAAGGTCGTGTTGTTGACTTTGGATGTTCATATGTATATTGTAGATCTTAGGTATTGACGTAATACGAGTAAATCTTCCTAATATTTTTTTTAATTTTGTGTAATTCCAATGATATGCAAATTCTAACCCAACAAAAAAAGTAAAAGTACCGGTAATTGATAAAAAAAAAAAAAAATACTCAAAGGTGGGATTGCACTCTACAGCAAAAAAAACACACCTTAAGCTTTGCTCCAGACAAAAGTGATAATGACAGTGAACATCACCTTCTGCTTCCTGTGTTTTGAAGGTTTCACACGTTCACGTATATGCCAGCTCTGAATCTACTATGTGACGCAACCAATCAATATTTTACTTATGTTAATGGTGCTTTTTTTTCAGCGGTACGACATTTTACTGTTGTTCATTTGAGTTCTGACCTTCTGCGGCGCCTGCATCGTTAAGGTCTAGACTGCATCGGCCGTTTTTACTAGCAAATCCTGTATGCAGGCAGTGAGATTTAGAAAATACTTTATTGCATATTGATATTCAATTAAGGCATCTGATACAGATTAACGGTGTGTGTTACGGGAGATGTTTCTTCTGTCAGAGCGTTCTGCTAAAGTATATAAAGTAAGACAGACTTATCTATCCACCTAACTATCCACTCAGTTCGTACAGAATAGAACATTTTGGGTCTCTGGGGGTCTATGAAGATGCCCGACATGGCCTGTTACGGATCTCTGACTATTTCAGCACTATCTCTATACAAGACAGTGACCCACTCTCTTTCCATCAGACATCATGACCTATACCGCGTACACACGATCGGAAATTCCGACAAGAAAAACGTGGATTTTTTTTCCGACGGAATGTTGGCTCAAACTTGTGTTGCATACACACGGTCACACAAAATTCTGACCGTCATGAACGCAGTGACGTACAACACTACGACGAGTCGAGAAAAAAGAAGTTCAATGCTTGCGAACATGCGTCGACTTGATTCCGCGCATGCGTGTTTTTTGTACGTCGGAAGAACTTTTCTTGTCGGAAAAATTGAGAACCAGCTCTCAAATTTTTGCTGTAGGAAATTCCGACAGAAAAAGTCCCATGGAGCCTAATCACGGTCTGAATCTCTGACCAAAAGCTCACATCGAACTTTTCTTGTCGGAAATTCCGAACGTGTGTACGCGGCATAAAGGAATGTAGACACCGAGGCTGAAATGTTACCAATACCCCGAAACAACAATTTCCCAGGCCACACAAACATCCAAATGTCAAATTTAATCTTGGAGTTGAATGGCCACAGAAGCCATTTTTTTTTTAAATAACATATATAAAATAGTTCTTTCGTAACTGAAGCATTGGCTGTATGGGTCCCCGTGTCAGGTTCTGTATGGGGCCCTATGGTTTCTAACAGCAGTCCTGTCTTCAGGATGTTTAACTGTCTATCTATCTATCTATCTATCTATCTATCTATCTATCTATCTATCTATCTATCTATCTATCTATCTAACCATTCCAGTCTATCTATCTATCTATCTATCTATCTATCTATCTATCTATCTATCTATCTATCTATCTATCTATCTATCTATCTATCTATCTATCTTTTCTATGCAGTCACCCACATCAGACATTCACAATTGAATTGTCTACACAATTCAATTTTGAAAGCTGCCATTTCATTGGCTGCTGCAGGATACATCAAACCCCTGTTCCATGTACAACATTAGCAAAAAAGCAGCTGCACAATTTGCTCCTCTGAAGGCCGATGATGGAGCGGCAGCAATAACAGCTGCGCTCCGGCCTGGTACCGACCTCCTGTAAGTAACACATGTACATTCCGAAAACCAATTACTATTTTTAAAGCCTGGCGCTACGACTGGCTGTTGTGAATGGGCTGGGGAGCCATAGAGGGTGTTGTGAACACCCAGCAATAAGAAGACATACATTATTTATCATGTCAGCCCAGCTTTATGACTGAATGTCTCAGCAGAAATCCGCCATCCACACAGAGCAGGGGAATAGAAGCCGCTTTAATTAGAGGACCAAACACTCTGCATTTCCCACTTACAGAAAGCGCAGGGAAGAAACGTATGTCATTGTCTGGGTAAACAAAATGGGGAAAGGGGGCGAAGTTGTAAAACGAGAGGAAGAATTCCACGCCAAATAGCTTGTTACTGCAAAGCTAATAGGAGAGACTGGTAATCCCCGATGGCACATCAATACTTCTTTGTATGCCATGCCCTGCAATGTACTGTATGTGTCCCGGAAATTCAATCTGGAAAACCAGATGCACTTCTCTGGGTCTTTTTCACGTATTTTGTACCAGTTGCACATAATGAAATAACATCCAGGATTAACGTAGATATAAATCCTAACTGAATGACATCCAGTTTGGTAAAGCACTACTGTATGTATCATAAACAGTTGACAGGTTTTTTTTTGTTATAAAATTCCTTTACATTTGTTTCATTCTTCGCTGCATCTGAAGCTCCATTTACACTTGTCATGCAACTACGGACATCAGAGTCGCATGACAAGTCGTTCCCCATGTTTTCCAATGCTCACCATTTAAATACCGATTCTCCTCGTTTAACCACTTCCCTACCGTAGGACATCATATGACGTCCTGTACTTTGCACCCTCCCTCCCCTGCCACATTTGTCACTTTTTGGGGGGAGGGGATCAGGGCCTTCTTAAAGCGGGAGTTCACCCATTTGTAAAAAAAAATTTTTTATCCCCTTAGCTTCCTGCTCGTTCGGTCTAGGGGAATCGGCTATTTGTATTAAAATATGAGCAGTACTTACCCGTTTTCGAGCTGCATCTTCTTCCGTCGCTTCCGGGTATGGGTCTTCGGGAGCGGGCGTTCCTTCTTGAGTGACAGCCTTCCGAGAGGCTTCCGACGGTCGCATCCGTCGCGTCACTCGTAGCCGAAAGAAGCCGAACGTCGGTGCGGCTCTATACTGCGCCTGCGCACCGACGTTCGGCTTCTTTCGGAAAATCGTGACGCGATGGATGCAACCGTCGGAGGCCTCTCGGAAGACTGTCACTCAAGAAGGAAAGCCCATTCCCTTAGCCCATACCCGGAAGCGACGGAGAGGATGCATCTCGTAAACGGGTAAGTACTGCACATATTTTAAAATAAATAGCCGATTCCCCTAGTAAAAACGAGCAGGAATCTAAGGGGGAAAAGTGCCCTCTAAGGGTGAACCCCCGCTTTAATAGCATCATGAACCCCTGGGCAAAGTAATGCTCTGGGGCCCCTACAATGGAGACAGTGCAGGTTAACAGACATCAAGTAGGTAGGAGGCACATTTTGGGTGGAGCTCTGCACTAACTACATGAACAATCATTCTATACAGCAAAGAAACAGTGGGAAAATACTACATACATAAAGTAATAAAGCTGTCCTGTGCATATAATATATCTGCTAGATTGATGCCTCTCCAGCACTCTGACCCCTCTACACCCCAGATATCCCCCCATCACTCTCAGTGCCATCATGGGGCCCCCAATTTCGGGGCAGCGTGGGCTCAAGTACCAGCTGCTTTGGGAAAAGTGCAGGGGCCCCCCATGCAGCTGGTTGACGCCGCCACGTCACCAAACCAGGAAGTAAAATACTTCCACGCATGCGTCAAATCCATTTGACGCATGCGGGAAATATCTGTCCGCTGGTTAGGTGTACTAACCAGCGGTCATGTCCGCCGGACAGCTTTCCAGCGGACATGTTTCTTAGCATGCTAAGAAACATTTGTCCGCTGGAAATCTGTTCGCTAGCCTGTACACACGATCGGATCTGTCCGCTGACACTGGTCCGCGGACCAGTTTTAGCGGACATGTCCGGTCGTGTGTACGAGGCCTTAAAGGCATCCTCAACTTTTTGAGACTCTGGCACAATTGTTGTGCAACAGGATTGTGCAGCAATCCACACCTTTCAAAATCACGAGAAGCTTGTCACCCCGAAAAAGAGGCCGGCGATAAGGACATGTAGCCCTTTTAAGTGAATGGGCTGGCCCTGTGCGACATGCGAAATCACGAGCAGATTGCTCTACAAAATCGCATAGCGTGAACGCTCTTTCTCGCTATCCGATAAAATCAAAAAAATCAAAAGGGCCTCTAAGTCCAGCTCTTCAAGCTTTCTTGACTCACTTTTTGGTCACTGCACAAAAAAAAAGATAAAAGTATTTTTGGATTTACATTCCACACAACGATGACAAAAAGGAAGCTTGACAATTCCCATCCAGGTGCTATTACTTTGCTTCTTGAAGGAGAAAACAAATTACATTTTTATAGTGGGCGAAATTGTTTCTGCCTTAGATGTGAAATTGCACACAACACGGTAAATCTTAGGACGACTGTGCGCTCTGCGTCTCCCGTATTACTACTAAAGTCGGAAAGCTTAATTATAGCACAACACATCTCCAAATGTGCATCAGACACCTTTCTCTGCCGGTATGATCGCATCTGTCACTAGAGGATCCACAGCCATACTGGCAGAGCACATTCAGCAAATGTAATGACTTTGGTTCAGTGCTCCAAATACTTCACTATCTCAAGTTTCCTTAAAGGCCCCATCCACTTAGACCTGGAAAGGAATCCATGAGATGAATACAGGAAACACAGCCCACTCGCCCAAAACTTCAGCAAAAAAAATTATCAATGTCCATTTCTTATGCCTCGTACACACGACCGTTTTTCTCGGCAGGAAAAAAAAACAAAGTTTTTCCCTGACGGGATTCCTCTCAAGCCTGCCCTGCATACACACGTTCAGGCCAAATACCACCCATTCCAAAGCGCAGTGACGTACACCACATACGACAGGACCATAAAGGGGACGTTCCATTCAAGCGGCGCCACCCTTTGGGCTGCTTTTGCTGATCCTCGTGTTAGTAAAAGTTTGGTGAGAGACGATTTGCGCTTTTCAGTTTTTCGTGATTTTCAGTCCGTTACAGCGTGACGAATGTGATATCTCCATTATGAACGCTAGTTTTACCAGAACGAGCGCTCCCATTTTATACTTGATTCTGAGCATGCACGTTTTTTTTCCCCTCTGGAAAGCATACACACGAGCGGTTTTCCCGACAGGTAAAAGTCCACCGGGAATCCTGGCGGGGAAAAAAGAAAACATGTTCTCTTTTTTTCCCCCACAGTTTTCTCGTCGGGTTATTTTCTTCCTTTCTTCTTTTCTTCCTTCCTTCCTTTCTTCTTTTCTTCCTTTCTTCTTTTCTTTCTTCTTTTCTTCCTTTCTTCTTTTCTTCCTTTCTTTTTTTCTTCCTTTCTTCTTTTCTTCCTTTCTTCTTTTCTTCCTTTCTTCTTTTCTTCCTTTCTTCTTTTCTTCCTTTCTTCTTTTCTTCCTTTCTTCTTTTCTTCCTTCCTTCTTTTCTTCCTTCCTTCTTTTCTTCCTTCCTTCTTTTCTTCCTTCCTTCTTTTCTTCCTTCCTTTCTTCCTTTCTTTCTACCTTCGTTTCTTTCTTTCTTTCTTTCTTTCTTTCTTTCTTTCTTTCTTTCTTTCTTTCTTTCTTTCTTCCCTTCCCCTTTTTGGCCCCAGAACAATGACTGGGCCCGGGGCAGCTTTCCCTTTTGCCCTGCCTGTTTTTAGCTAATGTGAAACAACCATCCTCAGTAATAAATAAATGTGGGTACCTTTGTCATTAGTCACAGCTTGGGAAGTTTCGAAGGGGAATTCTCTGCTGAAGAAGTGTACACCGAGAGGTCAGACTTGTGTAACCCGATGAGCCAACTGTTTGTTGCCTTGACTAGTTGGATTAAATCACGGGAGATTAAAACAAAGCTTTGCTAGTCGATTATACAGAACAGCAGAAAATAAAAGCCCCATTATGTACAGCACTTTGGTAAAGAAAGGTGACAGGTGGAAAAGAAAAATTTGTTATGTCCTTGAAAAAAAAAAATCAAAAATGACTACCGTTATTTATTTATTTTTTTTATTTATTTTTTTGTTTGTTTTTGCCTTTGGAGAAGAAAACCCATTTAGCTGATGATAGAGAAGCTATCAGGATGACAAAGCCATATAATGAAGGCAGACTAAGATTAGGAAGAATTAAAAGTGACAAGTAAAATCCATTAAAGGATGGCCTTTAGCCACTGTAATCAAAGGATTATTACTTCCATTGTCGATTAATAGCCATGTTCCTATTTTTATAATGCACTAAATTGTGTGTCATAAGAGTGTCTCTTTTTGGCTGTGCATAATAAATTGTCAGGGTCCTAATTATTCTTCTGTGTCTCTCAAATGGACTAACTAGTCATTACCTTACCCTGGCCGCTCGTTAGGAAAATGCTGCAAGACGCAAAGATGCTTTGTAAGCAAAATGCGAAATAAATATTGTTCAGAGAGTAAATCGGTTATAATGATATCTTTTTTCCAGGAGACTCGGCCTCGCCTGACTGCAAAGGTAATGTATTATCATGGAATGGCTCTGCATTTCCTAAAGCTGAGCTATGAAATACACATACACTCACCGGCCACTTTATTAGGTACACCCGTTCAATTGCTTGGCAACACAAATTGCTAATCAGCCAATCACATGGCAGCAACTCAATGCATTTAGGCATCTAGATGTGGTGAAGACGATATGCTGAAGTTCAAACTGAGCATCAGAATGGGGAAGAAAGGGGATTTAAGTGACTTTGAATGTGGCATGGCTGTTGGTGCCAGGCGGGCTGGTCTGAGTTTTTTAAAAACTGGGATTTTCACGCACAACCATCCCTATGGCTTATAGAGAATCGTCCGAAAAAGAGAAAATATACAGTAAGCGGATTTTAACTTGTAAGCAACAAATGTCACAAGGGATGTTTACATTTATCGTGACAGCAATAAATGTGATCCGATTTTTTTTTTTTTTTAAAGGACAATGCAGTGTTGCCAACCGTCCGTATTTTTACGGACAGTTCGTAAAAACGGGAATGTGCCAGTAAAAATAGCCGAGATCGGTTCGGCTTGGAACTGCGCATGGAGATTGGAGGCAGGGGGTGATGGTGGCTGTGGTGGCACCGCAGAGGGGGATGGAGGCAGGGGGCAATGGAGGCAGGGGCAGATTGGGGGCAGGGGGAGATTGGAGGCAGTGGGTGTTAGTGGCAGGGGGTGATTGGAGGCAGGGGGTGTTGGTGGCACCGCAGAGGGGGGTGGTGGCACCGTAGAGGGTGGGGGATGGAGACAGGGGTTGTTGGTGGCACCAAAGAGGGGGATGGAGGCAGGGGACGATGGAGGCAGGGGGCCTGGGGGAGATTGGAGGCAGAGGGAGATTGGAGGCAGGGGGAGATTGTGGCACTGCAGAGGGGGGGTGAAGGCAGTGGGTGTTGGTGACACCGCAGAGGGGGGTGGTGGCACCGCAGAGGGTGGGGGATGGAGACAGGAGTTGTTGGTGGCACCAAAGAGGGGGATGGAGGCAGGGAACGATGGAGGCAGGGGGCCTGGGGGAGATTAGAGGCAGAGGGAGATTGGAGGCAGGGGGAGATTGGAGGCAGGGGGAGATTGTAGCACCGCAGAGGGGGTGAAGGCAGGGGATGTTGGTGGCAGAGGGGGGTGAAGGCAGGGGGTGTTGGTGGCAGAGGAGGGCGGAGGCAGGGGGTGATGTGACTAAATAATTTGCCCTTATTATATCGAAAATAACAAAAATATGTGTTTTACCTTAATATCTACCTTAAATCACATTGCTATTTGCCTAGCATACTTGTTTGTAGCCTAAATACTGAAATTTGCACCTAAAAATGTAATTTAGTAACGTTTGTAAAATGCCAGTAAAAACGTGGCTGCGCCAGTAAATTTCAGGTGTCGTGCCAGTAAATTTCAATCTGGTACGTTGGCAACACTGGGATAATGTAAATAAATAAATAAGAAAAAAAAAAATCAAATCACACATACAAAAAGATTGGGTTAACTGTTTCGTTTTTTTTTTATTATTCATGAAAGTGTCTATTTTTCCCAAATAATTGCGTTTGAAAGACTGGTGCGCAAATACCGCGTGACATAAAATATTTCAATGGTCGCCATTTTATTCTCTATGATCTTTGCTGAAAAATATATAGCAGTTTGGGGGTTCTAAGTAATTTTCTAGCAACAAATTTAAGAGGAAGTAAACTCTGATGTGTTTTACTTCCTCTTTGTTTCCCTGCAAAGGTAAAGCATAATGGGCTACTATGCATCACATAGTAGACCATTGTGTGACACTTACCTGCAGGAGAAGCCTGCAATGTCCCCATCTTCCTCGCTGGCAGTGAGCATCCATTCTTCACCCATCTTCCTTCCAGGGGCCGCGAACTCCGGCTATGTAACTGGCCGAAGTCGTGTGACGTCACGGCACGCATGCGCGCGGGAGCTGCCAGTCACGGCGTGACCCGAGCTAGAAACAGCACAGCGTGCCCTTTCTAACTCTGGCACATGCGCAGAAGAAATCTCCGTACGACGATTTGTAAATATCTCCTAAACCATGGAGATTTAGGAGATATTTGTTGCACCTACAGGTAAGCCTTAATCTAGACTTACCTGTAGGTCAAAGTGGTCTGTAAGGGTTTACAACCACTTTAACTTGTAAGCAACAAATGTCAGCAATAGGCTTAGGCATGAAAGGGTTAAGTTCCCTTTTGTTTCTTGCAGCAGTGCTGTAAATCAGTGCCACCTAGTTCAATTTCCTTATTTTCTATCTTCTTGTGAACACATGGGCACTGCAGTAAAGATCTGAGCTATGTTGTACAGGGACTGCAATAGACTGTTCGCAAGACAAAATTGGCTACTTAATCTGCTTGCATTATAAAATACACTTTATAATGTAATAATGATTATTACAGAACTAAACAAATGTAGCTGTGACTGCATAGTATGAATTATATATATATATATACACATATTATTTATGTGTGTGTGTATATATATATAAATATATATATATATATATATATATATATATATATATACATATACATATACATAAATAATAAATATAAATATATATATATATATTTATATTATGAACAGTACGGAAGTGAACTGAAGCAGCATTTTCTCCAAAAAGGCATTTCTGCCTTTATTAATTTATCCCCCCCCTCCCCCAAAAAATAAAATAGTAAACAAAGCTTTATGTGAACATTGGAGGTCTACAATGACAGCTCTTGTTTTTTCAATATATCTACCAGGAAGTGAGATTTCACTAGAGGAATTTTTCTCCCACTGAGTTTTGATGGAAAAGCGTTTGACAGCTTGTTACCATATTACAGAGTAAATAGGAAATGCCTGACAGAGTCACACCACACCGTTGTACAGTAGAGCTCCCTGTGCTGAGAAATAGAGTGAGAATGCTGGAGGAAATTGTCCAGCGGGGGGGATTAGAGATGGTAAGTTAAAGGCGAATACCCCTCTATTTGTGAAACTATAGAAAGGGGAGAATGTAATTTTACAAATAAACATTTAATAATGCATCCTTGGCATACAATTTCCAGAACTGTTGGAAGGGAATAGAGGGGAGGAGTCACTACTCTGACTCATTCACTAAAAGGTATGAATTTTGCTTGAGGTATTGAGCTCTGTTAACTTCAGGATTTATCACGAACCCCGGAAAAACATGTGGAAAGAAAAAATCTATCTTTTGGCTAAATAAAAAAAAATACAAACTACCGTGTTTCCCCGAAATTCGGTTCTGATATCGCTGTTTAACTAACCTGACAGCTTATTATTCTAAATAGGAAACCTTCATTCTGTTTACAAATATTAAAGATTCTAACTACCAGCAAGAATGAGTCCTTACATTTAAAGAGCACCTGTCATTTTAGATCCATCATGGCAGCGCCTGTTAGCGGGCATCCACTCACCTGCTCCCACCACTATGTTCCTCACCTTGTGTCACTGCCACTTTACCAGCCATCCCATTAAAGTAAATGGGACTGTCGGTGAGTCAACAGCGGGTCTGAGGTGGAGCCACTCCTGGACAGAGATGACAGTTCCTCTTTAACCACTTAAAGATCAGCTTGCGCTGATATACGTTGGCAGAATGGCACGGCTGCGCAAAGAGACGTATATAAAGTACACCCTTGCCGCGAGCTTCGTGGCCGTGCCCACGGGACCAGCGGACTCGATGTCCGCCGGTGTCCTGCGATTGGGTCACAGAGCTGCAGAACGGGGAGAGGCCAGTGTAAACAAGGCATCTCCCCATTCTGCCTAGTGACAGGGCACTGATCGTCTGCTTTCTCTCATCAGGAGCAGTGATCAGTGCCGTGTCACAGTAAGCCCCGCCCCCACACAGTTAGAACACATCCCTAGGACACACATAAACCCTTCCTAGCCCCCTAGTGGTTAACCCCTTCACTGCCAGCCACATTTATACAGGAATCAGTGCATTTTTATAACACTGATCGCTGTATAAATGTGAATGGTCCCAAAATAGCGTCAAACGTGTCCGATATGTCCGCCATAATTTTGCAGTCACAATAAAAATCGACGATCGCCGCCATTACTAGTAAAAAAATATATATATTAATAAAAATGGCATAATTCTATCCCCTATTTTGTAGAAGCTATGACTTTTGCGCAAACCAATCAATATACGCTTATTGCGATTTTTTTTTTTACCAAAAATAGGTAGAAGAATACAAATCG
The DNA here is from genome assembly GCF_905171775.1 of Rana temporaria. Taxonomy (NCBI): domain Eukaryota; kingdom Metazoa; phylum Chordata; class Amphibia; order Anura; family Ranidae; genus Rana; species Rana temporaria. The sequence goes on along the minus strand of NC_053493.1, from coordinate 37,396,322 downwards.
GCCAAAACTGAGGAAAAAAATAATTTTTTATACTTTTTTGGGGGATATATATTACAGCAAAAAGTTAAAAATATTGCTTTTTTTTTAAATTGTCGCTTTATTTTTGTTTATAGCGCAAAAAATAAAAACCTCAGAGGTGATCAAATACCACCAAAAGAAAGCTCTATTTGTGGGAGAAAAAAAAGGATGTCAATTTTGTTTACACAAACGTGCAATTGTCAGTTAAAGCGATGCAGTGCCGAATCAGAAAAAGTGGCCCGTTCATTTGGCAGCCAAATGGTCCGGGGCTGAAGTGGTTGAAAAGGAATTTTTTTTTCCCCAAATAGCTCCCTTTACCTTAGTGCAGTCCTCCTTCACTTACCTCATCCTTCCATTTTGCTTTTAAATGTCCTTTGCTTCTTTCTTCTGAGAAATCCTCACTTCCTGTTCTTCTGTCTGTAACTACACACAGTAATGCAAGGCTTTCTTCCTGGTGTGGAGAAAGAATCTTGAGGGGGGAGGGGGCAAGCAGGCAAGTCCTTTGCAGATAGAGAAAGGAGCTGTGTGTTAGTGGGCGTCCTGACACTCCTGCTCGCCCCCTCAAGAGGCTTTCTCCACACCAGGGAGAAAGCCTTGCATTACTGTGTGTAGTTACAGACAGAAGAACAGGAAGTGAGGATTTCTCAGAAGATATAAGGACATTTAAAAGCAAAATGGAAGGATGAGGTAAGTGAAGGAGGACTGCACTAAGATAAAGGAAGCTATTTAGGGAAAATGTTTTCCTTTACAACCCCTTTAAATCGAGTTGATTTAAATCAAGCTATTTTACTAGTGATTTAAATCGACTTGATTTAAATCAAATCCACCCTGTTATTATCACAGTTATTAAGTTACCATACATTTCATTAGAATGTTCTATTTAATTTGCAAAAAAATATATAAATATAAATAGCCAGATTCAGGTAGATTGGCGTATCTTCTGGCCGGCGTAGCACTACGCCGACGTAACATAGTGAGGCAAGGCCAGTATTCACAAAGCACTTGCTCCCTAAGTTACGTCTGCGTAGCGGAAATGGGCCGGCGTAACCCCACCTAATTCAAATTAGGCAGGTAGTGGGCGTGCTACATGTAAAGTAACCGTGACCCCATGTAAATGAGGGCCATTGGTACGGCGCATGCGCGCGAATGCTCAGAATCACGTCGCTTTCAACGTGAACGTAACCTACGCCCAGCCCCATTCACGTACGATTACGCAAACGACGTAAAATACGACGGCTGTTTCGTCGTCCATACCTTGCATGGGTTGCACCATCTTGGTGGTTTATCTTTACGCCGGAAAAACGCCTTAGTCGGTACCTGGGCGACAAGTTGAAGGAGATCCAGACGGAACTCATCCAAGGAGGAATATCTCCACCTGTCGTGGACATTCCTTTACTTCTACTATATGCAATACGCATCATTCACCCCTAGGAATTCGGAGGAGGCATGAGGTAATATGCCGCCCAAAAATCCAGCAGTTCCTCCGGGGTTAGTGCTATATATATATATATATATATATATATATATATATATATATATATATACCGTATAAGACCCTACTGCAGTACCAGAGCACAGTATTGGTGGTCCTGTTGCACTCACATCGCACTCTGATAAGTCAAGGACATGAACCTACAGTATGCTACAGAACACATTCTCCATTGTGTCCCGTGATAATAGATCTGCTTCTCTGAAAGCCTCACATCTTATTACTCATCTGCAATATCCAAGTCATTTTATGCTTCCTGGACTTTTCATGAATATTCAGAAACATTAGAAGGAGTAGTTTAAGAGTTTTAAAAGTAAAATTATTCAGCTTAAGAAGCAATCATAGATGTGAAACAGATCATTAAACAAAGGACAGAAGACCTGTTAACAAGTCAAGCTGAGCGGACTTTTCTCTGTAGAAAAGTTTAAAGAACAGGAAAGGATTGAATATGACTTCCACTGCACAGAGACTCATAAATTATGGAACAGAACCTGAAGCCCCTTTGGCTTAATAATACATATGCTAGGCACCTACTCTGCTGGGATAACGCCACAGTTCACCACTGGACCCATCTGAGTGCCCTAGGTCTAATTATACCTCAAAGGGGAATTGGATAAAGGACGAGTTCTTGGAACTGGGCAGGACACTATTTGGCTGGCTAAATACCGGCAGGTCCTGGGCCCTCCCTATTTTCCACCCCTCTGGCTAGAAGGGATGCTCGGACGCTACTCCACCCCCACTTAACTCTTGGATTGAACTCAAACTAATCAAAGGGGATCCACACCTAGTCCACCTCGTGGTTTGAACTACAACCCACACTGTTCTGCTCCCGTGGCCCCTGATGACGGTTTGTTAACCAGAAACGTGTCGGGCACACTTACATCACCCACTAGGAGAGTGCTTTTCTGTTCTGTTTTTCCCCATTTTTTCGCCATTCTTGGCACATGTATTGTTTTTGGTGGCATTGTTTTTGTATCTTGTACATTTGTTACTTTTATATGCACCCAGGTGCGCACTGTATGCTTTTATCAAGTGCCATTTTGTATGCCTTGTCCTATTAAAGATTATATATTTTTTTACCAACACTGTGTTTGGCTTGCAAAGTCCCACCCAGGGGGAATATTCTTTTTTGTCTTAAGCTATATCTTAGGAGGGGTGGAAATAAGGTGATTTGGGGCAAAAACACTGTTATCCCCACTAAAAAAATGTTTAGAGCGTTGCAATGGAAAGTTAGGTCAAAGCAACATCATGGGTTTGCCAACTCAATTGATTGTGAATATGAGTTTCCAAACCTTGTAGGTTCCTTTGTCAGGTATGACATACTATATGAAGATGGGAATGCGCCTGTCAACTTTCAGCTGGTGTAGCACCTCCTTACCCCAAGTAGGCAGTCGGGGACCTCCAGGTAGCTTGGTGGGCTAGCAAACCTGGGTGGAAGAAATTGAGTGCTAGTCACATTAGCAAGTTTATCAGAGTTTATTAGGCGCTAAAAACTCAGAGAAAGATACAGCACAGGATACCCCAAAAAAAATGACTCCAGAGTCAGGCAACACAAATATCATTCCAGTTGAGCCACCAGACTTTCTGAAATGTTCTCCAGCAGCAGCTTTTACACTCCAGGATACTCTTCAGCAGAGAAGCTCCAACAATTCTCCAGCTTCACTCCTCCTGGATGTACCCTCAAGTAAAGCAGTGCAGGCCCTTCGTTCCACAGACTCAGGCCCACTGAGTGGGCTATGAACTAAAACTGTACACCCTTTCCCACCCCACCTCCCCCTTATTCCGATCCTTGCTGTACCTACCTCCGGCAATCCTGACCTATGCGGGCTCCTGCAGCCGGTCCAGTGGCCTATGGATTTGAAGTTCCCACTCTTTGTCCTCTTCTCTTATTAAAACTGCAGTGGTGATCAAATACCACCAAAAGAAAGCTCTATTTCTTGGAAAAAGGACATACATTTTATTTGGGTACAGCTTTGCACAACCGCGCAATTGTCAGTTAACCACTACCGGACCGCCGCACGCCGATATACGTCGGCTGTTTGAAGAGGGATATCTCTGTTAATGGCAGCAGCTAGCTGCTGGTAAGATAGCGCAGGGGGCTAATGCTCCTTTGCAGCAGTCTGTGATTGCCTGTGTCCCAAGGGTTGCAGGTTCGATCCCGGCGGGGTTCACTCAGCCTTTCATCCTTCCGAGGTCGGTAAAATGAGTACCATTGAGTTGGGTAATAATGTCAACCATTATTAGCGCTTAGACACATCGGCAACGGTGTAATTGGCGCTATATAAGTGTAAGCATTATTATTATTATTATTATTATTATAACCCCGGTATCCTCTTCTTCAGCTGACGCTCCGGTTTGCGATAATGGTGATTTCTGCAGCGGATTTACCGTGAGATCACAGTTATCAGCGACGGGAGAGGGCCCCCCTGTGACTGGGTATGGAGACGAGTGAGGGGAAGGTGGCCCCCACCCGTCTCCATACCATAGCAGGGCGGAAGCAACGTCAAAACGTCACTTCCGCCCATAGGTCTTAAAGGAACATTTTTTCAAATGACAGCAATGAAAAAAAAATAAAAAGTAAAAGGTAAAATAAATAAGAAAAAAAAAATTCTAAACGCACCCCGTCCCGCCGACCTCACGTGCAGAAGCGAACACATAAATGAGCAGCAACCACATATGAAAACGGTGTTCAAACCACACATGTGAGGTATCGCCGTGATCAGTAGAGCAAGAGCAATAATTCTGGACTAGACCTCCTCTGTAACTCAGAACATGCAACCTGTAGAATTTTTTAAACATCGCCTATGGAGATTTTTAATGGTAAAAGTTTATATAAGAAAAAAACTGCGCTAACACACAAGTAAAAGAATCAAGGCAGCAATAAAAATGTGATAAGCATACATAACATAATGGAAAAAATAAATTGCGCCAAAAAATTAAAGGACTGAGCATAGAATGCCAATATCAAAAAGTCTTTGAACCGAGGAAAATTACTAAATAAACTGGTTAAAAATAAATGATGTTAAAGTCCCAAAATACTGATTGAGGGATCGAGGCAGACCCCGTAGTAAATAGAACACCACCACCGTGAATGAGCTGGTTGTGAGGAGACCACCACCTTTTGGAAAGCCGCTTACCGCAACCAAGGGGTTAATGGGCACATAGACAATCCATCCACGGGAACGGACACCAAGCCAAAGGAAGTTCCGGACCAGACAAGCGATGGACGATCACGACCTCGCACCAGGGCAGATCCTCAGTAATAGGTGGATAAAGAGAGACAGACCAATAGCGTAACTCAGTTTTAAAATGTATTCCATAAAGAGATAAAAACGTACTTACACAAGTCACGTAATAAAACACAGTATATTTTGCCGGCCGGCACTAGGAGCCCTTCCTCCAAACGTAAAAACGCGGTGACGTCAGTGCAAAAGGTAAAAGTTTGTCCTTCCTTTCTCGGCCGCTAGCTGGGGGTAAAACCGCCCCGCTAGCGGCCGAATAGCGCCGCAAATGTGAAAGGGGCCTTAGGTAATGAGAGCAAAGAGATAGCAAATAAAATATTGTTACAAATCACCAAAGACATAGCCTGTGCAGGCTGAACGCATTGGGTTAAGGTTCTTTGTATGTGTAACTGTTCTTTTATTTCTGCATTTCCAGTAGAACAAAAATCAAAAACAACTCTAAGATTCTTTTTTTTTTTGAGAATTAAGCCTGGGCTTTGCTGAACTGTACATGTTTTTTTCTGAAGTCAGGGTTAAAAGGGGTTGACTGCTGGTATTTTTGGTGTTTATTGTAAAAGCTTAAAAGTGATCCCTTTTCCCATTAGGAGTAACCTTCCCATCCTAATACGCTGAAATGTCAGACTCATTTACTTTCAGACACTGTGATCGTGGTCAGGTGCGAGTAACGTATGATTTTCTCCAGACAGAAGTTTTATCGTGTCACATATCACATTACAGAACACTGAGCTTCTTATAATAAAGCTGCCGCACAGGAGAATATTCCAGGATGGCCTCTCTTAACCAAATTCTACCTGTTATATCATGGTGTAGGCAAGAAGAAAAGGAGGGGGGAAGGAAGGGAGTAAGAAAGGAAAGGAAAAGAAGGAAGGACATAAGGAAGGAAGGAAGAAAGGAAGGAAGGAAGAAAGGAAGGAAGGAAGGAAGGAAGGAAGGAAGGAAGGAAGGAAGGAAGGAAGGAAGGACGGACGGAAGAAAGGAAGGAAAGAAAGAAGAAAGGAAGGAAGGAAGGAAAGAAAGAAGAAAGGAAGGACAGAAGGAAGTAAGGAAGGACAGAAGGAAAAACGAAAGGAAGGAAGCAGAGCAATTCAGAAATTAGGAAGGAAGGAATGCAATACGGAAATCAGAGAGAAAGGAAGGAGGCCTTTCTAAAACTGAATCATAGATCACAATTGGGCCCGTTTAGCAGAACATGTCCAAATTTTAATCCATATATGACCTAGCTGGTAGTACAAAAGTCAATCTATCGATCAGCCTATATGGTTTTTCCTGAACAATCAGTGCCACCAACAATAGCCAGCAGCACTGATCATTGTATTCTGCCAGCAGGAAACCTCCAATAGCTCGGCGGCAGTGATTTCCACATTGAAAGTGTGGATGGAGGAATCGGTTCCTTTTTTCCATTTAATGGAGATAAGCACCTGACCGACCACAACATACAGGGCAACAGGGATATACAATGTAACGCTGACATTTTGTGTCTTTTTTTAACCTCATCATGGTATGGTCTGCAAAGAAGGAAGGAAGGAAAAATGGTAGAGGGGAAGGAAGAAAGGAAGGCAGGAATGAAAGAAAGAAGGAGGAAGGCAATAGGGAAAATAGAAAGGAAGGAAGGCAATAAGGAAAGTAGGGTCAAACAAGGATCGAAATTTGGCTGGTTTCAGCAGGGACCAGATGAATTTTAATCCATGTATGGTCTAGCCTGTTGGGTGTTTCCCAAATGATCAGTGCTGCCGACTATAGCCAGCAATAGGGATGAGCTTCGTATTCGAGTCGGACCAAGGCTGGGTACTAGCACAGGACGTACCTGTACGTACATGTGCCCAGCCGTGCCATTCTGCCGATGTAAATGTGCAGGAGGCGGTCCTTAAGTGGTTAAAAGGAATTATTTTTATTTTTTTAATAAGCATCATTAAAATCACTGCTCCAGAAAAAAATACTGTTTCCTGGGGCAAGACCCGGGTTCTCAAAGACGTTTTACGACAAAAACTTGCATATTAGGCTTCAAAATGAGCACTTTTGAATTCAAACGTTCGAGTACCATAGACGTCAATGGGGTTCTGAAAGTATAGCCTGCCTTAACCAAATTTTACCTGTTATATCATAGTGTGGGCTGGAAGAAAGGGAGGGGGGAAGGAAGGAAGAAAGAAAAAAGGAGGGGAACGGAAGTAGAAACTAGGAAGGGAAGATGAAATGAAAGGGGGGGAAGAAGGAAGGGGGGGGATAAAGGGAAGGAAGGAAGGAAAATGAGACGGAAGGAGGTAGAAACTATGAAGGAAGGGAGGGAGGATGAAAGGGGGAAGGAGGGAAGGAAGAAAGAAAGGAAAGATGGAATGAAGGGAGGGAAGGAAAGAAGGAAGATAGGAAGGAAGGAAGGAAAGAAGGAAGGAAAAAAGGAAGGAAGGAAAATGAGGCGCAAAGGAGGTAGAAACTAGGAAGGGAGGGAGGATGGAGGGAAGGAAGAAAGGAAGGAAAGATGGAAAGAAGGGAGGGAAGGAAGATAGGAATGAAGGAATGAAGGAAGGAAAGAAGGAAGGAAGGAAGGAAGGAAGGAAGGAAGGAAGGAAGGAAGGAAGGAAGGAAGGAAGGAAGGAAAATGAGGCGGAAAGGAAAAATATAGGTAGGGAGGGAGGAAGGAAGAAAGGAAAGGAGAAGGGAAGTAAGAGATAGGAAGGGAGGAAGGAAAGAAAGGAGAAAGGAAGTAAGAGATAGGAAGGGAGAAAGGAAGGAAGGAATAGAGGAAGGAAGAAATGAAGGAACACATGAAGGAACATTCTCTACTTCACTTTCTTTTTCTGTACCTCTGCTTCCCCACCCCATCCCAGCAGTGAGTTGGCAGTCTTCCAGCCTTCTGTCTGTCTTTTATGCTGGCCCTTCGTCGAGTGCATTGTGGGAATAAATAGTAACTCTCTCCGGTTTTTAATGCTGTGAGGTTTTTACAGGTCAGATCTTATTGCACAAACCACAAATTACCCAACATCAATAGGCAGCAAAACAAACAGTAGCCGGGCATCACACATAATTTATCTTCATTTGCTTCACTATTTTTTTCCAGCAAGCAAAAGTGACCCTGTCCTTCCTCGCGTGGGCCGAAGCAGAGACCTGAATTCCTATTTTCATGGGGGGTAACCTTCAGGCAAGGATGTTGATGCTGATCTCGACTCATTGCGGATGAGTGCTGTACAGAACGCTCGGCCCTGAGTGGATACGGACAGATGGATCAAATAAAACCAACATATGTTTCATGTCGGGTTATTTGTTGTATAAATAGAAATCATCTTTTCAAATGTCAAATAGAATTATATTTAGATCATTTACATGCTAATATGTAAAAGAGGCACATTACTGAGTCTAATATTAAAAGTACGCTGAAGAGAAATGCTTTGCTTATAGCAGGCAAATAACAGATAAATATACAGATGAAATACTGACAAGGGAGCTGTTTTACCTGCTAAAGAATTCGTATTTTTGTCGATCCAGTTCTGAAATTTACACAGCTCTGCCACACACCACAATCCTGGCTGTCCAGGAAGGAGATGCAATTTTTCTCTGGGGCAGTTCAGTGACACTTGTGTACAAATTGTTATTCCTGTTAGAAAAAACTTAGGGCCAGATCCACAAATATCCTGCGTAACTTAAATCTTCCGATTTAAGTTACACCGCCGCAAAATTTCTACCTAAGTGCCCGATCCACAAAGCACTTACCTTGAAATTTGCGTCGGTGTAACTTAAATGTGTCCGGCGCAAGGCGTGATTAGGCGCGCTCCCGCGCCGGACGTACTGCGCATGCTCCGTCGGGTAACTTACCCGACGTGCATTGCGCTAACAGACGTCGCTCCGACGTCATTTGCTTAGAAGTTAACGTAAATGGCGTCCAGCGCCATTCACGGACGTCTTACGCAAAGAGACGTAGAGTTTAAAATTTCGACGCGGGAACGACGGCCATACTTAATAGGGCTTAGTCAAATAGGACTTAGCCCTATTTTTACACGGCGTAACTCGACGTAAACGACGTAGATTTAGCGCGACGGGCCCGTCGGAACGTTCGTGGATCGCCGTAAGTGTTCATTTGCATATTCTAGGCCGGCCGCAATGGCCTCGCCACCTAGCGGCCGGCCTAGAATTGCATCCTTAAGATCCGACAGTGTAATTCAATTACACATGTCGGATCTTCTGCCTATCTCTTGGAAACTGATTCTGTGGATCAGTTCCATAGATAGAAACAGGGATACGACAGCGTATCAGTAGATACGCCGGCGTATCCCTTTTGTGGATAAACCACCTTAAGGCCAATACCACGGTTATTAGTGTCAGTTAAGGGAACTGTGGCTCATTGTTGGTGTCAGTGGGAGGAATAATTCCCCAAAGGCCAGATAAAGTCAAGCAAAGGGCCACAGTTTGGAGAACACTACTTTACAGGAACAGTAATGGACTGTCTATAACCCCAGCTGCTCGTTCCTCTGGATCTGCTCTCTGGTTTTCGTTATAGGTAGATTTAGCTTATACAGTAAAACCTTGGTTTGAGAGTAACTTAGTTTAAGAGCGTTTTGCAAGACAAGCAACATTTTTGACTTGATATACAAGAGATGTCTTGATATAAGAGTAGTGTCATGTCACAACTGAGTATAAAATATAAGAGAGGCGCCTGTAACTGTAAGTAGAGCTGCACGATTAATCGTAATTTAATTGCTTTCTCGAATCACCCCCCCTCCCCGCGCGATCTCCGGCCTGGAATGCCTCGATTTTTCGGGTCTCCCCCCTGATGTAGACTGGACCGAGGAGAAGCTGTCTGAACCAGCGTGGTACTCAAATCGGAACTGACGTCAGTTAGCAGAGACTGATGCGCCGCTGGATGGATGACTGGGTGTGGGTGGTACTATGTCCTCTTGGCCAGGAAACACTGCTTCTAATCCCCTTGTGGAGGCTTCCATTTGTGGATGGACATTTTATGGTTGCACAACCAATCACATTGCAGTAATCTTTTTATATGGACTATAAACTGAAGGATTTATTCATAAATGGTTGTAGAACAAATAATTTGAGTTTCCATTATTTCTTATGGGGAAATTTGCTTTGATATACAAGCATGTTTCTGGAACGAATTATACTCGCAATCCAAGGTTTTACTGTACATATTTTTTATCATAAGCCCAGGTTACTTAAAGGTTTAATTTACCTTAGACAGGGCTCTTCACCTACTCCTCTGTAGTAGTCAGAGAATAATACATTTATGCTCCGTCTCATCTTGATTGCCCCAGTCGCGGTTCACGTCACGTTTGTCTTTCATTAACCCTTTCCACTCACCCTTATCCATTTTAATAAAAGTAATAACTATTGCTTGGTTGTCCGCAGTGACTTGCCTGCAGCGAAAGCCTGAGTTCATTCATGTATGTGCCTATTCTCCTGAATTATCATATAAAGAAGTCCTTTAATAGAGAATTATTGACTCCGGTGGCATTTAATAATTGATTGAGTGCAAACCACCCCTATCAAAGGTTAATTCCTTCACCCCTAATACTTAACAAAAAAAAAAAAAAAAAAATCCTTTCACTATTCTATAACATCTCCACGTTGAAGCTATTACAGCACAAATTTTACTGGTAATATCAATCAAGAACGCCGAGCATTATAGAAAATCAAAGGGAGAATATGCACATGTATAAAGACGGCTTAATATTGTAGTAATGCATTTTTAATAGGATGCACATGTTTGGCACGGTGCCGATCTTGGCAGTGGCGTGTTTCAGTTGGCGGTGCCCTGGAGGATGGAACTCCTGGAAGAAGAAAAATGCTGACGGAGAGAAGATTTAATTTTTATGTTACATTCTTATGTGATCAGAATGCAAATATTCTGCTTTTTAAACCACTCAGACGAGTTTATTTATCAAGGCAAAGAGCAATCTGCAAAGTGCAGTGATCCACAGCAACCAATCAAATACTCCTTTGCTGGCTGGAGATTGGATAACAGAAATTCGCAGTTGCACCTTGCAAAACTTCACTTAAACACTTCAGCCCCGGAAGAATTAAAACCCTTCCTGACCAGCGCACTTTCTGCGATTCGGCACTGCGTCGCTTTAACTGACAAATGCGCGATCGTGCGACGTGGCTCCAAACAAAATTTACATCTTTTTTCCCCCCACAAATTGAACTTTCTTTTGGTGGTATTTGATCACCTCTGCGGTTTTTATTTTTGCGCTATAAACAAAAAAAAGAGCGTCAATTTTGAAAAAAAATCGGTATTTCTTACTTTTTGCTATAATAAATATCCCCAAAAAAGATCTAAAAAAAAAAAAATTCGCAGTTTAGGCCGATATGTATTCTGCTACATATTTTTGGTAAAAAAAATCATAATAAGCGTATATTGATTGGTTTGCGCAAAGGTTATGGCGTCTACAAAATAGGGGATAGTTTTATAGAATTTTTATTACCGTATTTATCGGCGTATACCGCTCACTTTTTTGGCCTGATATTCAGGGCAAAATCGTGGGTGTGCGATATACGCCGATACCCGCGCCAAGTTTGAACTACTGCGCCGGCATATACCGAGCGCAGTACCCTCGTGTATAGTTGGGCAGGCTCGGCTCCTCTCGCAGTCACGTCCTGGACGCACAGGACGCACAGGACGTGACCGCGAGAGGAGACGAGCCTGCCCGACTATACTGCGTTCGGTATATGCCGGCGCAGTAGTTCAAACTCGGCGCGGGAAGCAGAGATCGAGCGGGGAGGACACCGCAGAAGGACGCCGGACCCGACGAGGAGGACACCACCGAAGCCGCAGACGGATGCCGGACCCGACGAGGCCGCCAATGGACGCCGCGCAAGACACCAAAACTGTAAGTACTAAAATCTTTTTTCCACAGGAATGCGGGTCCACTTTAGGGGTGCGCGCTATACGCCAGAGCGTGCAAAACCCCGATAAATACGGTATATTTTTTTATTAGTAATGGCGGCGATCAGTGCTATAAAAACGAAAATGATTACTGTGTAAATTACACTGGCAGGGAAGGGGTTAACCACTAGGGGGTGAGGAAGGGGTTACGTGTGTCCTAGGGAGTGATTCTAACTGGGAGGGGGATGGGCTACCATTGGCATGACAGAGATTACTGCTCCCGGTGGGAGGGAGCAGTAGATCAGTGTCCTGTCACTAGGCCGAACAGGGAAATGCCTTGTTTACATAGGCATCTCCATGTTCTGCCGCTCAGTGACACGATCGCGGGACACCGGTGGACATTTGGATATGGCATTCGTTATATGGCATTCGTTATTTCAGATAATTCGTAACTTCAAATAAATTCATTACATTCACTAACAGCCAATTTTAAAAGGAAATTCCAATACCTATGATTTAATAGTTAGTGATAGTTATGTTATTATTAGGTGGTTATTATTTCAGATTTTTGAATTTTCAATTTTTTTAATGTTCTGATTTTCATTCTTATTTTCTGATTTTCGTTCTTTTGAAATTTCGCTTTTATTTTTGGATTTTCACATTTTCATATTTTCTAATTCCTCGAATTTCTGAAGTTTGATTTTTCAAATTTCAAATTTACAAATTTTCGAATATTCGAACATTTGAATTTACAAATATTCGGAAAAATGTGTTAAACTGGTTTTTGTTAATTCAGGTATTTCCAAATTGCCGAATTTGTCGAAATTTGGTAAAAAATATAAATTGGGAACAATACAAATTGCACATGTCTGGACCAGGGGTTGTAACCCCTCCTAGAATGAACACTTACCTGCAGTGTTTGCACTGCCATGTCTTGTGCACAGCGCTGTCACTCCGCGGTGTGATTGGTACCTGCAGCTGCTCTTTAATTTTTATCAACAAAATTAAATCAGGTTCTTTTTCCTAATATTTGTGCATTAAAATTAGGGATTCCTGTCTATTCAGCACAGATCTGCACCGCGGCATTACAGTTCCCCAGTGCTATGAGACGCTCAGCTTGATATTAATGACTGAATTCTCTTTAGTATATCTTTAATAAATCCAATTATAATTGCTGATTTAAACATTCCTTTCATGTGGAAATGTCAAGTTCAAGTCATACGCCAAATGGCACGCCGGATTACAGCTGGCACAGGATTGCGATGCTGATCGAGTTTATGTTTCCTGAATGAATTTATATACACTGTAAACATCTGCTCAAAAATCAAACAGCCTTTGCCAAAATTCTGTCTAAGGATTGAGTACTGTGCAAGGAGGGAGCGAGAAAAGTGTGTGTGTGTGAGTGGGTGCTGAATATAGATGATTCTTATAGTAGTGACATCACAGATCGGACCACTCTTATCCAATTCAGAAAAGTATTCATGATGCCAAGACAGGTTCAAGCACCTTGGGTGGTTCAATGCAGTGTTGGCTGGTGCTCCATTTTTTGAGGGGGGCGGCAAACAAACCCCCCCCCCAGTCGCTCATCCGCTCGCCAGGCTGCCCGCTGGCCCTGCACATACTCAATCCAGGTCGTGAGCGGCTTCCCTGGCTCCTCCTCCCGGGCCAATCCGGTCGCTTCTCCTCTTGGCCAATCTGGTCTTAGGACCCGCTTCCTGATTGACCGGGAGGAGAAGCAGGAAGACAATAGCGAATGTTCATAGGGAACATGGCACACTGTAGCCTCAATAGCTGATATAAACGCTCTATAATCCAGGCTCCCATGCAAGGTTAGAATCCGTAATGAGTGGCATAAAATGAAAGCTAGACATGTGCAATTTATTTAGTTTCGAATTAGTTTTTTAAAAACGTATTTTTTAAACTTAATTTCGACAAATTTGTTGATTCGTAATCAACATTTTCAGAATATTCGAATATTCTAAAATTTAGAAATTCAAGAATTCGGAAATTCATAAATTCAAAGATCCAAAAATTAGAAAATCTGAAATAATAACTAACCAATAATAACGTAACTATTACTAACTATTAAAAGGGTTGAAAATTCTTGTTTTCTTTTTCACCTTAATGCATCCAATGCAAAAAACACCTTGTAGCCCCCCCAGCCCCCTGTTTTACTTACCTGAGCCCCAAATTTCCGTGGGAGGGATCTCACGTCGCTCTCTCCGCGGCTTCTCGGCTCTTCATTGGATAGACTGATAGCAGTGCAGCCATTGGCTCCTGCTGCTGTCAATCAAATCCAATGATGCGGGGGGCGGGGCCAAGTCATACACTCGGCGGCTATGGACGCCAAGTATATGACACGGGAGCACGCCTGAAAAGCAACCCCCTTGGGAGAGAGTATCCCAGAGGGGGTTAGCTATTGCGGGGAGGAGCCGCCGCGCAACCCCAGAACAGGAGGATCGGGGCCACTCTATGCAAAACTAACTGCACAATAGAGGTAAGTATAACATGTTTGTTATTTTTAAAAAAAAATAAAAATTTTGTGTCACTTTAAATTATAGGTATTGGAATTTCCTTTCAAATTTTGTCTGTTAGTGAACGTAACGAATACGAATTCATCCGAAGTTACGAATTATCTGAAATAATGAATGCCACATCTAAACTAATGGAATGTAACAAATTAATAATAATAAATAGCAATAATAATAATAAAAAATATTATTAATTCATTCCATGCCATTTGTTTAGATGCGGCATTCGTTATTTATCTTCTAATTTACAAATTTACGAATTTACAAATTGCGATCATAACAAATGACCCAAAAAAAAAGGAATGAAACAAAAATGAACAAAATTTTTCAGCAGTGCACATGTCTATTGAAAGCATATTAGAAATACACTTTAATAGATAAATCTTATGAAAACATGTAAAACGCCAGAAACTAAACTTTCTCCAGAGACCAAAATGGCCGACAATTGATCGTGCATGCATGGTAGCGTGTGTTTGCGTGATGCTTACATACGCGTTTCGTCACATATGACGTCATCGAGGGCATTTTATATCACGTGTCACAGCAGCTACAGTACTTACACATATTTTGCACCAGGTGCACAGATTTATTTTTTGTTTATTTCATTGATAATTTTCTGTTTGGTTCGGATCAGTTAGCTCTAAAATCTTCGCAGACAATTTACCGTATTTTGTATAGATACTGTATGCAACCAGAAGCGTTTGGAGACCATCTTTTTCCATGTGCTTTAATACAAATTAATACTCTACAACTTGCCATAAGACAAATCCCATTAGACTGCATTAGGAAGTCACAATTACAACAACCAAAGCTTTATTCCAGACTGTTGTGTGAATCTAATGCATATATATATATACCAGAGGCAACACATATATAGCACCAATTTTATTACTGCACAGTAGTTGGGCTTGGAATTACTAAGAAAAGTGCTGCTACTCAAAAGCCTCAAGCATTGTCCCATTTGGTATCAATATAAAGATTATGTACATTGCACTCCTATATAAATAAGACACTAATAATAAAACAGTATAAACAACTATAAGAGGAATTTCCTTGGGGAATAGGCGCTGAGTATGCAATTGATCTCGCACAATCTCGTATGCGCCGGGAATGCTTCAGGCACTTTAGAACAATATTGGCAAAAAACAGCAAGAAAGATATGAAGCTATGATTATAAATACATGTATGAAAATTCCGAACTTTCTCCTCCATAGTGCAAGGAGCGCCAGGGAAGATACCCCTCTTAACCACTTCAGCCCCGGAAAATTGGGCTGCTTAATGACTGGGCCATTTTTTGCAATACGGCACTGCGTCGCTTTTTTTTTATAATTACTTATTTTCTTTATTTTTTCCAACTTGCATCACATACATGAAAACAAATAACAGTAACAATAAAAAATACAAAAAGACATCTCCGTACATATTTAAATAAAAATACCTACATTCATTCCATTATCCCCCCCCCCCCCCCTGGGCACCATCGGCTTCCCCCTCCCTCTCCTCCAATCCCCCCCGTCCCGCTCCCCACCTACAAGAGGCGGGGAGGGACGCCAGGGAGAGAGAGAAAGAGGAGGAGGAGAAAGGAAAGACACAACCCCCCCCCCTCCCCCGTGACCCCCCAGACCCCATCACCCTATGACCTCCCTACAGCACAAAAAGGAGGAGCTCAATATCACCCTAAAATAATAAAAAAAAAAAACTGTTTATTAACCCTCAACACACAGGTGTTGAGGGTTAAACATGCAGAGCCTAAACTGTTTAATAAATACAAGACATACACTTTTACACACAGTTAGGGACACTCCCATTAGCCTTGTCATAGAGGGGAGGGGGTAGGGGACAAGGAACAACCAATGGGAACTGAACACTTGTACATTGAAACAGAAATTACAGATAAACATAAAAGGATTATGGTAAGCAGTCAGCCTCTCAATACACATCCCCTGCGGAGAGACGTCTCCAGTCCAGACCATTGTCCATGTGCCATTTACCGACACAATTAGACACAGCAACAAGAAGGGGGATGGGGAAAAAGGGATGTAGCATTACATTACATTATCTCAATGCCAGCTTGTCCCCAGGTCTCCAGTCTCTTCTCGGCCATAATCTGTGGGTAGGAGGCCCACCCACAGTCCCTTCCAAAACACACAGTGTGTTATTGGAGTTATTGATGATGCTGGAGAGCTGCTTCCATTAGTGGGTTAGGGGTTACAGAGAGAGTTACAGGGAGAGTTAGACCCCTTTCACACTGGGGCCGCCTGTGCGTTCACAGTAAAGCGCTGCTCATTTTAGTGGTGCTTTAACGCTGTTTATGCAGGAATTTTTGCATGCTAGTGGGGTGCTTTTAACCCCAAAAAAGGGGTTAAAAAATCCTGTGCATACAGGGCTCCCAAACCGCCCCGGTTACCATCGCTTTAGCAAAAGCAAGGAGCGATCAGGAGTTTTCAGGCAACGTGACCGCCATGATTGGCTGATCATGCCCCAGACGATGTCAGCTTATGACGAAACGTGTATGATGGAGCGACGTGCTGACGCAGAACTCTCGAGTCCCGGAAGCACGGGTGCTGCTATAATGGCCTGTCAGCTTGTTTTAAGGCACATATATAAGTCGTTTTATGTAAGTGGAATACTTTATATACTATAAAGGTTTTATGAATTTTATGATATGGTGAGCTTTTTATATTTTGGGAACCTTATCGCTTCCCAGAAGGGTGGTCCAAGAGTCCACAAGGGAGTGCTCCGGGGGGGGGGGGGGGGGGTGAAGGCCCTGGCTGGGTTTGAAGCCACAAGCGTCACTGACCTTGTGTAATAGGAGATCTGTGCAAGCTGGTAAGTAAGCACTTATCTATGGTGGAGGTGTCATTTGAAGCATCACATACTCTATGGTGGTGGATGGTGTGGATATCGCTAATGAATACAGTACATGCCTCACATTTGGATTTATTTGATCCCTGCTGATTGGAGCATTCAGTTTTCCTTTTACTTAAAGCATTTGGACATAAACCTTTTTTAGGGGCGGGAAGGCGCCGGCGCCAAGAGATTAATACCACGTCCCTATAGCTAAAGGGAAAGACCATGGTTCCATTTTAAGACTGCTTTAACACCGATTGCACAATGTTTAATGAGCAAGGCTGATGATGTATGTATTCCCACACCAGATTCCTCCCAAACCTGAGGAAATATCATTTCATCTTTTTTGTCTTCTAACATATGTGAGTATGGAAAACAACGTGCCGGAGACAGATCCTATAAATATTGACTTATTTAAATGCGAGGTGAGAAGTCATTAGTTTAAATTGACAATATGTTTCAGTTATATTAACATAAGCGAAAGGCAAGTATGCAAGTTTCTAAGTATAGATCTCATTCTTGGAGTATTCTTAGAACATTCCATCACTTCTTTTTTTTTTCGAGTAGATGGTGCGTTTAGCAAGTGCGTACTAAGAAAATCTATAGCAATTGTGACTATTCTGTGTCTTTATAAGGGATGATATCGAACATATGCAGTCTTTTTCTTAAAAGCTAATTATGTGTTGCAATCCACAGCAACCAATCACAATCCATATTGTATGGGTCCAACTTCAGCAAAGTGAATATTAATTGGCCCTGCACTTTGGAATTCCTGCTTAAAGTCTACCTAAACCCCAACATTGAATGTCTCTTATTTTCTTCATTTTAGTCTGTAAAATAAGGAAACTGTTTTGTTATATTAGTTTGCTAAGTAAAAAGAAAACTGTTGATCCTGCCAGAAATCTCATGAGCTAACTTCCTGTGACCTCTACTCGTGTTGCACTGTTGTTGTTGTTATTTTATTTTATATTATTTTTATTCAGTGGCAAAAGTGTGGGCAGGGTATATAGGCAGGTACACTTAGCTACTTTGCCACTAGGTGGCTCTATACCAGAATAGTGTCTGGTTGCAGTAAGCAAGGTGATTAGGTACTAGCAGGGACGTAGATAAAGGGGGGCAATAGGGGTTCAACCCCCCCTCACAGTATCCAGGCGAAAATCAGCATGGTGTCCCTGCTGTCTGTTGCCGGTGCCATGGTGCATCAATCCACACCTGGTTGGCACTCACGCTGTGCTGTGTACACAGCTGTCTGTCAGGCTCGGCTTGGGGTGAGGGAGGCTGACACTGTCTTTTCGTAACACTGAGCAGAGCGGTCAGCGCCTGTCCCCACCCACCGCTCTATTCCCATTGGCTCCTTGCAGTGAGGCTTTCCGCCTTTGGCTTTATGTGAGGTGTTTAGCTTGCATGCTCTAAGTGCTACTATGGCTCCTCCCAACCTGGCTTATAACAGGGCCCTGACTCACCCGTGCCATCACTACAGGAGGGCTCTACTGAAAAGGGGCGTAGCATGGTGCAGGAGACGGGGGTGAGACAGAAAAGCGCTTCAGAAATTCCCAATACACACATCTGGACTGGAAAGCAGAGCAGCAGCCAGCACTTCATCCACAGAACCCACTAGGGTATTTGCACCTACTTCCAGGCATAGACTCCCGCGGGAGTCACGCCCCATCCCATCCCCGTCCCCCCCGCTGTCTTCTGGGAAACACACAGGTCCCAGAACACAACGGGGACCAGTGAGGAAGCGCAGCGCGACTCGCGCATGAACAGTAGGTAACCAGGCAGTGAAGCCGCAACGCTTCACTTCCTGATTCCCTCACCAAGGATGGCAGCAGGGGCAGCCGAGAGACAAGCGAATGCTCGGCTTCGGCTGCTGACATCGTGGGCACCCTGGACAGGTAAGTGTCCATTTATTAAAAGTCAGCAGCTGCAGTATTTGTAGCTGCTGGCTTTTAGTATTTTTTTTTTTTTTTTTAGGTGGACCTCCCCTTTAAAAAAAAAGACAATAAACGCATCAATGCAGTCACCACATTTGAGATTTGGTAGGATGCAATATATACATTTTTTATTTTTGGGTTTGAATGTGCATTCATTTTACAAATAAACTGAAAATCCATTAAATTTAGAACTATCATATATACAAAAAACATACATAAAAGAAGAGGACGTAGCAGAGCAGACAGCGTCTCAATAATGCTAACATTCAACAGAATTACACTGACTTGATCAAAGTCAAACAGGAACTTCAAAGCAGATATCAAATTTTTTCAAACTGTTGATAAAAATGGTTATGATAAAAAACTGAGCATACTGCAGAAGGTGTTCTAAGTTAGAATTTATTTTCAGCAAGTTGAAAAGAAAGTACAGAACAGATGCAAAAATATGCTTTTCGGCCTTTAAATAAAAGGGGTTAATTTTCCTGTTCATTTCACTAAGGCATGTCTGATTGCAGTCTGGAAATTCAATTTGTACTTTGTTTATCCCATTATCATTCGTCAGTGAGCGCTGGCATTAAGCAGAAGAAATGTCAGCTGCAATTGAGCATTCTTTTAATGTCCCTTTTTGCTCCCCTATCATGAGATGCTTATGCCCTGCACTATGCCCTTAAATGCCCTTATACCATATTGGTTTGGGATCAATATCATTTAAAATGATCCAATCAATCAAAGACCATAAAATATAAGGCAAAACTGTTAGCATGAGCACCTAAATCTGTCTTTATGTTAGCTTCCCTTTTTCCTCCTCACACCAGTGGCACACCACTGGCAGGGGGAGAAACAGGCTCCTATTTCTATGTGTGTCTGTTTTTATCTCACTGAAAAAAGATAAGAGGATTTCTCAGAGGTTGATTAACTCTTCTTGGCAAGACTGAGTACAGATGACATGAAATCCTATACTGTACAAGGTGCAAGCCTTAATTAAAAAAAATAATAATTCAGGTTTACAATTACTTTAAGCTTGCATTTTGTATTAGTTTCAAATGCTCCTAAGAACATTCACAGTTAATTTATAAGTGTATTTGACCATTTTATACCTCTTCTTATACCTATCTTAGGCCTCATGCACACTTGGCATTTTAACCACTTCAATACCAGGCACTTTACCTCCTTCCTGTCCAGGAAAATGTTCAGCTTTCAGCGTTGTTGCACTTTGAATGACAATTGTGCGGTCATGCAACACTGTACCCAAATGAAATTGTTATCAGTCTTCTAATAGGTGGCACTGATAGGCAGCACTGAGGGCACTGATGGGCAGCTATTGGCAGCTGATGGGGGCTGATTATCAGCGCACACCTCCACCCCTCTGACAGGAGAGCTGCCGATCAGGCATTTACCATTTAAGCCATTTACCGGCACTTCCTGGTTCATGATTAGCTGTGATTGGTCACTGGAAGTGCCGGATCGCAGATCGGGTCCTCCAGGTGGGACGGGAGGCCCGGTTAGAGTGGGGAAAGGAGGCGAGAGGGGGGGGGATGTCCCGTCCCGCTCCTCCAGGATAACAACTGAGTGGATTTTAGCCGCATCGGTTGTTATCTCTGGAAAGCCGATCACCCGCTCTAAAAAAAACTACTGGGATGATGCCTGCAGATGCAGGCATCATCCCGGTATAACCCCCTAAAGCCGAGGATGCATATATGCGTACGCTTGGCGGGAAAGGGTTAAACCTTTTCCGGTTTTTATTTTGAATTGATAGTTGCTATGCAATGTGATTGGATCTTGACATTGTATTAATATATTTTAGGCTCAATGTGAATGATGTTTTGTTGTGTTTTATTTTATTTGTCTATTAAGAAATCCAATCCAATAAAAAGATTTATAAAAAACTTAAAAAGGGTGAAATCTATTGAATGGGACACAAACATGAATAAATAAAAAACTGATAGTGATTTTAAATATTCTGTGTTCTATTCAAAATCAAACCAAAAAGTTTGGGGTTTTATACGGTAACTTTTGAAAAAATGTAAATGCAATTAACAGAACTTTTCAAAAGTTTTGTGCAGGACTTTGAGCGTGGCACAGCCTTCCCTAGTAACTGGCGCCATTCCTGGATGACATCACGCACAGTGTGCTCCCTCTTCTTGGCATTTGCAAAATACCAGCGCTAGCATCTCGAAAATAGACTTCATCTGTCAGGGGATATTTTTAGACATGCTAATTTAAAAGCCACATCTCATTAAAGTTAAACACTTTTGACCAATTTTAATAGGCAATATTCTAAGATTGTTAGGAAATTTAAATATTGAATAAAAAAAAAAAAAAAGTGAAACAGTTAAACAGTAGGGGGAACTTCTTGGTCAATTATAGGAGTTTACACCATTTAAAAATGTGACTGGTTTATATATACTCTCATATCATTTATTTTTATTATTTTTTTTAATGCTAAACTTCTTAGCTTTGGATAGAGTGTTGTGAAGGATGAAATCCCCTGTCAGTTTTTTTTATTGCTATCTATGCCCCCATTAGGAGGATGCTCTCTCTCTTTTTGTCCTTGTGTCAAGTGAGGGAAAATCTAAGATTTTGAGTTGTCCCCAGAGCAATAAAGTCCTTGCAATATAGATAATTCAGCTGAAGGAGATTATTTGATTTTTTAGGGTTGGAGATCATACAGACATAAAAACACCAATAATTGCAGTTATATGTTAATTTAAAAATAATGAAATATGTTTTAAAATGACTCTACTAGACTACTACTACCGTATAAGCCGACCCGAATATAAGCCGAGGCACCTCATTTTACCACAAAAAAACTGGGAAAACGTATTGACTCGAGTATAAGCCTAGGGTGTCCATCTGCATGCCTCACTGTGTCCATGTGCATGCCTCACTGTGTCCATGCCTCACTGTGCCCATGCCTCACTGTGTCCATGACTAGACTTACGTTTAACATGGGAGAATATAGAAGGGGTGCCCGGCTTTGAAAAATCTGTGCCCCCCCGGCCGTAGGTTCCCTTGACAGCAAACTTTGCACACTTGTAGAGGAGAACTGAGGCTACATGGGTCCAGGGGACCTACAGCCGGCCAGTACCAGGTCCACAAAGTTACCAGAGAAATTGCCGTTTAACATGGGAGTCTATGGAAGGGGTGCCCGACTTTGAAAAATCGGTGCTCCCCGGCCGTAGGTCCCCCGGACAACAAACTTTGCACACTTGTAGAGGAAAAGTGGGGCTATATGTGTGCCAAGTTTGGTACCTGGTCCCCAAAGTCCGGGAGATAAGGTGCAAAAAGGTGACTCAAGTATAAGCTGAGGGGGGCATTTTCAGCACAAAAAAATGTGCTGAAAAACTCGGCTTATACTCGAGTATATATGGTATTTATCATTTGATTTTTTCCATATAGCGCTAGGAGTGGTTTGGTGTGTTTATTTATATCCTCATTATTCCACATTTATTGTATATTTTAAAATGAATTTAACTTGGTATCAGCCACTTGTAATCCCCTGTACAGCTGCACTTATATTGGGACAGCAAGGGGCACTCTTAGCCAATCAGTTTAGATGATATAATCTTCTGCCTGTTACTGCTCCTCCAGTCATAGGCTTGAGGTGGGAAGGTGACCTCACTTTATTATTTATCTAGCGCAGAGAAAAGGCAAGTCACCAGTCTGGCAAGCCTGTGTTAATATGTATATTGTAAATATATATTTAAAGCACACGCCAAGGTTCAATAAAAGACATACAGTACCTGTCACCGAGAATGTGTTTCCAGCACGACGGCATCGCGCTGATTCTCGGCGTCATGGTGCCGACATCTTGCACTCGCTGGAATAGAAAAGCACATTCCAGCGAGCGCGTCATAGAAGCGACGGGGATCCGACTTGGATTCCTGCCAATTCTAGCCACGGCATTTGGTATGAATCATGAGGGGGAACTCCACGCCAAATTTTAAATAAAAAAACGGCATGGGTTCCCCCCCCAGGGGCATACCAGGCCATTAGGTCTGGTATGGATTGTAAGGAGAATGCCCTATTCATTCACCTAGGGTGGGGGGCCGGTATCTGGGGGCCCCCTTATTAAAGGGGGCTCCCAGATTCTGATAAGCCCCCTGCCCGCAGACCCCGACAACCAACGGCCAGGGTTGTCGGGAAGAGGCCTTGTCCTTATCAACATGGGGACAGGGTGCTTTGGGGTGGGGGGGCCGCAGGGCGCCCCCTGCCCCAGAGCACCCAACCCCCCCATGTTGAGGGCATGCGGCCTGGTACGGCTCAGGAGGGGGGGTGCTCGCTTGTCCCCACTCCTTTCCTGACCGGCCGGGCGGCGTGCTTGGATACGGGTCTGGTATGGATTGTGGGGGGACCCCCACGCCGTTTTTTCGGCGTAGGAGTTTCTCCTTACAATCCAGACCTAAGGGCCTTGTATGCCCCTGGGGGGGAACCCATGCCGTTTTTTTTATTTAAAATTTGGTGTGGAGTTCCCCCTCATGATTCATACCAAACGCCGCGGCTAGAATTGGCGGGAATCCAAGTCAGATCCCCGTCGCTTCTATGACGTTTTTTTCCCATCGCGGCGAGCCGGCTCGGCGCTGGCTCCCGCGACGGGGCTCGTGGTGGTCAATCTCGCCGAGAAGGGGAGCGAGATTGACACAATATCGCGGTCACCTACTGTATGCAGTACATCTCTGCAATACAATTACATTTCCCCATATTTTACCTATTTAAAGACCATGCAGAAAAATACACTAGTTCCTCAAACTTGCCCATCCATGTCGTTATGGACATGGATATAGTTTACACTATTAAAGCATATGCTTTGTCCAGTTTTCATTTCAGAAGTTTATAACCACTTTAACAAACTGCTAAATGTATTTTTACATTGAATCAGTGGCGGCTGCTCCACCCCAAACTTGTTCATCCATGTCTTTATGGACGTTTCTTTGTGCACTGGTCCAAATCTTTTGGTGAAGGGGGGATTATGGTGGAGTGCAGACTGTGAGACAGGCCTTCCCGTCCACATCAGTGCCTGACCTCACTTCTGGAGGAATGGTCAAACATTCCCATAGACACACTCCCAAACCTTGTGGAAAGCATTCCCAGAAGAGTTGAAGCTGTTGCTCCACCCTAAAAGGTGTTCTATTGGGTTGAGGTTAGGGCTAACATTATGGGCCAGTCAGGTTCCTCCATCCCAAACTCGCTCATCGATGTCTTTATGGACCTTGCTTTGTGCACTGGTCCAAAACATTTGGGAATTATGGTGTGGGGTTGTTTTTCAGGGGTTGAGTTTGGCCCCTTAGTTCCAGTGAAGGGAAATCTTAATTCGTCAGCATACCAAGACATTTTGGACAATTTCGTGATCCCAATGTTGTGGGAACAGTTTGGGAATGGCCTCTTCCTGTTCCAACATGACTGCCCACCAGTGCACAAAGCAAGGCCCATAAAGTCATGGATGAGCAGGTAAAAATAAAAAAATTAAATTGTAAAAAAATTATTTTAAAAATAATTAAGTGCTCATTTTCATCCTGTATGTGGAGGGGACGAGCATTAGAAAAGCCTTAGAAAGGCGGCAGTGCTGGACTAGTTGCATGGACAGAGGAGGTCTGCTGGGGCCAGGAATTGTATTACTCCTTATTCCTGTACCCTTTATATGTAATGAACATTAAACCCTTGCAGTGTTGGGGGGCCCACTGCAAGAGTATTTATTTCCAGCCCGGTGTTCCCCAATTTCTCCTAAATCTCTGTACTAGACATATAAAAATACAACTCCTTTGGCAGATAAAACAGATCTCATACACAGTAGGTACTTCATCAGTGTATTCAGCCTGGAGTTCAGCTTTAAACTTTCGGTTATTACATGACAACTTCTTGTAGGCGTTTTGTTCACTAAGTCAGCTGGAGATTCGGTAATGATTGGAGAATCAATTCTGTATTCCGGCACTCACATCCCGAATCTTCCAGCATCACTTTGCAAGCTCTCATTGAATACAGGAGGCAGTTGTCAAAATTTGAAAACAATATCCAGGGACAATCTTCTGCTCGGCGGAGCGCGTCATGCTCACCGCCACGAATCACTATACACCCAATTATGGTAAAGTCATTAAACCCGAAATACACTTTTTGCATTTTAAATGCTTCTTTTTTTTATACTTGTAATTTTAATGCTGTTGTTCAATAAATATTAATGTAAAACAATAGATGAGATGAGATGAGAACATTAAAATATGATAAGAATGCAATTAAAAGTTCGTTTTTTTTATAGAGCAGACTAAAAAAAAAAAAGATTCATCTATATCATGTCACTTTACATTTTCATATCCATGCTGAGAAGTCAACAGTGCATAATCAGAGATTTTGGCATCTTCAAATCAAATGTTCCGCTCTACAGTAAAAGGCTGCTTCTAGTCTGGAGCTCTGTATGAAAACGTTTGTTAAAGTGGTTCTAAAGTCAAAACACATTTTAACCATAAAGCATTCCTTGCATTAGGGTAAAAAATGGTTATGCATCAGAATCCTCCCCCTCATCCCCCTCTTTTTACTTACCTGAGCCCTCATTTGATCCAGTGCTGTGCACATCTGCAGTTATTCTCTCCATTCATTTCTACTCATTTCCTGGTCTTGCTGGCTTTGCTGGGGCACTGGGAGCCATTGGCTAGCGTTGCTGTCAAAAATTATACCCCATATCGCGTTAGTTGTACTTCAAAGCCTCCATAGAAGTCTGGCAAAGCTCGCTTGAAGCCCCACGGAAGCCTCACTGAAGCTTTCCCAAAGCCTCATCGAAGCCCCACCAATGCCCCACCTAAGGCTCATTGAAGCCTCACCAAAGCCTCATCGAAGCCCCCCCAAAGCCCCATCTAATGTTCTTCGAAGCCCCACCAAAGCCCCACCTAAGGCTCATTGAAGCCTCACCAAAGCCTCATCAAAGCCCCCCCAAAGCCCTATCTAATGTTCACCGAAACCCCACCTTAGAGCTGCTAGTGACGAGGGAGCGGGGTCGGGGCTGAATCCAGCTGTCTGTGTCAATGGATCCATTTGATCCAACGCTTTGCACTTCTGCAGCTCTTCTCTTACCTCACTTCCAGGTCTAACTGGCTTTACTGGGGCACTAGGAGCAATTGGCTAGCACTGTTGTCAATCAAAGCCAGTGACAAGGGAGCGGGGGTGGAGCCAAATCCCGCTGTCTACAAAGAACTGGATCAAATTGATTCATTGACACAGACAGCAGGATTAGGCTTCACCCCCTCTCCCTCGTCACTGGCTTTGATTGACAGCAGTGCTAGCCAATGTCTCATAGTGCCCCAGCAGAGCCAGTAAGACCAGGAAATGAGGGAAGAGTAGAGCTGCAGATGTGCACAGCACTGGATCAAATGGATTCATTGACACACTTCTGCAGCTCTTCCTCATTTTTGGGTCTCATTGGCTTTGCTGGAGCACTAGGAGCCATTGGCTAGAGCTGCTGTCAATCAGAGCCATTGACGAGGGAGCGGGTTACTGGGCCAAATCCTGCTGTCAATTGATCCATTTGATCTTGCTTGCTTAGCTGGGGCACTGGGAGCCATTGGCTAGTTCTGCTGTCAATCAGAGCCAGCAACAAGGGAGCGGGGACGAGGGGCCAGGTCCCACTGTCTGTGTCAAAGGACGCAGCAGCGGGACTCTGGAGTGAGCCCGCACAAGTACCACCATGGGAAGCCGCTTGCCACGGGGGCACTGGACAGAGAGGAGTAGCCAGGAGCAGGCAATTATAGAGATGTTTTATTTAAATTTTTCATTTACTGTTAAAATCTCTTTAATGTGTATGTCATGGGTGCCCAAACAGTGGCCTAGGGGCCCACGGAACCCTCTGATGTGGCCCTCGACCTCCTGCTCTGGGATGGCAAGAACACGGGTTGCCAACACTCCATCCTACAGCATCAGTGTTGTGAATGAAGCTGATGGTAGAGGAAGCAAGCAGAGCAAAGATGCATAAGCCAATGCTTCCTGTATAGTGTCGGCTCCTATCATAGGTGGAGTGATACTAAATGCACTCTGCCTGAGACAGCAACATCCACGATACTTGAATAGAAGGTAAGTCTATTACTAAAATCACAGTGTATATATGGGCATATCTGTTCTGCGGTGGTTACTGGGCTGCTTTTCAAACCTGCAGGTTTTCTGCACTGAGCCGTAAAGTTTTGTTAGTATTTGCGGGTTTGGTGGGCTATCAAAAAGTGCAAAACAACTGCAGGATATCATAGAAGTCTATGGCAAAGTGCAGCTAACCCACAGGAAAGCCACAGGTACACGGCACTGCACCCGCCGTGTGGGTAAACTACGGCACATCCGTGTAAATGCAGTCTTATGCCTCGTACACACGACCGAGAAAAATGCCATAACAGCTTTTGGCTGGGAAAACCAGCCGTGTGTACGCTCCATCGCAGTTTTCCCGACAGAAAAAACGCCGGGCCCGACGTTTTTTAAGCCGGCAGTTTACCTATGGGGAAAACCTACGGTGGAGCATACACACAGCCGGGTTTCCCGGCCAAAGCTTTCATGGCAGTTTTCCTGCCAGGAAACCTAGCCGGGTGTAGGGGGGAAGAGATAACAAGCAGGTTCTCGGTTTTCCCCTCGGTTTTCCTGGCACACTTTTTTTTACCATCGGGAAAACCGATCATGTGTACAAGGCATTAGGCCCCTTTCACACAATTGGTCCAACCCAATCAGACCCTCCATTCACCTCTATGGAGCAGAACATGTACAGTATACAGGCTTGTGTCTGTTTACACCCGCCTACCTCCAATCCGATCTGCTGATCTTTGGACAGTCCTTTTTTTCCGCCACAAGATGTCCTCAGGTCATCATGAACCCACCCTCAGATTTTGACTAAACGGTGAAAGCAGAAACAGCACAGTGATAAGCTCATCCCCCTGTCACTCTGCTCTCTCCTATCAGCATGCTTCTGGTCAGCACGTAAACTGATTGGCTTCTTGTGTTGCACTTTTGCTCTCACCCTCCAGCCCTGCTGTTAAGGAACTATAAGAGGCTGATAACAGTTAAAAGCCAAGCCTGCAATTAAAGTGGATGTAAACCCAAAAAATGTTTTTTTTATTTTTTTATGTCACAATATCATCTGTGCCGCAGTCTTGCCACACAGAGTTAATCCAGCTCTGAGCAATCCTCTTTTATTGTTCAGTGAAATAAAACGGACTTACAGAGAAAAACCTTAGTCCGTTCCGCCCCCCTGGCTGTGAGTGACAGGTTATTTACATATCTCATGCACTAGCCTGGAGACAGGCATTATTTTTTAATTCCCATCCCCACTCCTTTTCTGAAGTCCTGTGGTTACTTTTCTGGATTTTGACTGGATGTTAGTGATCATAGCATAATTTACTGTAAGGAATACACAGGAAAAAATGATGTTCCCCGCACGCTGATTAACCATGCGGCGGCATCTAGGTAATGGTATGGGGGGACATGGCTGGATATATGGGGGACATGGCTGGATTTATGGGGGACATGGCTGCATATGTGAGGGGACATGGCTGGATATATGGTGGACATTGCTGCATATGTGGGGGGACATGGCTGGATATATGGGGATATTGCTGCATATGTGGGGGGACATGGCTGCATATAGGGGGACATGGCGGGATATATGGGGGACATTGCTGCATATGTGGGGGGACATGGCTGCATATATGGGGGACATGGCTGCATATGTGGGGGACATTGCTGCATATGTGGGGGACATTGCTGCATATGTGGGGGGACATTGCTGCATATGTGGGGGGACATTGCTGCATATGTGGGGGGACATTGCTGCATATGTGGGGGGACATGGCTGCATATGGGGGGACATGGCTGCATATGGGGGGGGACATTGCTGCATATGTGGGGGGACATGGCTGCATATGTGGGGGACATGGCTGCATATGTGGGGGGACATGGCTGCATTTGTGGGGGGACATGGCTGCATTTGGGGACACATTTAAAAAAAAGGATCGGTATTCGGTATCGGCGAGTACTTGAAAAAAAGTATCGGTACTTGTACTCGGTCCTAAAAAAGTGGTATCGGGACAACCCTACTTAAAACAGACAGAGGGGAGACATTTGACATGTAAGGATACATGCAGGAGGCATCTATATCCTTATAGATCAGCACTATGGCAGTAGTTTAGAAAGGATGAGAGTGGCTTTACATCCACTTAAAAAAAAATACATTTAATGATGCATTAATGAAGCAGAGCTGCATTTAATTGTCTTTTTTTTTTACATCTGCTTAGAGTTTAGTATTAACTTTTGCTTTCTCTAAATATTTCAAGTTAACTTCCCGTGTTAAATTCCCTCTAGGTATAAGGATGTGATGCATTTTAAGTAATTCCTATTTTAAATTTTCCCATTTCTGATTGCTGGTGGAAATGGTGTACCTGACCGAACTGTTAATGCCCCCCCTCCGTATGTTTGCCGTTCATAGCCGGCTCACGCTGTGCTATGATATATCAAATTAAACTTTACCTATGAAGTATAAAGAGGGCTGTGATTTTAAAAGCCGCCGACTGATGTCTGCATCCAAAGAAGAAGAGCGCTTTACATATCGCTATTTGTATACCTTGTCAATAAAATGTGTGAAGCAAGCAAAAAATCTAATGCATGATTTTATTTTCATAATAACGCTGCTGGCCATATGGCATAACAAATATAAATTCTACCTAGCGAATGAAGCCTTTTTACACCAATGAAAATAAATAAAAATACCTTGAAGCGAGCGGAGGGAACGAGAAGGAAATTGGTTGCCGCGAAGTAGCGAAAGGCATAAAACAGCGAAGTAATATTAGTGAGTAATGATGAGAATAATTTTTTGGTTTAATCTCAAAAGCAGAACTGTCATTAAGGGAAACGATTGTCTTTTCTCCGTTTTATTAGATATATACAGTATATGACAATGTAATGAGCTTAAAGGGGCACTCCACCCAAAGCTGAATTTTGAATGTTTGGTAGACGGTAGAGAATGAAACCGTCTTGTGGTCTCTTCTTTCTCTTGGGGGTTCTATTGGGGAGTAATTTTTTTGTTTGATCTGCAGGTAGCCAGTTTAGCTTTTTTTCTGCAGGTAGCCAGTTTAGCTTTTTTTCTTTGGTAAGTGTTTTTAACCACTTCAATACTGGACACTTTTACTCCCTTCCTTCCCAGGCCAATTTTCAGCTTTCAGCGCTCTCGCACTTTTAATGACAATTGCGCGGTCATGCTACGCTCTACCCAAATGACATTTTTATCATTTTGTTCACACAAATAGAGATTTCTTTTGGTGGTATTTATTCATGACTCGTTTTTTTTTGCGATATAAGTGAAAAAAAGTGGAAATTTGTAAAAAAAAATATATATTTTCTTCTTTTTTTTTTAAAAGAAATGCAATAAAATCTAATTTTGTCATAAATTTAAGCCAAAATTTATTCTGCTACATGTCTTTGGTAAAAAAAAATCCAGTTAAGTGTATAATTGGTTTGTGTGATCACGGACAGATGTACGCAGATGATTATGTACAGATGTGTGCAGATGATCACGGACATATGTGTGCAGATGATCATTGGGACGTGTGATTTTACTGTTACATATGTGGGGGACAGGTGTTTTTACTGTGTGGGGACAGTGTTTTGGGGACATTGTGTGTTTACATTGTGTTGAGATATGTGTGGGGGGACACTAGTCCAGTGATCAGTGTGTAAAAAGCTGTAAAAAACAGCCCATACTCACTGATCACTGGCAGAGATCCGCTCTCCTAACTGACAACTTATGTGTGAGGATAGGAGAGCCGATTGCCTAGCAACCGGCTCTCTATTTACATCACATGACGGCTGTGATTGGACACAGCCATCATGTGATCAGGAGGGCCAATCACAGAGTCCTCCTGCCGATCAGAGATGCGTCGTGTCTGGGTGACACGAGCGCATCGGGATCGCGCCCCGCGCGGGCACACACGTTAGCAATCCCCCTCGTTTTGAAGGACGTTCCTGGACATCCAATCAGAAGTAGGAGGTGCCCACCCGGCCATATATGTGCAGTGGCCGGGTGGGAGGTGGTTAACCACTTCAGCCCCAGAAGGATTTGCCCCCATTAATGACCAGACCATTTTTTTGTGATACGGCACTGCGTCGCTTTAACTGACAATTGTGCGGTCGTAATTTTAAAGTTCCCACGTCGTATCTTTGTTTTGTATCTACAAAACAAGATACAACGGCATCTGGGATCGATCTGACAGGCGTACGTCTTAGTACGCCGTCGGATCTTAGGTGCATTTTTTCCGCCGTCCGCTAGGTGGCGTTTCTGTCGAATTCCGTGTCGAGTATGCAAATTATCTAGTTACGGTGATCCACGAAAGTACGTCCGGCCGGCGCATTTTTTTACGTCGTTTGCGTTCGGCTTTTTCCGGCGTATAGTTAAAGCTGCTATTATGAGGCGTACTCAATGTTAAGTATGGCCGTCGTTCAGGCGTCGAATTTTGAATTTTTTACGTCGTTGCGTAAGTCGTTCGCGAATAGGGATTTGTATAAAATTACGTCTCTGTCGTAAGCATTGGCTTGTTTCGGTTTAATTTCGAGCATGCGCACTGGGATACCCCCACGGCTGGCGCATGCGCTGTTAAAAAAAAACGTTGTTTACGTCGGGTCACGACATATATACATAAACCACGCCCCGTCACATCCATTTGAATTTGAGTTACGTCGGCGTAGTGTATCTTAGATACGCTACGCCCGGCGGAGAGAAGCGCCGCTCTACGTGGATCTGCCCAATAGCGTCTACAAAATAGGGGATAGATTTATGGCATTTTTATTCTTCTTCTTTTTTTTTTTTTTTTTACTAGTAATGGCGGCGATCTGAATTTTTTTGCGGGACTGCGACATTGCAGCGGACAACAGAGACTCACAACATGAACATTTTAACATAAGGAACACACTTTCATTGTTCTAGAAACTCTGGAAGGTCAAGTTCTATTTTATCACCTTGAAGTCTTCGGTAAATAAATGTAACCATTCAATATTGTAAACCTTCTCTTTGCAAGCAATTTTCCATGCGCAGTATTACAATCACTGTATAATGGTAACTTGCTGATTCTGAATAGGAGTTCATTATGAGCAGCTGTGAAGAAGCCCGATGCAATCAATCGATGATTAAATTTAGCATGGTGCTGATTTTCTTATATAGGGAAAGAAAATTACAGGTTCCTAAGGTTTACTGTAAAGCTGACCAGAGACCTCAGAGAGTTCAGAAACGAGAGTGCAGTGACTGGAAGATCTTTTTTTATTTTATGCACAGGCCGGCACAAAAAAATGAAATGGGAACCGAGGCAGGGAGGGGAAAGCGGGCCGATACTTCTGGACCTGGCATAAAGCAGTTCTAAACCCAATCACTAAAATCATATATAAGCTTTAAGGGCCAGATTCACCAAAGAGATACAACGGCGTTTCTCCTGATACGCCATCGTATCTCTGTTTCTATCTATGCGACTGATTCATAGAATCAGTTACGCATAGATATCCATAAGATCCGACAGGTGTAATTGTTTTACACTGCCGGATCTTAGGATGCAGTACCGCGGCCGCCCCTGGGGGGAGTTTGCGTCGTAAACCAGCGTCGGGTATGCAAATTAGGAGTTACGGCGATCCACGAAGATTTTTCCCGTCGTTACGGCGTTGCAAGTGTTAGATTTCCGTCGCAAAGATAGTGCACCTTAAACATGGTGTAAAAGTACTCCACCATGTTAAAGTATGCCTGTCTTTCCCGTGTCGCTTTTGAATTTTTTTAAAATCTTTTATTTTTCCCGGCGTAAATCTTTTTTTACGTCGCGATTCACAAAATGTTGGCGCGTCGTAATTTCGCGCAAAGCACGTCTGGAAATTTGCGACGGGAGCATGCGCAGTACGTCCGGCGCGGGAGCGCGCCTAATTTAAATGGTACCCGCCCCATTTGAATTGGACCGCCTTGCGCCGGACCTGTTTACGATACACCGCCGCAAATTTCCAGGTAAGTGCTTTGTGGATCGGGCACTAAATCAGAAAAATTGCGGCGGTGTAACGTAAACCGGTTACGTTACGCTGCGCCCGCTGTACGTGAATCTGGCCCTAAATTCCCAACACTTAAAACCTGTCATACCCAAAAATGGAAAATCTCCCAATGAGGGGGTCACGGCAGTAAAAACCTGACAGGGTTTTTGGTTCTCCATATCCAAATCAAAAAGTTTTTTTTTTTGTTCGTTTTTTTACGAGGAGAAAAATAGAGACCTTCTGAAAATACCCACATGGTCAACTGATATTTTCTCGAAGATCATTCAAACAGGGGTTGGAAGCCCCATACCTAACCCCCAACTTGAGGGACCAAGGTGTACCATTCTGTGTAGTGACCCTTCGGACATAGGTGGGCAAACTGATTATTATGGATGAGCAAATCTGCTTGGGTTCGGTTCATGAAGGGCTTTGCAAATATTGATTTAAGGTCACAAAGTAATTAAACTTTGTGGTGAACCCCATTTATGTCTGGGGAGGGGGAACCTTGTTATTAAATTATAGTAATTTACAGGGCTAATAAACAAGCTATGGTAAAACAAAAAGCATGGGAATCCTGGCACTGAAATGGGGGACAACTAGGGCTTTTTTTTCTCAAACAATAGGTGCTGGAACTCAACCATGACCCCCCAAAACCCCTCCACCCACCCACACCCTCCAAATCACATCAAATAGTGGGTGTGGTTAGTCAAATTTCACAAACAGTAGGAGGGTCTTAAAGGGGCATTAAATACCAGGATTGCATTACATGCAGAGTTCAGGGGGGGGGGGGGGTGTTACACACAGAGTGCAGAGCTGTCACTTGTAAACACAGAAACCGGACTTCTGTGTTTACAAGTGATTGTGGTGAGCAGCCCTCCCCCAAGGGTCTGAGCCAGAAGTGGTGGAACCGAGTTCCACCAAGTTCCCTCTGAAAAAAGCCCTGTGTATGCCCACCCTTTTATAGAAAGAGGGCTGGGTTATCCGATTCCCTCATACTATTGGCTTCTGTTACTCAGCTGACCAAGGTCAAAGGCTATGAACTGCATTTGTGTTTCTTAATTCTAGTGGAAAACCTGTAAAGTTTTCTTCTAAAAGTCTGTAATTTGCAAATTTTGCAACTCTTGAGCCTCGTACACAAGACCGGTTTTCCTGTTGCGAAAACTGCCATGAGAGCTTTTGGTCGGGAAAACCGGCTGTGTGTAATGTTCCATCGCAGTTTTCCCAACAGGGAAATATATTTTTGGGGATATTTATTATAGCAAAAAGTAAAAAATATAGCTTTTTTTCTGAAATTGTCACTCTTTTTTTGTTTATAGCACAAAAAATAAAAACCGCAGATGTGATCAAATACCACCAAAAGAAAGCGCTATTTGTGGAAAAAAAATCTATTTTGTTTGGGTACAGCGTCGCAATTGTCAGTTAAAGCGACGCAGTGCCGAATCGCAAAAAAGTGGCCTGGTCTTTTGGCAGCCAAATCCTCCGGGGCTGAAGTCGTGAAAGCTTATATGAGATTTTAGTGATTGGGTTTTGATCTACTTTAACTTGCTCGCAAATTTGATAGTGAGACCTACAATTATACATGTCCAGCTTTAATCTAGTGCAGACAAGATAGCAAAAGTGATCTGATCTTTGATATGCAAATATATATATATATATATATATATATATATATATATATATATATATATTTATTTATTTATTTTTCTTCTCAAATGTCTGAAACAAACGCTGATAAGTTTTCAGTGCGATAAGCAAGATGCAGGCAGACATAAAGGGGATCGCTCAGGTGCTCTCTCAGACGGGAGAAGAGAGTCTGTTAGACGCTAACATTTTCGAAAAAGCATATCAAATGCATTTACAAGAAGCAAGCTTCAGAATAGGTTCAATTTTCCCCTGAATTTCACACATTTTCCCCAGTTGTCATGTTTTTTGTTCTCAGGGGAAGTTTGTAAATGTATTTTTCTTTACTTGATGGAAATGTGAAAAGTCTTTAAAAACCATGGGGAATATATGAAGGGAAAAAATAACAACATAGAAAAGCTGGTATAGAGTACAGAAGAGCAAGCAGCAAAGACACTATTCATGCATGAAGAAAAGGAAAGGAAAGAAAAGAAAAGAAGAGGAAAAAAAAAAAACATAGTAAGACAAAGCAAAACCTGGATAATGCAGACCCAGACAATGAATCTGGCAACGCAGACATTTCCCGAAATGGCTCGTGTATTCATATTTGGCCGTAGTGGAGAGTATCTACGAGCTGTTCAATAGTATTACCCACTTCAGACCCGGAAGGGTTTACCCCCTTAATGTCTAGGCCATTTTATGCGATACGGCACTACGCTGCTTTAATTGCGCGGTCATGCGGCGTTGTACCCAAAGACAATTTATCTTATTTCCACCTTGAAGAAGGGGAAACTTGTATAAAATTGTATGTTTGTGCAAATAAAAAAAGTATCACGGACAGAACTCAATTTTCTCTTATTTCCCACAAATAGAGCTTTTTTATATGGTGGTATTTGATCACCTCTGCGTTTTTTTTTTTTTTTTTAAATAGACTGATAATTTTGAAAAAAAAAATATATTTTTTTACTTTCTGCTATAAAACATCTCCAAAAAAATATATATAAAAAACAATATTCATCAGTTTAGGCCAATATGTATTCTGCTACATATCGTTGGTATAAAAAAAAAAAAAAAACCTCAATAAATGTATATTGATTGGTTTACGCAAAAGTTATAGCGTTTACAAAATAGGGGATAGGTTTATGGACTTTTATTTTTTTAAAATATTTTTTACTAGTAAAGTCGGCTATCTGCGATTTTTAGTGGGACTGCGACATTGCGGCAGACAAATCTGACCCAAATGACACTTTTTGGGGACCAGTGAAATTAATACATTGATCAGTGATAAAAAAAATGCACTGATCAATGTATAAATGTCACTGGCATGGAAGGGGTTAACACTAGGGGGCGATCAAGGGGTTAAGTGTGTTCCCTCAGGGTGTGTTCTAACTGTGTGGGGGATGGGCTTACTGGGACAACATGATCACTAGGAACAGCAGATTTCAGTGTTGTCTCCTGTCAGAACGGGGATCTGCCTTGTTTACATATGTTCTGCCTCTCTGTGGATCGACCGTGGGTTGCTGGCGGACATCGAGTGCACCGGACACACAGGCGTGGTCTTGTGGCACGCCCACAGTATCTATTACATAAAATGAGGTACAGGTAGGCCGTTTTGGCAATAGAGTGGGTTGTCGGCGGACATCGAGTGCACCGGACCCACGGGCGTGGTCCTGTAGCATGCCCACAGTATCTATTACACAAAATGAGGTACAGGTAGGCCGTTTGGGCAATAGAGCCGACCTGCCAGTATATGTACTGTGGCTGGTCGACAAGTGGTTAAATTGTAACAGACATGTTTGATTAATAGCACCAGCCATCAGCAAATTAATATGGAAATAAATCAGTTGCGCATGGTTAAAGTTTTTTTCAGTTTAATACAAGACATTCTCTGATTGGAAGAGGTGCAGGGGAGGGCTGGTGATGTCACAATCTCCACCTTTCAAACACAGAACACCTTGTGTTCATTGAACAAAATACAAGTTCGTTGAATGGTGAGGTAGTGACCCCCTTGTGGTCAGTGTGCAGAGGACAAGCCAAAACAGTTCTTTTTTTCATTACAGAGAAAATTTTAAAAATTATTGCTAATTTTATGCAGAGAATATTGAAGCCGTGATAAACTCAGAATTCATCTTCATTTACTTTCTTTCTTATTTACTGTTGTCATATTAATGAGATGTCAGGGCTGTCGGCTAATTGCCAGCTCTTATCTCTCCACAGTGACTCACCTGTTGGCTCATCAGTCCTGCCTACTTAAGCCGTCCAGCTCAGTTGATCTCTGCCTTCGCCTTGGTCAACATCACAAAGTCTATCTCCTGTGTTCCTGTTAAAGACTTGCTTGACTGACGTTCCTTCTGGCTCCAGATCCTTGCTGTTCTACTACGTTTACCTCTGGCTCTCTGACATTTGGCTTAGCTCACTATGCGATCCAGTTCCTGAACTCTGGCTTTAACTACGCTTACGCTTGTTTATCTTTTTATTATTATTATTAAACAAGAGTGATTTAACTGTACTTCTGTCTCGGTCTGATTCATGGTTTCTGACATGAGATTTCACACAGAGCACTGCAAGGTACTACAGCCCTCCTAAATTGTGCAACCTCTCTCTTCAAGCTCACCACCAACCATGCTGCAATGAACCCAACGAGAGGGAGGTACTGGAACCAGGGAACACACTGCTCCCATTTCCACAGACTCAGATTTTAAGGTCATTGATACGATGAGGCTACTAGCCACCCTAGGGATTTACATAACTAGCTGGCCAATTAGCTTTTTCAAGATGAAAGCTAACATGAAATTTAAACCCACTCAGATGGTTGCCTCCCTGGAGAAACTATAGAATATTCGACTGAAGTGTAACTTTATTCCAAAAAGCATATATTTCATAACGTCATTAACCCAACGGGAATGGTGCACAAACAGCTGCATCTTATTCATGTTTTTTTCTGTTTTCTGCAATCGTATACACATCCCCAGAAAACGTTCCCGGGTAAAATAAATTAAAGATGATCCACACATACATGTCTAGTCAGCAAGGATTAATGTTCCTTTAATCAGTGCTAAATAAACATTACTATTAGTTAATGAAACTCAGCATATTGTAAATATCTGCTCATCTGCTCTCATTATCGGTATTATGATTATTTTATCATTATGATAATTGCCCTGTAGTCAGCAATGCAGTTTATAAATAAGTAATGATGGTATAATTTACACCATTATGGAGCCATGTTTAAAGATAACTTACTAATCATCTGCTCAGATGAGATCATGAAAATTAATAACATACAATGACATACAGAGTTTACAATAAACATTTGACAAAGGAAGAATGATGGAAGGTCCTGATGGAAATTAGATGCTGGGTGTTGGCGGATAATTATTGTCTACTCCAGGGGTGTCCAAACTTTTAATCTTTCTGGGCCACATTGGAAAAAGAGGGCCACACATAAAATATACTAATAATAAGGAGAGTCAGAAGCCCGCACCGTTACATGTGGAGTCCCACAAGGATCACCCCTGTCGCC
This sequence comes from Rana temporaria, assembly GCF_905171775.1. Taxonomy (NCBI): domain Eukaryota; kingdom Metazoa; phylum Chordata; class Amphibia; order Anura; family Ranidae; genus Rana; species Rana temporaria. The sequence continues at coordinate 37,358,288 of NC_053493.1, read as the reverse complement.
AGTGCTCTTTAACATCTACCTCTGCCCACTCCTCGCAATCATCAGCAAACAGGACCTGCTCTATCATTCTTACGCGGACGACACTCAACTTTATCTCCGCATCACCAACAAAAAAGACCAATATCATGGATTGGAAAAATGTCTGACATTGATAGGTAATCGGATGACAGAGAGCTCCCTCAAACTCAATGGATCCAAAACAGAACGGCTCCTTCTACACGCAAACCGAAAGACTAATTCTAGGATGACTTGGGTTTCTCCCACCATCTTTGGACAAACCATCACCCCTAGCAATAAAGTAAAAAAGCCTCGGAGTTATCTTTGACTCCTACATGTCTGTGGACGCACAAATAGGATCGGTGGTCAGCGGATCTCACTATCTTCTCCGCTTGTTGCGCAGACTCATCCCCTTCATCCCGAAAGAAGACACAGCAATAGTAGTGGGAACACTCATCAATTCCAGACTCGACTACGCAAACTCCTTCTACCTAGGACTACCGAAATACCAGATGGCTCGTCTACAAGTTGTCCAGAACACGGCAGCCAGACTGGTAGCGGGTAAAAAAAATGTGGGAACCAATCTCCACGGCCATGAGGACCCTCCACTGGCTAGCTGTAAAGGACCGGGTAACATTCAAGACCCTCTGCCTCACCCACAAATGCACGCAAGAAATCGCGCCGCAATACCTATGTGAGAAAATAAAACACCACACTCCAAGTCGGGTCCTCCGATCAACAAATCAGAACCTCCTCCACATCCCCAAATCTTGCTACAAAATGAAAGGAGAACAACTATTCGCTGTTCAAGGACCTCGGTTTTTGGAATGCTCTATCCGCAGACATTCGGTTGGAGGAAAATCATCGGGCCTTCAGAAAAAAACGTAAGACCCATCTTTTCTGAAGCTTGGCGATTTAGTTCGCATTTGTAGCTTGTAATCCAAAGCACTCGCATATCAAAGCAAGTTTCCCTATAGAAGTCTATGGAAACTAACATAATTCATTCCACATTGACTTCTATTGCATGCAATACCGCATATGGCCAGACGTGGGGGGCCCCGGAGAGCCTTGGACACTCGGGGACGAAATGTATTTCCGAGCGGCTCCGAACCCGAGTGTCATCGGTGCCCCCCGCACCTCTGGACAAATGTGGTACTGCACACCGCAGAGGCTTGAATCTCACTCGTTTTGCGAGACAACACTCGCAAACAGAGTCAGGATTTTTTAAACATAATTGCTCGTATTGCGAAATGCTCGTTAACTGCGTTACTCGCAATCCAAGGTTCCACTGTACGTCGGTCTGTGCAAGGAGGATAGCGGGCGCACGGGCGGGTCACTTGTACTTGATGTCTGCCGGCGTCCCGTGATCGCTGTGTACAGAGGCAGAACGAGGAACTGCCTATGTAAACAAGTCCATTACCCTTTCTGCCTAATGACATGTCTGAGATCCTCTGTTCCCAGTGTTCGGAGACAGTGATCTCTATCATGTCCCTGCCAGCCCAACCCCCTACAGTTGGAACACACTTAACCCCTCGATCTCCCCCTAGTGTTAACCCCTTCCCCGATCAGTGCATTTATATAGCACTAATTCAATGTAATAATGTCACTGGTCCGCAAAAAGTGTCATTTGGGGTCAAAATCACAGATGTAAAAACAATATGAAAAAATAAAAGTCCCTAAATCTATCCCATAGTTTGTAGACGTGATAACTTTTGCGCAAACCAATCAAAATTAATACACGCCTATTGCGTTTTCTCCCCCAAAAAATATGTATAAAGCCGTGTACACACGATCTGTTTGTCCGATGAAAGCAGACCGATAGACTGTTTTCATCGGACAAGCAGATCATGTGTGGGCCCAATCGGTTTGTTTTCCGTCGGTGAAAAAAAATAGAACATGTTTTAAATTTTTCCTATGGATAAAAAAACAATAGAAAAAAAAAAGTCCAGTGGCCAGAAATCCACGCATGCTCAGAATCAAGTCGACGCATGCTCAGAAACATTGAACTTCATTTTTTTCGGCTCGTCGTAGTGTTGTACGTCACCGCGTTTTGGCACGATCGGATTTTTGACTGATGGTGTGTAGGCAAGACTGATGAAAGTCAGCTTCATCGGATATCTGACGAAAAAATCCATCAGATCAGATTCGATCAGATATCCGATCGTGTGTACAGGGCTTAAGAATACATATTGGCCTAAACTTTTTTTCAAAATTATCGGTCTTTTTTTGTTTATAGCGCAAAAAATAAAAAACGCAGAGGTGATCAAATACCACCAAAAGAAAGCTCTATTTGTGGGAAATAAGAGAAAATTTAGTTTTGTCCGTGATACTTTTTTTATTTGCACTAACATACAATTTTTCAGGACAAGCTTTCGGGGTGTTTCCCCTTCTTCAAGGTGGAAATAAGTCTATGGGTACAATGCCGCATGACCGGACAATTAAAGCAGTGTAGTGCCGTATCGCATAAAATGGCCACAATTTTGTTTGGGTAAAGCGTTGCCCGACCGCACAATTGTCAGTAAAAGCGATGCAGTGCCGTATTGCAAAAAAGAGCCTGGTCAGTAAGGGGGCAAATCCTTCCGGGGGTATTTAGCAGTGTAAATTGAATAAAATATTTGCATTCCCATGTTCTGTGTACTGAAGGAGACTAGATATAGTGAATGCAGAGTCCTGGGTTAAGTAACATTTAAAATGCATAAAAGATGGACAAATGCATATGTTAACTACTTCCCGACCTGCCGCCGCAGTTCTTACGGCGGCAGGTCGGCTACCCTGCGTGAGAGCCCGTACAATAACGGCAGCTCTCTCTGCGGCCACTAGGGGCGCGCGAGCACCCCCATGGTCGTCCGTGACTCCCGTGCGGGTGCCCGGCAGGCGCGATCGCTGCTGGGCACCCGCGATTGCTCGTTACAGACCGGGGTCCGGGAGCTGCGTGTGTAAACACACAGCTCCCGGTCCTGTCAGGGGGAGAAATGCCTGTCCGTCTGTTCGTACAATGTATGAACAGCGATCAGTCATTTCCCCTAGGCCACCCCCCCCTACAGTTAGAACACACCCAGGTAACATACTTAACCCCTTCCCCGCCCCCTAGTGTTAACCCCTTCACTGCCAGTGGCATTTTTACAGTAATCAATGCATTTTATCGCTATAAAAATGCCAATGGTCCCAAAAATGTGTCAAAAGTGTCCGAAGTGTCCGCCATAATGTCGCAGTACCGAAAAAAATCGCTGATAGCCGCCATTACTAGTAAAAAAAAAAATATTAATAAAAATGCCATAAAAGTTCCCCCCTATTTTGCAAACGCTATAACTTTTGCGCGGTTTGCGCAAAAGTTATAGCGTTTGCAAAATAGGGGGGAACTTTTATGGCATTTTTATTAATATTTTTTTTATTGATTGGTTTAATCAATAAACGTTTATTGCGATTTGTTTTTTACGAAAAATATGTCGAAGAATACGTATCGGCATAAACTAAGGAAAAAATATGTTTTTTTAGATATTTTTGGGGGATATTTATTATAGCAAATAGTAAAAAATATTCATTTTTTTTTCAAAATTGTCGCTCTATTTTTGTTTATAGCGCAAAAACAAAAAATCGCAGAGGTCAAATACCACCAAAAGAAAGCTCTATTTTTGGGGAAAAAAGGACGCCAATTGTGTTTGGGAGCCACGTCGCACGACCGCGCAATTGTCAGTTAAAGCGACGCAGTGCCGAATCTCAAAAAGTGCTCTGGTCTTTGACCAGCAATATGGTCCGGGGGTTAAGTGGTTAAAATGTAACGGTGTAAATGGGCCTTTAACCATTCCCAACTCTATCCAAAGGTAAAACAAAGATTTGGATTTAATACTTTACCTTTTTTTAAAGACATTCTAAAGAACTGCTAAAACCTCCCAAGCTTTTGGCTTAGATAACAGACACATGAGCAATTCTGGGGATTTGTAGCAGCGATTGTTTTTTTCAATTAAGAATAAATGAATTACAATGAGTGAAGGATCTGAGTCCTGGTGACTCGGGTGATTTGTAGATCAGTCGGAGTGGTTGACTTATGGCAACATTTGGAGGTAGCTATAGAATCACCACGATATCCAACACAACTGCTTGTGACCACGGCACGCCGCTGATTTGTAGCTGTGCAGACATTTCTAGCCAGTTACAGCAGCAACATTGTAACCAACTACAAATCAGCAGAGAAAATCCGCAGCTATCCATCTCTGCTACAAAGCTGCTAGTGTGACACGGCCCTTAATCACTTAAAGGGGAGTTCCAGACGTTTTTTATGTTTATTAAAAGTCAGCAGCTACAAAAAGTGTACCTGCTGTCTCTTAATAAACATAAACTTACCTGTTTCGCTGTCCAACGACGCACCGCCCGGAGCTTTGCTTGTCTCCCCCCCTTTTCCGCCGGCGCCTCCATTGTAACTGTGGGCACCCGGCCGTAACAGCTTTCGGCTTCACGGCCCGGGCACTCACTGCGCAGGATCCCCCACCCTGCTCCTGACTCTATCCCCCCACCAAGTATCCCATAACAAGCAGCTTGCTATAGGGGCACTTACATATACTCAATGAAGTGACTGGCCTCAGGTGATACACAACGATGAAACAAATCCTTGTACTTACGTTGTATCTGCAGTCATCTCTTCTCTACATCTGTTCAAAGTCCAGGATTTATACAGCTTGTCTGAGTGTTCAGAAAAAAAAGGGGTGGAGAGCTGAAGTCACACTCTGCATAGCTCAATAAGGAGAGCTCTGATAGCTGATTGGAGGGAACAGCACACAGGAACAGAGCTAAGGCTGTCAATCACAGGCTGTGTGCTGAAGGTCCCTCTCTAGTCACCTTTAATGGACGGGCCGCCCCTGGTTAAATGGTATGTCTCAACACTCTGCTGCATTTGCAGGAGAGCTTGTTCTGTTGAAAAAGAAATATTGGCTGGATCAAGAGGTGAAAATAAAAAAGCGAAAGCCTAAAAAAGAAAACTAGTGCGGCCACCACATCTAAGAATTGATACACTGCAATATAATAAATGTTTGCTTTTGGGTTTAATACGGCTTTAAGCATTCCATTACTTTCACAATATAAACTTTATTTTCTACTGTGACTGTTGGCTCTACAAATATCCTGTAAAATAACAATAATAGTAATTAAAGGCCATGCAAGAATGTTCTGGGCTCTGGTATAACCAAGGTTGAAAACGATTGCTGTAAAAATCTGAATGACACCTAAACCTGACAGGCCTAACTGACACTACACGGGCTAATCTGATAGAGTTGCCATGGTAACAGGTTAACAGCATGGAGACATAGAGGACTAAAGTAGGCCTTACACACCATGCATCCAAAGCACAGCCAGACCTCCATCACTGGAACCACCAAATACAGCATCAACTTTGTCTGTTAAATGATAAATAATTAAATAAAAATAATAATAATAATAATAATAATAATAATAATAATAATAAAAAAAAAATAAAGACAATGGGGCAGATCCACGTACTTGCGCGTAATCTTCCGCTGGGCGCAGCGTATCTAAGTTACACTACGCCGCCGCAACTTATTTTTTTTTCAGAATCCTCAAAGAATTTGCGTCGTAAGTTCCAGCGGCGTAGTGTATCTTTGGCGGCGTAAGGGCGCGGAATTCAAATGGATGTAATGGGGGCGTGTTTTATGTTAATACGTCGTGACCCGACGTAAACGTTTTTTTTTAACTGCGCATGCGCCGTCCGTGGGGGTATCCCAGTGCGCATGCTCGAAATTAACCCGGAACAAGCCAATGCTCATGGCGGTGATGTCATTCTACGCAAATCCCTATTCGCGAACGACTTACGCAAACAACGTAAAAAATTCAAAATTGTACGCGGGACAGACGGCCAAATTTAACATTGAGTAGGCCTCATAACAGCAGCTTTAACTATATGCTGGAAAAAGCCGAACGCAAACAACGTAAACAAAATGCGCCGGCCGGTCGTACGTTTGTGGATCGCCATAAATAGCTAATTTGCATACTCGACGCGGAATTCAACGGAAACGCCACCTAGCGGCCGCCGAAAAATTGCAGCTTAGATCAGACTGCGTACTAAGACGTACGCCTGTCGGATCTAGCAGAGATGTTGTCTTATATCTTGTTTTGAGGATACAAAACAAAGATACGACGCGGGAACTTTGAAATTACGCCGGCATATCAATAGATACGCCGGCGTAATTTCTTTGTGGATCTGCCCCAATATATATATATATATATATATATATATATATATATATATATATATATATATATTTTTTTTTTTATATTATTATGTATGATATATATATATCCCTTAGAACAGGGGTCTCAAACTCAAATTACCTGAGGGCCACAAGACAAGTTTTCATATGCCAAAAACAACAGCACTGGTGTCAGCGAGCGCATTATTACCACCAGCACTGGTGTAAGTCAGGGTTTGACAAATTTGCTTGGAATCTAGGAGCCAGCTAAAGAAGTTAGGAGCCAGAAAACGCACCCCGTCCCGACGAGCTTGCATGCAGAAGCGAACACATACGTGAGCAGCGCCCGCATATGTAAACGGTGTTCAAACCACACATGTGAGGCATCGCCGTGATTGGTAGAGTGAGAGCAATAATTCTAGCTCCTCTGTAACTTAAAACATGCAACCTGTAGATTTTTTTAAACGTCGCCTATGAAGATTTTAAAGGGTAAAAAAGTTTGTCGGCATTCCACAAGCGGACACAATTTTGAAGCGTGACATGTTGGGTATGAATTTACTCGGCGTAACATTATCTTTCATAATATTTAAAAAAAATGGGGATAACTTTACTGTTGTCTTATTTTTTAATTAAAAAAAGTGTAATTTTTTCCCAAAAAAGTGCGCTTGTAAGACCGCTGCGCAAATACGGCGTAACAGAAAGTATTGCAACGATCGCTATTTTATTCTCTAGGGTGTTAGGATAAAAAATATATATAATTTTTGGGGGTTCTAATTAGAGGGAAGAAGATGGCAGTGAAAATAGTGTAAAATGACATTAGAATTGCTGTTTAACTTGTAATGCTTAACTTGTAATACCAACGGCCACCACCAGATGGCGCCAGCTCACATCTGTTGGTAATAACTTGTAATACCAACGGCTCACCACCAGATGGCGCTAGCTCAAAAAAACTTCCACCCTGCCTGCGGGCCATTTATAACTGGTCCGCGGGCCGCAAATGGCCCGCGGGCCGGTACTTTGAGACCACTGCCTTAGAATGTAACCTTCTTGAGGGCAGGGACTGATGTGAATGTAACATATATATATATATATATTTGTAAAGCGCTGCATAACATTTACAGTATGGTGGCTGGTGATAAAAAAAATTTGGGGGGGGGACGAAAAACAAACCCAGGTCCTTACCTGCAAATGGAACCTCCATCCTGGGCTATCACGGCTTCTGTGTTCCAAATCTCCAGCCTCCTTATTGGCCCCCGGACGAGAAACAAGAAGTGACGCGTGTTAAACATTGATGGACCTAATAGACTTATATTAGTCCAGAGCCCCACAGTGTGCACACACATAGAACTATTTATTTTTAAAAAAATCATAATATGTTAGTCATATTTTCATTTATTTAAAAATAATTTGTTCTATGAATCGCTTTCCTATTGGTCAAAGCTTTGGGAGGGGCGGTGCCCCTGCATCTTTATGGATCAGCCACCACTGGATTCCTTTTTTTTATTATTACAGGTACTTAAAGTGGAGGTTCACCCAAAAAATCTTTTTTTAACATTACATTCAGCCGAGTTGTCCTAATGACAATCGGCTGTTTTTTTGTTTTTTTTCGTACATACCTTTTTCACCGCCGCTTCCGTGTATGTCTTCTGCGGACTGGGCGTTCCTATCTGATTGACAGGCTTCCGACCGTCGCATACTACGCGTCACGAGTTGTCGAAAAAAGCCGAACGTCGGTGCGCAGGCGCCGTATAGAGCCGCACCGACGTTCGGCTTCTTTCGGCAACTCGTGACGCGTAGTATGCAACGGTCGAAAGCCTGTCAATCAGATAGGAATGCCCAGTCCCGGAGAAGACATACCCGGAAGCGGCGGTGAAATAAGGTATGCACGGGGGGAAAAAAAACAACAGCCGATTGACAACTCGGCAGAATGTAATGTTAAAAATTTATTTTTGGGTGAACTCCCGCTTTAAACCCCCTTAATAACCAGACCCAAATTAAATTTGTGTCCTTTTTTCCCACAAATGATGTTCTCCGCGGCTCCCGGGTATGGTCTGCGGGACTGGGCGTTCCTATTTGATTGACAGCCTTTCGACCGTCGCATACAGCGTGTCACGAGCTGCCAAAAGTAGCCGAACGTCGGTGCGCAGGCACCGTATAGAGCCGCACTGACGTTCGGCTTCTTTCGGCAACTCGTGACGCGCTGTATGCGACGGTCGGAAGGCTGTCAATCAAATAGGAACGCCCAGTCCCACAGACCATACCCGGAAGCCGGGGAGAACATCTGTCTCTAAAACGGTATGTACTGCATTGATTTTTAAAAAAACACCCGATTCTGCTTCCCAAAATTAGCCTCAGTCTAATGTTAAAATTTTGTTTTTAGGGTGAACCCCCGCTTTAAATGGATCAGCCGCCAAACAGTTAAACATAATATTTTATATATATATTTTTAGTTATTTTATTTTTTAATTATTACAGGTACTTAAATGGGTCAGCCGCCAAACAGATAAACATCATATTTTATATATATTTTTAGTTTTTTTTTTTTTTTATTATTACAGGTACTTAAATGGATCAGCTGCCAAACAGTTAAACATAATATTTCATATATATATATATATATATATATATATATATATATATATATATATATATATATATATATATATTTTTTTTTTATTATTATTACAGGTACTTAAATGGATCGGTCGCCAAACAGTTAAACATAATATTTTATATATATTTTTAGTTATTTTATTTTTTAATTATTACAGGTACTTAAATGGATCGGCTGCCAAACAGTTAAACATAATATTTTATAAATATATATATATATATATATATATATATATATATTTTATTACAGGTACTTAAATGGATCGGCCGCCAAACAGTTAAACATAATATTTTATAAATATATATATATATATATATATATATATATATATATATATATATATTTTATTACAGGTACTTAAATGGATCGGCCGCCAAACAGTTAAACATAATGGGGTTGATTTACTAAAACTGGAGAGTGCCAATTCTGGTGCCGCTCTGTACAGAAACCAATCAGCTTCCAGTTTCTTTTTGTCGAAGCTTAAAGCGGAGCTCCACCATGAAAAAAAAAAAAATCCAAAATGCGGCAAAAAAAAAAAAAATATATATATATATATTTTTTAATACATACTAGAAGTGCCCATTGCTAGGCAGATTGTCCTAATCTGCCACTTCCTGATCCGCAGTCCATCTTCTTTCTTCTCCTCCTCGCGCTGCCTCCTGGGGAATGGGGGAGCGGTGTCTTCTGGGACACCGTATGTGTCCCAGGAGACATCGGCTATTCACGTAGCGCCGCGCGGCTTGTGCATGCGCAGTAGGGAATCAGGCGGTGAAGCCGCAACGCTTCACTTCCTGATTCCCTCACCGAGGATGGCGGTGGGGCAGCCGAGACCCAAGCGATTGCTCGGCTTCGGCTGCCGTCATCGTGGGCACCCTGGACAGGTGAGTGTCCTTATTAAAAGTCAGCAGCTACAGTGTTAGAAGCTGCTGACTTTAATTGAACAAGCTGAAGCTGAAGTTAGAAGCTGATTGGCTACCATGCACATCTGCACCAGATTTTTGCACTCTCCAGTTTTACTAAGTCAACCCCAATGTTTTATAGATATTTTTAGTTATTTTATTTTTTAACCACTTCCCGACCGCTGCATGTAGATATACGTCGGCAGAATGGCACGTACAGGCACATTGGCGTACCTGTACGTCCCTGCCTAGACGTGGGTCGGGGGTCCGATCGGGACCCCCCCCCCCGCTACATGCGGCGGTCGGATTCCCGCGGGGAGCGATCCGGGACGAGGGCGCGGCTATTCGTTTATAGCCGCTCCATCGCGATCGCTCCCCGAGGCTGAAGAACGGAGAGAGCCGTATGTAAACACGGCTTCCCCATGCTTCACTGTGGCGCTGCATCGATCGAGTGATCCCCTTTATAGGGAGACTCGATCGATGACATCAGACCTACAGCCACACCCCCCTACAGTTGTAAACACACACTAGGTGAACCCTAACTCCTACAGCGCCCCCTGTGGTTAACTCCCAAACTGCAACTGTCATTTTCACAATAAACAATGCAATTTAAATGCATTATTTGCTGTGAAAATGACAATGGTCCCAAAAATGTGTCAAAATTGTCCGAAGTGTCCGCCATAATGTTGCAGTCACGAAAAAAATCGCTGATCCCTGCAATTAGTAGTAAAAAAAATTAAAAAAAATAAAACTATCCTCTATTTTGTAAACGCTATAAATTATGCGCAAACCAATCGATAAATGCTTATTGCGATTTTTTTTTACCAAAAATAGGTAGAAGAATACGTATCGGCCTAAACTGAGGAAAAAAAATGTTTTATATATGTTTTTGGGGGATATTTATTTTAGCAAAAAGTTGAAAATATTGCATTTTTTTCAAAATTGTCGCTCTATTTTTGTTTATAGCGCAAAAAATAAAAACCGCAGAGGTGATCAAATACCACCAAAAGAAAGCTCTATTTGTGGGGAAAAAAGGACGCCAATTTTGTTTGGGAGCCACGTCGCACGACCGCGCAATTGTCTGTTAAAGCAATGCAGTGCCGAATTGTAAAAACCCCTTGGGTCATTTAGCAGCATATTGGTTCGGTCCTTAAGTGGTTAATTATTACATTATTAAATTAAAAAAATAAAATAAAACTCAAAATATATTTAAAACATTATCTGTCAGTCTGCACGATTATTTATTTTTGCCTAATTTCCGCACGGTTCCTTTGTATTCCCCGTTGGCTTTGTTTGCCTAATAAAAATATGGCATGTTATTTTCTGACCCCATTCATCCCTCATTACAAACATGTAATTTTATAATTATCCATTTACCTTGTAATAGATCGCAAATGAAATTACTATTTGAATTATTAATGGTATTTATTTTATTTCTATACAGCTGGAAAAAAAATGTTTTTTTTTATTTTTTATTCCCCTTGTCGTTTAATTAGCTCAGCCTTGTGAATGAACATGTTGAGGCGCTTGGCAGCGATTCCCTCTAACGTTGGCACACGAGCGAGCTAATTGACATAGCCGCCGAATTCCAGCTTTCCCTTTTAAGGCTTCTGCTAGCAAATCATTTTTCGAGAAGGAATACAAACCACTCCAAACACCAGACCTCGTCAGTATTCAAACATGTCCTGGATAAAGACATTTGTTGTACCCCCTTTAATTCCCCATTTAAAAACAGTACACAATGAGTGCGTCTGGATGGCTTTTATGAGGGTCATTCGTTTACAGAGCTTGACAGCGCCTCAATTAAATTACGTCTCCTTTGTCCTCTTTTAAGCGAGTTATGTTGTCATATATCACAATCTGCTGCATCAGCTCTTCTGCCGGATTCTGTGGATGGGATGATTGCATTTTCTAGAGGCCCTGAAGTCTCATCGTTAGAACAATAAGGAGAGGAGCCTGCGTCATCCATGGATCATTGGCAGAGGCTGCGGCCAGGATGATAAAGGAACAAAATGACCAATCATTTCTTTGGAATTGGTTGATTTTTTATTTATTTTTTGGATTGTTTAATGCAGTGGTCTCCAAACTGGGGCCCGGGGGCCAGATGCGGCCCTTTGCTTGCTTTCATCTGGCCCTTGGGGTACTATTTCATCCACTGATACAAATAATGGGTCAAAATCCCCCCCATTGACAACAATGAAGGGGCACAAATCAATCCACTGACACCAATGAATGGTCACAACATTCCTCCCAACGATACCAACAATGGGACACAATTCCTCCCAATGACACCAGTGATGGAGGATCATTTCTCCCAATGATGGGGCAAAATGTCTCCCAACAACACCAACAATAGGGCCCAGTGATACCATTGATGGGACACAATTTCTTCCAATGACAGGACACAATTTCTTCCAATGACACCAATGACAGGACACAATTCCTTCCAATGGCATTTAAGAAGGAGTGCAATCCCTTCCACTAACACCAATGATGGGGCCTTGTTTTTTTCCCCACAGACGCCGGGACCTTTTCTACTTTCAATGGCCACTGTCTGGCCCTCCTAAAGTCTGAAGGATAGTAAACTGGCTCTTTGTTTAGAAAGTTTGGAGACCCCTGGTTTAATGTAAGATCTAAGGGGCAGATCCACAGAGCAAGTACCCTGGCGTATCTACTGATACGCCGGCGTACTTTCAAATTTCCCGCGTCGTATCTTTAGTTTGAATCCTCAAACCAAGATACGACGGCTTCTGGGTTCGATCCGACAGGCGTACGGCTTCGTACGCCTTCGGATCGTATGTGCAATACTTTGGCGCCCGCTGGGTGGAGTTTGCGTCGTTTTCCGTGTGGGGTATGCAAATTAGCGATTTACGACGATCCACGAACGTACGCGCGGCCGTCGCATTTTCTAACGTCGTCTGTAGTTGGCTTTTTCCGGCGTATAGTTAAAGCTGCTATTTTGCGGCGTATAGATAGACTTGCCATGTTAAGTATGGCCGTCGTTCCCGCGTCGAAATTTGAATTTTTTTTTTTTGCGTAAGTCGTCTGTGAATAGGGATGGACGTAACTCACGTCTAAGTTCAAAAAATGACGTTGTTGCGACGTCATTTCAACCAAAGCACGGCGGAAAAATTTCTGGACGAAGCATGCGCAGTTCATTCGGCGCGGGGACGCGCTTCATTTAAATGAAACCCTCCCCGCCGATTTGAATTCTGCCGCCAGAAATACACTACGCCGCCGTAGCTTACGGCGTGAAATCTTTGTGGATTTGAAAGTACGCCAGGTAAGGTACGGCGGCGTAGTGTATCTCTGATACGCGGCGCAAGTGTAAATGTATGTGGATCTGGCCCTAAGATTTTGCCAGAACCCTAACCCTAAAAAGATTATGGATAAGGAAATGTTGTCCTTCTTCCTTCTGTTATAAAGTCGACGTAAACCCAAGTTTTCTACGGCAATAGTATAAACTATTTTGTTTTTATAAAATACAGATTTCACCTTTATTCATCCTTTTTTGCATCTTCTTTTGCATATTTCCTGACTAATTGCACACACTTCAACATCAGCTACACATCATTGTTCTGAACCAGCTTTCTTATGGTGACCATGGTGTACCATATCTACTCCATGTATGTCAGCACTCAGGGCTGGACTGGGACAAAAATTTGGCCCTGGACTTCATCCAGACCAGCCCACTTTAATTCAATAAAATGCTGCCCCCACCCCCACCCCAAAAAAAAAATCACGCCCACCAAAAGGCCCCTACATCCATTATTGTATATCATGAGAGGTGAAAGAGAGGGGAATGAGAGAGGGAGTGTTGAGGGAAAGGGAGTGAGAGGGGGTGGGTGAGAGAGGGGGTGAGTGTAAGAAAAAGGGAGTGAGTGTAAAAGAGAGGGGGTGACTGTAGGACTCCTTTCACACTGAGGTGTTTTTCAGGCGCTTTTGTGCTAAAAATAGCACCTGTAAAGCACCTGAAAAACGCCTCCGCTGCAGTCCCAGTGTGAAAGCCTGTGTGCTTTCAAACTGGGGCGCTGACAGTGCGTTAAAAAAAAAAAGTCCTCCAAGCAGCATCTTTTTTTTAAACGGCACACTGTGCAATTGGCCCACCAGGAAACTCCTGGTAGTCCCGATGGCCAGTCCATCCCTGTCAGCACTGCTTTCTGAAGTCTCCACTATGGGTGCATGTGACAGGGTGACAACACAGGAGTACAATTTGGAGACAGTATAATGAAGAAATTAGGAAAAAAATGCAGCCCTACAATAATGGACTGTGTATAACCATCCAAGCATATAAATATATCCGAAATGGAAGCAAAAGAAGAACAAGGTGTGCCAAACTAAGTGTATTTATTAAGCCATTGGGATATTTAATAGGCAAAACAACCAAATAGATGAGGTCTTGTCTAATAGCTCTTTCCTACCCGTTTCATCGTTGTAGGCGTCATCAGGGGGATTGGCTGTGCTGCCTTCTAAAGTCTTCAATAGGGTCGCATGTGACAGGGTGATAACACAGGGGTATAATTAGGAGACATTAGTCATTCCAAAACAGGAAGTGCTAGAGAAAAAACATCTATGGCAGAATAACGTTAAATAGTTTTAGTGAAAACTGATGACTTAAAAATATTCAGTGCAACTTCTGAAATTGCATTATTATATGTTAAAAATTACAGCGAAGAGTTTGATTGAAGAGTTGACAGAATAATTTGAAGGAAATAAGAACTAGTTAAGCATATAAACTTCTCCATAAGTGAGAAAAGGTCCATCACCTATGGCTGCTGATCGGGGGCGGTGCCGGCGCTCCTATACTATGCCTTGCCTCCATTGATCCAGTAGGTAGAGAGGGGACTTTTTATTTTCTGTGGGGTGCAGGCAGAGTATTACTGGCTTTCAGCACTTATAGTAAAGTTCTCTGGGCCCCTTTAGTTCAGCAGGAGAGCCCGGTGCAGAGAGGGGACTTTTTTTGCTTTTGGAAGCAGGTGGAGTTATAATCAGTGGCTCCTGACTGTCACTCCTAAGTCCTGACCCATGTTGAATATTTCGAAAACTGCACTCTGTATGACACATACTCCTGATACCTGCACTCTCTAAGTAGGATCAAGTTTAATCTACCTCCCACTTTTAGCACAGTTCTCCATAATTCATCATGACGTACTTGCTGTGTTGCCTCTTATTGTCTTCTGGGTGTTTAAGGGGGCAATGTCCGGTAGGCTATACAGGACTCATTGATTTATAATGGTGGCTCTACCATCACCTACAGCAGTGGTTTTCAACCACTGTCCTCTAGTACCCCCAACAGGCCATGTTTTGGGAACTTCCCTTAGATAAAATAGCTCTTATCAATACTATGTCATTGATATTGATTTAAAGCAGTTATACAAAGTAAAGGAAAACCTGGCCCATTGGGTTTAATTGAGGACCAAAATTGAGAACCGCTGACCTACAGGACAGCAAAAAACAGAGGTCTCATAGAGTGGGGTAGGGTATAGGGATACACTCAAGGGGAGTATTGCCAGCGTCCAATCATCTGAAGGTAGCAACCTATAAGCCAGGGTCCATGAATATCCAGCCAGTGTCCTGTACTGAACTATTAAGCAATGGTATTTTTTTTTAATTGGGTATAACTCAAATATTGCTCATAAATGTTTGATATGTATGACTTGCAGTCAGATGGTGGTGTACTCCTCCATATCTGCTGACTGATATACTTCATCTCCTGCTAGTCAGGTCTTTTCCCAACACAGATGAACAGTTCTTGTCACAGATGGGACACTTCTCCTGTCCTCTGCTAGCTCATCGGAACCCTTGTAGTTTTTTTTTTTTTTTAGATGGAAAGCAGGCAAAATATTAGCAGCTGCTGGGCTTTCTTATTAGAAAGCCCAGTAGCCTGTACAAGAACAGTTCATATATACACCATGTATTAAATATGTATTTCATAAAATAGAGATGTAATTTAGAAAATCATTTTATAAACGTAAAACAAATATAAACAAAACTGACCAGCTTAAAGGAGGGAAGTAAATCTACAAACTAAGTAGAGAAGGAGACTGTTGTCAGTACAAACCTCCATTTCCACATTGTAGAGACTAGGCACACCTCCTTCCCCCCATCCGAGAATGCATTGTACGGGGCCCGAGACACTTTTTTTTGCAAGCCCGAATTTAGTCATGAGTGGGGAATCATGCCTATAAAAGCCTGTTAGATACTGTTTTCATAGCTCGCTTGGGAGGGGTCCGGAGTGTGCGATTCTGCAGTAAGAAGTATGTGCTGATAGCCGAAGCTGTCAGCTACCTGCTGCTGCAGTTAGTTTTGGAGTTTTATTTTCCCCACAGGTTCACTTTAACTATGTTTATCATTATATTTCTAATTTCTAATTAAGTCTTTCGCGTCCCTTCTGGTTTTAGTTTGTGCGCCACGCCGTATTAGGAATACAACCATCTGGTCTCTGTAAACGCAATGATTCCAATCCTGTCTGGTTACATTCTGTTTCTGATGGCATGGCAAGTGTCAACTGTGGATGTAGACAGAAGATTGGAGGCGGCGAAAGCCAAAGAGTGAGTTGCAGATTCTGAGAGGACTAGTGAGTTCCATCAGTCGTAGATATGACATCTCTGGTTTATAAAGATTGCCTATAAAATTACCATTACCAAATATAAGTTAATACATATTGGGGCAGATCCTCGTACAGCGGCACATTTATGCGCTGGGCGTAGTGTATCTAAGATACACTACGCCGCCGTAACTTACTTTTGTTTTCTTCAAATCCTGAAAGAATCCGCGCTGTAAGTTACGGAGGCGTAGTGTATCTTTGCCGGTGTAATGGCGCCTAATTCAAATGGATGTATTGGGGGCGTGTTTTATGTAAATACGTTGTGACCCGACGTAAACAACGTTTTTTTTAACTGCGCATGCGCCGTCCGTGGGGGTATCCCAGTGCGCATGCTCGAAATTAACCCGGAACAAGCCAATGCTTCCGACGGTGACATCATTCTACGCAAATCCCTATTCGCGAACGACTTACGCAAACAACGTAAAAATTTCAAAATCCTACGCGGGAACGACGGCCATACTTAACATTGAGTACGCCTTATAACAGCAGCTTTAACTATACGCCGGAAAAAGCCGAACGAAAACGACGTAAAAAAACGTGCCGGCCGGACGTACATTCGTGGATCGCCGTAAATAGCTAATTTGCATACTCAACGCGAAAATTGCATCTAAGATTCGACGGCGTACTAAGACGTACGCCTGTCGGATCGATCCCAGATGCCGTTGTATCCCTCCCGTCATATGCAGCTGTCCTCTCTCCCCCTCCTCCTTGCCTGTCAGCTCCCCCTCTGTGTCTATGCCTCTGCCCCCCCCCCCGCTATTATTAAAAATTAAAAAAACTACAATGGTCACTGCCAACCCCTCTATTAGAGCCTGGCATACCACACTATGCAAGTAATTTCTAAAAACGAGCATTGTAAATATCTATTTGGAGCTACCTTTAGGCCGGTCACGTGACTGGTGGCAGCTTTACAGCTCAGAGACAGGGCTACTGGGGGAGGCCATCTGATCCCCCAGCTGACGTCAGAGGGAGATCTCGGCCCCTCCCACAAAAGCCATGTGTTGGAGCTGTAAAACGGCTGTGAGTCTTGTGACCGGCCTGAAGATAGCTCTAAATAGAGGTTTACAATACTCTTTTTTAGAAATTACTTACATAGTGTGGTATGCCAGGTTCTAATAGAGGAGCTGGCAGTGATTTAGAATTTAGACTTAACAAACACTTTAACAACTTATGTAAATAAAGTTTGCTTATTTTAACAGTTGTTTGCATACTTCAGGGTCTTGCACCTATAAAATCCAATCCTAAAGATTTCCTTATTAGTAGTATAAAATTACCATTTTGGTCAATATTTAAAGCTGAGCCCTCATGAAATGGTAAGACATTACCTGTGATCCACACATGTGAGCTACAAGCAGGAGGCAACCACTGTTTAGAGGGTAAGTTCACTTAAAGTGAACGAACACTAAATATCTTGACCTCCCCTCCGGACACCGTTGCACATAGTGGTCCCAATGCCTGCATGTACTGCAATACACACCCACAATGTGATTATCCATCATAATGCACCCAATGGCAAGTAGGTGACTGGTTATGGTCATGCTAAGCAACAAGTGCTTGCCATTGGTAGAATTATAATAAACACTTACTCTGAAACTATGTATTGTATCAGGTGTATGGAAAGCTACAACAGCAGCACAGCCTGGTGTATCATGCAAAGGTCTTGATCTGACAACGACTCCATTTATAACTAGAAATAACGTTTTTGACGTAAGACTTTATGCTTTGTATACAGTTATTAGATTTTTTGTCCATGTTCCCATTGGAGAGCTTTTCCTCAGTTCTGTGGACAGTGAGGGGTCTACTTATAAATGTTTCACATGACTTTCATGCTGGATTCACAATTTTTTTTAACCGAATCCAATAAAAAAAAAAAAAAAATTGTAAATCTTGGATGAAAATTGTGTACATCTTAGATGAAAAGGTGTATAAATAAATCCCTAAGTGTGGGGAAGTCTCCCTATGAGGATAAGATCCCAAACTGTGTGAACACCCACATTTCTGCAAATTGTTGACAGTTTTATGTCTGCGTTGGGCAGCTAGAGATGGTGACACACTTAATAAAACTCCCCATTAGAACACAGTTCAGTATAAGACACAAAGCAGATAAAGTTAGATGGAATACAGAGACATCATAAATCCCATTAAAAGAGTCCAAGCTAGAAGCAAAGCAGGATATCATAAACCTCTATTAACCAGAACATCCAAAAGATCCTTAATGAGCCCTGAAATAAAATAGCCTGGTAAAACTATTTAAAGCAATACATATTTTGATTTTTTTAACTGCCCGAGTCAAAATTCATATTCCATAATTCCTGCTATAATGGAGTGATCTTCATAGAATATAATTACACTAATGTACTGTATAAGAAAACAAAAATCAGCCTTACATCAAACACGCCTTTATCACAAGGGACAAGAAAGCTAATGGAACACTTACGAACTCCTAAACTGCATGTGCATCTGATTTATATCCTGTTTGGTTTCTAATAAATCATAAATTCATTCTGTGCAATATGTTAGTCGTCGACTTGTGGAATTTTGTCATCTGGAAATATTATACATTTTAAATAATTGACACTCAGAGAGTGTCCACTCACTGGAGTAAACTCCCTCTTCATGATATATAACGAGGTACAGCGCTAAGTGAAAAAAACGTGAAAAAAACGTGATGAAGCAAATGTAAAAAAACAAATGTTGATAAATGGCTAAACAAGGGTTAAACCAATATGACAAATTGATACAAAATAAATATGTACATAATAAAAAATGAATGAAGACTGTGAAAAAACTTGGTGGATAGGAATAAGCCAAAAAAGGCAAAAAGTCCATATATTGTGATTCACATCGGTGCATATAGGTTGAATGTGTAAAGAGAGAAATCTTCTTCCACCAAGAGGACACCCAAATAGTGATAATGTAGTCTCCTTACCAGAGGTGGATGACCGTTATTACAGCGGTCTCTCTAGGCACAGGGATTTAAAGTCTCGTCCGTTTGGAGTAAGTCTATTTGGGAGACTTTAAATCCCTGTGTCTAGAGAGACCGCTGTAATAACGGTCATCCACCTCTGGTAAGGAGACTACATTATCACTATTTGGGTGTCCTCTTGGTTATTGACTCCAATGCTTGATCAATAAACTTGTGTTTTTTACTGTACTGGGACTTTAATTAATTGTTTTTTTTTTACCCCAATTGGGCACTGCATATCTTCTGGACTAATCTACAGTGTGGGGATCTAGCACAAGTTCTAAGCTATGGGTGCTCAACCTGTGGCCATCCAGCTGTTGTGGAACTACAAGTCCCATCATGCCTCAGCTTTTGGAAGCCATGCTTGTTTAACTGACAGCCGTGCAATGCCTCATGGGACTTGTAGTTCCGAAAAACAGCTGGAGGGCCACCGATTGAGCACCCATGTTCTAAGCGCTTCTATAGAGATTACTTAATGTGTTCTTTAATGATAGAAACTTGACAAAGGTGAGCTAGGTGTGCATACACCTGCAGTGCTTCTGCATACATTGTGACAAATTCACCAATCCTTGTGGCCAAGCCATTTTGGTAAAAGGTGTTCAGGCAAGGTGATCCTTGAAAGCAGCCATATTATATATAGTTTGATAAAGAACTCCTAGGCCCCGTACACACAACCGAGTTTCTCGGCAGAATTCAGCCAGAAACTCGATCAGAGCCATATTCTGCCGAGAAACCCGGTCGTGTGTACACTTTTGGCCGAGGAAACCGACGAGGAACTCGTCGAGCCAAATAGAGAACATGTTCTCTATTTCCTCGTTAGTCAATGAGGAAACTTGGCTCGCCGAGATCCTCAGCAAGCCTCACAAGGAACTCGACGAGCAAAACGTTGTGTTTTGCCCGTCGAGTTTCTCGGACATGTGTACGGGGCCTCAGAAGAAAGATATTTCTAATGGGTGGCTCCTATTCAGCTATATCTTTCCACAGCAAGTGGAGACTGGCTTTTTGGAGTCAGTACCCTAGATGCCCACAGAGATTGCACGAGGCACAGGTCTGGAGCAGTGCTGTATATGTGGAGGTTTGAACTCTAAAATTCACTAATATGTTTGCACAATTTGTACTCTTATACATGTGCTGTACACCAGGTGCAGACCAGTTTTATGTTCATGCTTATTACAACTAGCGGTAAAATCCCCCCCCACCCCCCCCAAAAAAAAAAACTACGAGGATGCAGCAATCTTATCTTAGATCACATCACACCAAATTCATGCTGTCTCTTCCCACACCTGCCTATGTAAACCCCCTCAGGGTAAGAAAAAGATAGTTCTGTATCTTTCTTCACAAACACTGTGCCCCCCTAATGTCAAGCTTAGCGCCTCAGCAAACAATTAATGAAAGGGAGCGCATCTCTTCAACGTTGCATTGTCAAAGCTGACAATCTCCATGCTGCAGATCAAACATGTTTGCTCTCACTTCCCACTCCATAGAGATATGTGTGCTGCTTAACATAACTGTCACACACCCCCCTCTTTTGCAATTAAATTGTTAATTAATAAGCATGCAGTTTAATGCAACTTTATATTGTGGGTTTATACTGGTTGGCAAAGTCTTTCTTTAATCTTTGTTGACATTCCAATCATTTCCATGGCAATGGTTGATGTCACAGATGTTAAAAATGAAATGGCAATAAGGGGCATCCGAGCAGAAATAGTAGACATATGGTGTAGGAATTACTATGAAAATACATAATTACTGTATTTTGTAGTTTAGCATCCAGGGAATATTTGGGTCAGGCAGTGTTGTCTGCTGGATTGTCCAACTGGGCAATGGTGGGATATGACAGTCTACTTTAAGATTGTTGTTACGGATATCTGTGAGCAAAAATGCATTTTTTAATCACTTTGATTTATGTATAGCTAATGATAAGCTTCTACATATGGATAGAAGAGAATAAAAGATAAAAAGTGAAAGGATAGCAAAAAAAGACACAAAGGAGGCAATTTGCTAATACTGGAGGACTCAGAATCTGACGAAGCTGTGCATGGCAGCCAATTAGCTTCTAAATTCAGCTTGTTCAATTAAGGTCTGACAATAAAACTGGGAAGCTGATTGGTTCCTATGCAGAGCTGCACCAGATTTTGCAGATTTTTCAAGTTTTAGTAAATCCCCAAAGCGAAAGTAAAGGAAAAATAAAGTAAACAGCAAGTGAAAATAAAGGGGAAATAAAATGGTTATGTAGCGTTACCCCCACATGAATTGCTTGGTAGATTAGGTTCCTTTAGACCCTTTAGACCCCTTTCACACTAGGGCGGCGGGTCCGTTAGCGGCGCCGGTAAAGATTCCCTAGTTTTAGCAGCTATTTCCTGCCGCTAGCGGGGCACCTTTAACCCCTGCTAGCAGCCGAGGAAAGCATTGAACTTCATTTTTCTCTGCACGTCGTTGTGTTTTATGTCACCGCGTTGGACACGATCGGATTTTTAACTGATGGTGTTTAGACTGATGAAAGTCAGCTTCATCGGATATCTGATGAAAAAATCCATCGGACCATTTTCATGGGATAACCGACCGTGTGTACGTGGCATTAGAACGACCTCAGCCCCACTGACACACCAGGTTAAGCAAATGGATACTGCACTGCTACTGGAAGCACAAATATAGATACCCTAAAGTTCAATATCAAAAAGCATACACCAGACTGGTTAGTGGTAAATTAACCCAATATATTGTCACAGGTTGCTGTAAATAGCAGTATATAAATAAATAAGTAAGTAAAGGATTAGGTCGATCTCAGTTCATGAGACAATATGCACCCTAGGCTATAGCAGCACAGAATGGGGTTCTATTCTGCTAAATTAGAGTATCCCTGGTAATCCACAAAAACAGCAATAAGTACTTGCATTAGAAAACAGTAACAGCAATAATACAACAATATCTCCTCTTTAAAAAAAATACTATATCCACTTTAGAGTGCACTCTAAATACTGATGTTAGCAATTAAATTTAGGACTCCCTAAAGAGGTACCTCTTACTATGACAATAGGCAACGTTCTTCTGAAGCAGCTATCTGAATGAGTAGTCATCAATACTAGTTTTTTCAGCCACCTAGCGTTGGGGCCCAGTCTTTACGGTGGTGCACATAAGTACATTCCCAGTAAAGTTTGCATGCAGCAATCTGCAACAGGTTAATGGCAGCAGTGTCCTGTCACCTGTCCCAGTGATACAGCAAGAGGTGTCCCACTGTTCAGATGTCATCTAGCTTTTGGATCTGCCTGGAATGATTCTGGTTTTGAGCATATGACTGCAGGCTTATAGCAGGTTGATTTGTATGCAGGAGTAGCAATGTGCACATCTCAATCTCCTTACAGCAAAGAGAAGATTCCTCTGTATTCAGTCTGTGAAAATACAGCTCTTTTTCATTATACCTGGTTTGCATTGGGAATAGCAGTCCATTAGTCAATTAGGGCAGCACAGTGGTGCAGTGAGTAGCACTTTCGCCTAGCAGCAAAAGGGTCGCTGGTTCGAATCCCGACCACGACACCATTTGCCTGGAGTTTGCATATTCTCCCTGTGCATGCGTGGGTTTCCTCCAGGTACTCCGGTTTCCTCCCACGCTCCAAAGACATGCTGGTATGTAAATTGGATCTTGTCCAAATTGGCCCAGTATATATATGTATATCTGTGTGTATGACTGTGTGTCACGATCCTACGGGGTAAAATGACCGCACCAGCCAAGCAGACTCTGGCTGGAAAAAGAGCCCAGAGGCGATTCAGTTCGCATGAGTTGCGCTATACAAGCCATTCATTCATTCAATTAACCATATCTCCCAATTGTCCCTGATTTATAGGTACTGTCCCTGATTCGGAACCATTCTCTCTTCCTCATTTGTCCCTCATTTTGGTCTGATTTATATAGTTGTAATTAAAATAGACTTTTTACCTTTCAAAAAGTGTTTCCCCGTGCTTAACCTTTAATCTGATTTCTAAATTTCAACATTTGTAAACTTTCAAAAGCCAACATAAAGGAATATTTTGGTATAATTCTCCTTTAAGAGGGTTGGCAGGGGGTGTGCCCTATGCCTACATACTTTTGCTGATAGGTGCCTCTCATTCCCATCTCAGAAAGTTGGGAGGTATGCATTAACTGTCATAGTATAGTTTCTTTCCTGAACAATTCAATCCTGCCAACCATCAAGTCTCTTGAGCTCCTTCTCATCTCCCCCTGGTGGATGGAGGTGGGGTAGTGTTAACCCATTCTGCCTGAAATTCCAGTGGATACAAAGAAAGCACTGCAGCAGAGGGTTATACATCACTCTCTGTCTCTAGCCAAGCACCTGGCTACAGTTACGAAATGGAAAGTAATTGAAAACAAAAGAAAAGTTAAAATGAAATTAAAGGCAAATTGAAAAGGAATGAAAAAGACAAAGGTCATTTCAAGGGAAAGTGAAAGAAAAGGGAAAGAAACATGAAAAAGGGAAAGTAAAGAGAAATACAAGCAAAAGGCAATGGAAAAGAAAGTAAACGAAAAGCTAAAGGGGAAAGAAAGGGGAAAATTAAAGGGAAAGGAAAGCAAGTAGCAGGAATGGTGAAGGGAAAGAGAAAAGGAAAGTAAAATAAATATAAAAGGAAACCGGAGAAGAAAGGTAAAAGGGGAAGTGAAAGGCAAGTGGACGGAAAAGGAAAGTGAAAGGCAAGTGGACGGAAAAGGAAAGTGAAAAGGTACAGAAAATAAGGAAAAAAGGGGGTGAGAAAAAGGAAAGCAGAAGGGAAAGGGATGGAAAAATAAAGGAAAAGAAAAAAAAACTGAACATCAAGTTTGTTTGTTTTTTAAATAGAAACATACTACTCTAAATTTCCAAGCTAATAATAGCTTTTTTTTGCAAGATATTTTTTTCTTGGATTTAATTGGAAAAATGTGTGAATCCTGGGTGAAAGTTGAATAAATGTTGTGTAAAAATATTTATAAATAGACCCCTATAGGTTTACTGAAGTTCATTCTCAGATAATAATTGAAATACCCAACTCTAGCTTATTAAATTCTCAGAAGAAATAAATATGTTTACATTTCCACCCGCAAAAAGTCTATGAAGCCAATCGCGTGACTGATCTCTGCCACATCACACAGTTAGGCCAGAGACAACCCTATTTACTTGTTCAGTGACAAAGCTTTCTGTGTCACCTTTCCATATCCAGCCTGCTGATCGCTCACTGAATCCACATTATTATCACTGCTTAGTAAGTAAGGAAGTGACCTAAGAAAAAAGTAAATCTGATATTTCCTGGTTGCGCAGTGCGATAAAAGCGTATAATTTATAAGACTGACTGGACAGAAGACAGGGAAGCAGTGGCATGCTCCCTAATCCATGTGCTTGGCCATTAATCTCAATGCAGGGCGCTGGACGCATGGATTTCAATGTTTTTTTAGGAAGCCTGAGGCTCTAATTGGCTTAAAAAAGAGTTGACTCGGGGCGCAGAGCACTGCGCCCTGAGCCCACCCAGTTGGGTGACAATAGCAAATTAGTATTCGCTATTGTCTTCCTGATTCTTTTCCGGGCCACTCAGGAAGCGGATCCTGAGACCCGATTGACCAAGGAGTCTTAGGACCCACTTCCTATTGACCAATCAGGTCTCAGGACCCACTTACTGTTTGGCTGGGAGGAGAAGCCACGGTTCTTCCCTCGGCCGAAGCGAGAAGCAGCAGCCCTACCCCTTATCCTCGATCCTTGTCATCTCCTAAGGCAAGGCCGCCTTCCCGCCTGTCTCCCATGCATGGGAAGCGGGGGTGGGGGTTGTGAGTGGGAGGGAGGTTTGATTGCCACCCCCACCCAAAAATATTGAGTACCAGCCGCCACTGCATGGACAGCACTTCTCCAGGTGCCATTATGCTCTGTGCAGTCCATGGTGTCTAGGGTACTTGCATGCATCCTTCTCAATGCAGCATGTATCAGAAGAATGGCATTTGTTTGATTGCAGTAAACTCATCTTTACTGCGGTCAAACAAAACTGCCAAAAATCCCATCCTGAAGCTGATCCATTCTAATGTGTTTTGCCAAAACGTAATCATAGAATCATAAGCAGCTCTGACCAAAGCTCAGTTGGTAAAAGCACTAGTGGTGGCTGTTTTTTTTTTTTTGGGGGAGGGGGCAAACAACCACACCCCCGAGTTGGTCAGCAGCATCCTTGAAGCCCCCACTGCAGTCAGTCGGACGGACAAATGGGGTAAGCCCAGCACTTACCCCATCTAGGTAGCAGACAGGCGGGCAGACAGCATGTCCTATAGGTGGCCGCAGCGTGTCCTATGGGTGGCCGCAGCGTGTCCTAGCGTGATCCTCCTCCCTCCTCCTAGGCTTCCAAAAGGGTCACCTGTCTTTTCGGCCAATCGGAAAATGGGTCTCACAACCGCTTCTGATTGGCTGGATTAAGAATCAGTGTTTCAATAGCAAATGTTCATTTACTGTTGTAACACACCTGGGTGGGCCCCTGGCTTCAATCAGGTGCTTAAAAAAAAATACTGTAATTCATGCGCCCGGTGCCCTGAAAGAGGCTGGATGTATGAATAGGGGGTGGCTGCAGCAGCCATGGATAGATTCATGCTAAGCATGAATCTATCCATTGCATAAAGGGGGTAGCCTGGAGAGAAGGGGCAGTGCCCGGGCGCCCCTAAAGGATAGGCCGCCCCTGAAATGCACCCTTTGGGCAAACATGAGGTCAAACACCCCTGGCATGGCTAGACAGAATTTAAAATTATATACGGCGTAGCGTATATTCGATACGCTACGCCGGCATAACTATGCGCCGATCTACGCGAATCCGGCCCACAGAGTATATGTATTTCAAATGCATATTTAACTGCTGAGAGTTCCTCTAGTTTTACAGTAATGATACATCGTTATACCGCTAGCATTTTCCGATTTATGAAACACAATAGTTCAGTCATTATCTATTGTTCATTCCTCGTTACATACAAAAACAGAAGTTTAATGCAAGTATAATTGCAGGCTATTTTGTGTCTCACAAGAGCCATTATTATCACATGCTACGTGCATGCAGCTGTTCTTATGTTTATTTGACATTTGTTGCATATATCACTTGTGATTTTTGACATAAATATTGTAAGCACCTCGGTTGGCGGAAGAGACAGTTGGCAGATTCTGCATCCAGTGTATACATGAGGCCGTGGTCACAGAAACATCCAGATGCTACTGCTGGCCCTTGTTACATAGAGTCTGTCAGCCAGCTGAGTACAGCATTGTTAATACAGAAGGTCCTTGTTTGCTAAATGCGTAGAAACAGAAAACTACAGATTGCATGAGGCCTCGATCTCTGAAAGCTGTTATATTCCAACCTGGAAAACTAGAGCCAAATTCTGATTGGTTCTAATAAGAAGTCACTTTCTTTCAGATATCATAACTACCAGAGTCAAAATCCATTCATATTCCATAATTCCTGTTGTTATGGAGTTACCTTAATAGAATGTGGTTACATGAAGGAAAGAAGAAAGAAGAAAATAATCATTTATAGATCAAACACACCGTCTTATACGCCGGTGACAGTCTCCGTGCTGCGGGCGTCCATGATTTAAAAGCCGCTCCTTCTTCTCAGACAGTCCTGTGATAGGCGGAACACAAATTTTCCCAGCAACGACTCTGTTCTGTGTTCCTCCTATCACAGATGACTTCTCATCCTCGGACGAGAGGACGTCCGTGATAGGCAGAACACAGAACAGAGGCGCTGCTGGGAAAATTTGTGTTCCGCCTATCACAGGACAGTCTGAAAAGAAGGCGCGGCTTTTAAATCATGGATGCTCGCAGCACAGAGACTGTCATCGGCTTGTCAGAATCAACAAAACGTGAGTGATGGCACTGTTGGCACAGTGGGGGAAAGTGATGGCACAGTGGAGGCAAGTGATGGCACAGTGGGGGCAAGTGATGGCACAGTGGGGGCAAGTGATGGCACAGTGGAGGCAAGTGATGGCACAGTAGGGGCAAGTGATGGCACAGTGGGGGCAAGTGATGGCACAGTGGAGGCAAGTGATGGCACAGTGGAGGCAAGTGATGGCACAGTAGGGGCAAGTGATGGCACAGTGGGGGCAAGTGATGGCACAGTGGGGGCAAGTGATGGCACAGTGGAGGCAAGTGATGGCACAGTGGTGGCAAGTGATGTCACAGTGAGGGGCAAGTGATGGCACAGTGGGGGAAAGTGATGGCACAGTGGGGGCATGTAATGTAATGACACGGTGAGGAATGTAATGTAATGGCACAGTGAGATTTGAAAAAAGCCTGTTTCTGTCAGCGGTTTCGGCTACCCCTCAGCTTCCAGAAAGACTAGAAGGAAGGGGGTAGTCTTATATGGCGAGTATATCCCAAAACCAAAAATTTTCCTGGAAAATTTGGGGGTCATCTTATATGCCCAGTCGTCTTATACGCCAGAAAATATGGTATATTAGCAGAAGGCTAATGGAACACATGAGAACTCCTAAGCAATATATATACAGTAAAACCTTGGATTGCGAGCATAATTTGTTCCAGAAGCATGCTTGTAATCCAAAGAACTCGTATATCAAAGCAAATTTCCCCATAACAAATAATGGAAACTCAGAGGATTTGTTCCTATCGGTTAGCAATCCATCGGTTAAATTTTAAAGCAAGTTTCCATTTTTTTAACCTAAGGTTAGATAACCTATGGGGCCTACACACGATCGGTTTGGACCAATGAAAACGGTCCTTCAGACCGTTCTCCTCTGGTTAACCTATCGCGTGTACGAGGCCTGAGAGGTAGATAATCATAATCTGTAATAATGATTTTCTATTAACCACAGTCTTGATTGTTAATCTCCAAAGCGAACTGTAGGGCAGTCTTTGTATTCTATTGTTTTTTTCTATTCTATTATTTTCTATTCTATTATTTTCTATTGTATTCAAATTCAATTAGAAAACTATTCGAATTTCGTCCAAAATTTTGATTCATTTTTTTCGGATTCATTTAAAATTTGGTACTATTGTAATTTGGAAATTCAAATACATCAGAATTCCCTAATAATTCATCCTAATTTCAATTCGGAACGAAAAGACCTGCACATAACCAGTTAATACAGAATGTCATTGTTTGTGAAATAAAACTACAGAACTGCGTGGGGTGAAGGCTGTTATGTTCCAATCAGGAAAAACTACAACTGCAATAAAAAGATGCTTATCTTCCACCACCATGAGTGATGTATCAATGTATTTTTACTGAAGAACTGGCTTTCCAAGCAAAATCCAAACCTATCATAAAAGTGTGAATCTCAACGGTCGCGGTAATGACATCAATTTAGTTCTTAGCAAGAACATCAGAGAAAGGGCAAGAGTGAAGAAAAAGAGAGATAAGGATAAAATTAGAGCGAAAGAATGATTGTTCCCCAACAATATAGATATAAACTGAATGACATTGCGTTTGATAAAATATTATAAGGGTTGATTTACTGAAGGCAAATAGGCTTTTCAATTTGTAAGGGAATTTCCCCCAGAGCTTTGTAAATGTTGTAAAATGTTGCATTGCCCAATCATGTGAAAGAAAAAAAACGTATTGTTCCTTGCACATGGATGATGGAAGTCAACAGAGCTTCACATCATTTGCTATTTGCCTTTAACCACTTAACCCCCGGACCATATTGCTGGTCAAAGACCAGAGCACTTTTTGCGATTCGGCACTGCGTCGCTTTAACTGACAATTGCGCGGTCGTGCGACGTGGCTCCCAAACAAAATTGGCATCCTTTTTCCCCCACAAATAAAGCTTTCTTTTAGTGGTATTTGATCACCTCTGCGGTTTTTAGTTTTTGCGCTATAAACAAAAATAGAGCGAGAAATTTGAAAAAAATGAATATTTTTTACTTTTTGCTATAATAAATATCCCCAAAAATATATAAAAAAAAAAATTTTTTCCTCAGTTTAGGCCGATACGTATTCTTCTACATATTTTTCGTAAAAAAAAAAAATCGTAATAAGCATTTATTGATTGGTTTGCGCAAAAGTTATAGCGTTTACAAAATAGGGAGTATTTTTATGGCATTTTTATTAATATTGTCTTTTACTAGTAATGGAGGTAATCAGAGATTTTTATTGTGACTGCGACATTATGGCGGATGCATCGGACGCTTTTGACACATTTTTGGCACCATTGTAATTTTTACAGCGATCAGTGCTATAAAAATGCACTGATACTGTGAAAATGACACTGGCAGTGAAGGGGTTAACCACTAGGTGGCGCTGTAGGGGGTTAAGTGTGCCCTAGTGAGTGATTCTTACTGTATGGGGGGGATGGGCTACATGTGACAAGACAGTGATCACCGCTTCTGATTACAGGAAGCGGTGATCACTGTCGTTGTCACTAGGCAGAGCGGGGAGATGCTTGTTTACATTAGCATCTCCCTGTTCTTCCTTACCGTGAGACGATCGCAGGTATCCCTGTGGTGATCGAGTCTGCGGGAAACCATGGTGTCCACAAAGCCGTGATCTTAAAGGGGACGTATATATACATTCTTCTGCCTGTCCGTGCCATGCTGCCTACGTATATAGTCGTGTGGTGGTTGGCAAGCACTTAACTACTTATGGACCAGCCGCCGTCGTTATACGCCAGAAATTTGACCTGGAATAACGCTGTTAAGGCAGCAGATAGCTGCCATAACCCCGATATCCTCTTAAACGGCGGGTGGTCGGCTTTCAGTTAAAAGTGCTCTCTGTGGCGGATTCGCCGCAAGATCACTTTTATCGGCACGCTCCGGTTGTCTCCGCCACTTACCAGTGGAGTGGAGGGAAAGGTGGCCCCCGCTCGACTCCATAACATTGGATGGCGGAAGCCACGTCAAGCGTCACATCCGCCCAATGATCCTAAAGGGGAATTTCTTGTTTTTTTTTGTTTTTTAAAATACATTTATTTATTTATTAATTTTATTGCATTTAAGTGTAAATGTGAGATCTGAGGTCTTTTTGACACCAGATCACACATTAAAGAGGTCCAGTCATGCTTTTTTTTTCTATTACAAGGGATGTTTACATTGCTTGTAATAGGAATAAGGCTTCATTTCCATGGACATTTTTACAGCCACTTTTTTTTAGCCTTTTTTACAGCTTAAAACCGCCTGTCCATGTTTTTTTTTTTTTCTTTTTTTGAGCTGGAGCTCAAAAACGCTGCAGTATCGTTTTTGCGCGTTTTTGCAAGTTTTTGCAAGTTTTTGCGCGTTTTTTAACATCTGGCGTTTTTACAGCTCTAACGCTGGAGCTTCAGAAGGCACCGGTCCTGGGTTTTTCTTGCAGCTTAAAAACGGCTCAGCCATCTACAGCTCAAAAACGTCATGGTGGGCATGAGGCCATAGACTAACATGGAGAGCCGTTATTAAGCTGCAAAAAACGCTCAGAAAAGTGGCTGTAAAAACGTCCAAAAACGTCCATAGAAATGAAGCCTAAAAGTGACCTCAAGGACAGCGTAAAAAAATATAATTACAAAAAAAGGGCTGATTGCTGGTGATTTTGTAAAAAAAAAAAGTAATGATTGCTGGTGATTTTGTAAAAAAAAAAAAATTAATGATTGCTGGTGATTTTGTAAAAAAAAAAAAAGTAATGATTGCTGGTGATTTTATGAAAAGTAAAATAAAAATTAATTACATATTATTCAATTATCTCTACAGGCTCTAATAATTTTCGAACAGTAGAGGCGAAATGGACCCCCCCCCCCCCCACATGGTTAACAGTTGGCAAAGGATTCATCAATTTAATATTTACAAAGAACATGCATTTCCACTTTAAATCTTTGCCTCGATTTGGACAATTTGAGCCCCATGGTGAAGCCAATCTCTAGTATTAGTGAGACAGTGACAGACACATTGCATTTTCTTACAACTGAAATACCCTTTTGGGATGATTTATCTGATGCACACAAAATTATCAAGCCAATTTCTCCCGCCTTTGACGAGGAAATAAATCACTGAACTGGCTCAGCGAGCACTTTAAAGCCGAGTCCCCAGCACCAAGCTGTCTCCGGCGCATCACTGTAATTCCCCTACAAACATTTAAATGCACAGCGGCCTTCAAAAGATCCGCGGCGCTGTAAAGTGAGTGTTACATTTTTATAAGTTCTCTTGAGCCCGGAATCAAATGACTTTCCTCTGCCTTGTCTAAAATGTCTTCTAAAGCCATAAAATGATGTATAGTTTCCGGGAAGACCCGAGCCCCTTGAGTTTGCCCTGGCGTGTAATCGTATTCATGTCTTGGGCAAACGTAATGCAATTATTTATAAGATATATGCAAAGCTATTCCCCAAGTCGGCTCCTCATAGGAGAGCGGAGGAAACACTGAATCACAAATAATCCCGGCAATGTATATATTTTATAGCAATCTGATGATATAGATGATCTGCCATCTGCTCCGTGTCGAGAGCCATTTAAACATTACATGATATTTTCTATTCAGGTATTCCTTTGGTGTTGTATTTATTTGTCACATGTGAGCCACGCGTTTCTCATTTTCATTGTATTACCTTTATTTCCACTTCACATTGCTGAATCCATTATGCCCTACCCACTTTTTTTAAAAAAAATTAACTGTTGGGCAGGGGCGGACTGACAACTCATGGGACCCCCGGGCAATAGGAGATTATGGGGCCCTCAGGCAATAGGAGATTATGGGGCCCCCAGGCAACAGGAGATTATGGGGCCCCCGGGCAATAGGAGATTAGGGGGCCCTCAGGCAATAGGAGATTATGGGGCCCCCGGGCAATAGGAGATTAGGGGGCCCTCAGGCAATAGGAGATTATGGGGCCCCAGGCAACAGGAGATTATGGGGCCCCAGGCAATAGGAGATTATGGGCCCCCCCAGGCAATAGGAGATTATGGGGCCACACAGTATACACATACACACACACACACACAGTATACACACACACAGTATACACATATACACACACACAGTATACATACACAGTATACACATATACACACACACACACACAGTATAAATACACAGTATACATACACAGTATACACATATACACACACACACACACACACACACATTATACATACACAGTATACACATATACACACACACACAGTATACATACACAGTATACACATATACACACACAGGGGCAGATCCACAAAGATCTGCCCCGGCGCAGCGTATCTGAGATACGCTACGCCGCCGTGACTTACTTGTCCTCGGTTAGAATCCTGAAAGAATTTGCGCCGTAAGTCACGGCGGCGTAGTCTATGTCTGGCGGCGTAACGGCGCGTAATTCAAATCGGCGATTAGGGGGCGAGTTTCATTTAAATGAAGCGCGTCCCCGCGCTGAATGAACTGCGCATGCGCCGTCCCTAAATTTCCCGCCGTGCATTGCGCTAAATGACGTCGCAAGGACGTAAATTTTTTTAACATAGACGTTAATTACGTCCATCCCGATTCACGGACGACTTATGCAAAAAAAAAAAAAATTCGAAATAAACGCGGGAACGACGGCCATACTTAACATGGCAAGTCTATCTATACGCCACAAAGTAGCAGCTTTAACTATACGCCGGAAAAAGCAGACTAGAGACGACGTAAGAGAATGCGACGACCGCGCGTACGTTCGTGGATCGTCGAAAAAAGCTAATTTGCATACCTGACGCTGAAAACGACGCAAACTCCAGCGGGCGCCGAAGGCGTACGCCTGTCGGATCTTACCCAAATGCCGTCGTATCTTGGTTTGAGGATTCAAACTAAAGATACGACGCGGGAAATTTGAAAGTACGCCGGCGTATAAGTAGATATGCCGGCGTACTTGCTCTGTGAATCTGCCCCTTTGATTTTAGCCATAACATGCATTGGGAATAGGATTAAAACCCAAATGGATTGTGAATGAATTAAGACAAATTCATATTAGGAATTGATTCCTTCCAAATCTTCACAAAATCTTCACATTTATTACAAAACTGTAGTTGCCTTTTAAGAAAAAAACTTATTTTAAAAAGGGATCGCCTTTCCTAACTTAGAATATCATTGAGTAGGTATTTACATTGCATTTAAGGGAAATAAAATATGATCTCCTACATGTGCCAACCAATTTTATACAGATTTGCAACTAAATTGAGTTTAATTCTCTAGCAGAGACAACTTATCAGTCATGTCACATAGGCCATCCATTAATGTCACATACAGGAGCTGCTCCATTTCCCTGCAATGCAAAGTGCTATAACCGTATTTATCCCTGCCAGAGAATTTACTGTTATTTTATTAATACACTCCGCGCTATCCAGTCATGCCAATGGAGAGGAGGTAAACCAATCAGAGATTTTGCTGGTCCAGAGGGCGACGAGGAAGTTTTCAGATACGTGTGACCCGAATCCCTTTGTCCCTTCTTCATATTTGTCCCTCTTTAAACTGAACCCTTATGCCGCATACACACAACCGTTTTTCGGGTTGTAAAAAATGACGTTCTTTTTTATGTCATTAAAAACGATCGTGTGTGGGCTCCAGAGCATTTTTGAAAAATGGCCATTAAAAATTTAGAACATGATCACATTTTTCACGTCGTAAAAAATTGTCGTGTGTGGGCTTGGACGTGAAAAAAACACGCATGCTCAGAAGCAAGTTATGAGACGGGAGCGCTCGTTCTGGTAAAACTAGCGTTCGTAATGGAGATACCACATTCATCACGCTGTAACAGACTGAAAAGCGCAAATTATCTTTTACTAACATGAAATCAGCAAAAGCAGCCCCAAGGGTGGCGTCATCCGCATGGAACTTCCCCTTTATAGTGGCGTCATACGTGTTGTACGTCACCGCGCTTTGCTAGAGCATTTTTTTTCACGATCGTGTGTAGGTAAGGCCGTTTTAATGATCGTGTTGAAAAAAACGTTGTTTTTTCTAGACCCTTAAAAACTTATTTTTTTTACAACGCCGAAAAAGGGTTGTGTGCACGCGGCATCAGGCTAGTCATAAATGTTCAATTCTGATATAATTTGCGTTTTACTATTTAAGTTTTTTTTAACATTCACTGGCTCAGATTCTCAAAGACTTACGTCGGCGTATCTCCAGATACGCCGTCATAAGTCCGAATGGCCGCCGTCGTATCTATGCGCCTGATTAATAGAATCAGTTACGCATAAATTCTGCCAAGATACGAGCGGCATAAGTCTCCTACGCCGGCGTATCTTGGGTGCATATTTACGCTGGCTGCAAGGTGGCGCTTCTGTTGATTTTCGCGTCGAATATGTAATGAGCAAGATACGCCGATTCACGAACGTACGTACGCCCGTCGCAATTAGTTACGCCGTTTACGTAAGACATACGACAGCGTAAAGATAAAGCTGGTCTCTAGATGGCGCAGCCCATGCAAGGTATGGACGTCGGAGCAAGCGTATCTTTTTACGTTGTTTACGTAACTCGTACGTGAATGGGCCTGTGCGTAGGTTACGTTTACGTCACAGGCATTGAGCCAGCGTATCTTTGGGCGTAAATACGACGTGATACTGAGCATGCGCACGTATGCGCCGTTCGTTCGGCCATGCACCTACATGGGGTCACGCTTAATTTAAATACAACACGCCCACGACCTGCCTACTTTGAATTACGCACGCTTACGCCGGCCGATTTACGCTATGCCGCCGTAACTTAGGATGCAAGTGCTTTGTGAATACAGCACTTGCCTCTCTACGTTGCGGCGGCGTATCGTAAATAAGTTACGCTACGCCCACACAACGTTATGTCGCCCTACGTGAATCTAGGCCACTGTATATAGCTGGTTGCTAAGGAGTGGGACGGGAAGCCTTAACAAGTGATGAATCATCAGCTGTCAGTGGGCTTCCCTGCAGACAGCTGAATGTAAAAAAAAAAATTGGCAGCTAACAAAATTCCCCAAAAAACTAAAACGGGGTGGGGTCCCCCCTCAAAGACCATACCAGATCCTTCAGTCTGGTATGGATTAGGAGGGGACACCCCGTGCCAAAATGTAAAAAAAAATGGCTTGGCGTCCCCCCAAAAGCCATACCAGACCCTTACCCGAGCATGCAGCCCGGTAGGTCAGAAAAGGGAGGGGACAAGTGAGCACCACCCCCTCCTTATATATATCTATAGATCTATCTATAGATATATATCTATATGTATATATCTATCTATATATAGATACACACACCATATTACCAAAAGTATTGGAACACCTGCATTTACACGCACATGAACTTTAATGGCATCCCAGTCTTATGCCCCATACACACCATAACTTTATGTGATGAAAAAAAACGACACTTTCTGTGAAGTAAAAAATGACGTTTTTGAAACTTCAATTTTCAAAGACGAAGTTGCATACACACCATCGTTTTTCTCACAATGTTCTTGCAAAGTGAGGTTACGTTCTCACCACTTTTTCCATTGAAGCTCGCTTCATAAGTAGCTTCTGGGCATGCGTGGATGAAAAAACGTCTTAGAAAACGACGTTTTTTGCTACACGCGGTCAATTTCTGTGAAGTAAAAAGTGCACTTTTGAAAAACGACACATAAAATTAAAGCATGCTTGAATTTTTTTTGGTCGTTTTTTACAAGACATAAAATGACGTTTTCCCCCACACACGGTCAATTAAAGTGACGTTTTTGAAAACGTAATATTTTTTTCCATCACATATAGTGATGGTGTGTACGCGGCATAAGTCCACAGTGTTCAGTATTGAGTTGGCCCTCCCTTTGCAGATATAACAGTTTTAACTCTTCTGGGAAGTCTCTCCACAAGGTTTAGGAGTGTCTATGGGAATGTTTTACCATTCTTCCAGAAGTGTATTTGTGAGGTCCGGCACAATTTCATGCTCCCAACTTTGTGGGAACAGTTTTGGGGATGGCCCCTTCCTGTTCCAACATGACTGCACACCAGTGCACAAAGCAAGGTCCATAAAGACAATGATGAGTGAGTTTGGGGTGGAGGAACTTGACTGGCCTGGACCTTCTCGTCCAACATCAGTGCCTTACAAATGCACTTCTGGGCAGAATGGTCAAACATTCCCATAGACACACTCCTAAACCCTGTGGACAGCCTTCCCAGAAGAGTTGAAGATGTTAAAGCTGCAAAGGGTGGGCCAACTCAATATTGAACCCTACGGACTAAGACTGGGATGCCATTAACGTTCATGTGCATGTAAAGGCAGGCATCCCTATACTTTTAGTAATCTAGTGCATATATATATATATATATATATATATATATATATATACACACATATACACACACAGGGCCCGATTTGCTCTCCCTGCCGCCCCAAGGCCAGGTTCCGCAATGCACCCCCTCCCTGCCAACCAAGTCACCCCCCCAATCAACGGAGAATGGTAACCGGGTGGCAGGGGCGGCGCGGTTAGTTCAAATATTTTTTGTTTCTTTTTTTTTTTTTACTTTTTTATTACTTTTTTTTATTTATTTGTAGCTTGTCGTTTACTTTTTTTGTATACTTTTCTTTTCTTTTATATATTATTTTTCTTATTCTTTACTTTTTAATTACTTTTTTATTTTATTAATTGAATTATTATTTCTTATTTTTTTTTCCACCTAACTTTATTGCTATCACACAGGAGAAAACAATTCCCTGTGTGATAGCAATTGGAGGTGACAGGTTCTCTTTATTGACCCTGTCACCTCCAAAACAGGAGTCCTAGCACTGTGCTAGAACTCCAGACAGACTCCGCGGCTAAGGGGAAAACGGAGTCCCGAAGACAGATCCAGCAGAGAGAGGTATGTGGGGGGGGGGGGGGGGGGGAGGGGAGGACGGACGACGGCACACATTTTACAAGTGATTTCGGCGACATCGCCACAATCACTTGTTAACGAGCGAGCGGATTGCCCCACACTACATTTAGTCCTGCTAGAAAGCAACTTACCGCCCTTAACTGTATGTTCCGGCCGTCGGGGGACTCTATGCCGCTGCCGCCCCTCTGTGCCCTGCCGCCCCGAGGCCTGGCCTCGGTGGCCTTGTGGGAAATCCGGGCCTGGATGGATATATATCTATCTATATATATAAAACTCAACGTGTGTGTGTGTGTGTGTGTGTATGTATGTATGTATGTTCCAGCATCACGTCCAAACGGCTAAAGATATTAACATGAAACTTGGCACACATGTTACTAATATGTCAGCAACAAACATAGGATAGGTGGTTTAACCCTTACCCACCCCCATTTGCCATGGTCGGGGTTTTTCTTTAAAGTCCCATTCAACTCTATGGGAAATACATGTTACTTCATAACTTCCAAACGGCTGTAGATATTTCGATAACACTTGGTCACATGTTACTTATATGTCCACTTAAACTATAGGATATTTAATTTATCCCTTAACTACCCCCATTTGTGAGGGTCGGGGTTTTTGTTTAAAGTCCCATGCAAATCAATGGGAAATGTATGTTCCCACATAACTTCTGTACGCCTGGAGATATTTCAATAATACCTGGTACACATATTACTTATATGCCAAATAAAAATATATGACAGTTAAATTAACCCTTATCTACACCCTTATATAAAAGATGGGTATATTTATATTACTATGATTTTCCTCCCCAAAAGGTTAAGATAGGAAGACCGGGCAACGCCGGGTATTCAGCTAGTATATATATATATATATATATATATATATATATATATATACACACACACACACACACATATATATTCATCAGTCAGCTGTGTAGTTATCTGTCCTCCTGGAATTTGCCTTTAAAAACGCACAGCTGTTGACATGTACCAATGTCACATAGTGGCACATATTTATTCCCGCTGTCCCAGGCATGGGGAGAGACACATACGTGTGATAATGTCTCTCGCAGGACATGTCTACCGCGCTGTGTGTCTGTGTGGGAGTCTCAGCTGCGCACATTAGCTGATGTACATCTATGACACAGAGCTGGGAGAGCTGGGACTGAGCAGTTTGCACTGAGCCTCAGGCAGTCTCATAAAATGTACTGGGAACAGGCACTGATGAGGACGAGGTGCAGATGCTCTTCTCCAATCTCTTCTCTTCTTTTTTATAGATACATACATATAGATTATATATATAGTATATGTACACATAAAAGTGAAAATCAATACATAATGATGGCTTGCACCGCTGAGATAGAAGAACAGCTGGCAGAGCAGATCTGCTGCGATTTTATATTTGATCATACTAGATGATGGGGAAGCGCCCAGGTGGAGCCATGATTGCTGAGATTGATCCGCTGCTTTTTATAAAAAATTTACAGCAGAGAGAGAGAGAGAGAGACTGGCAGGTAGACAAAGAGGATAGAACCAGTGGAAATTCTAAGAAGTTGTAGCAAAAGGTGCAGACTGTGAGATGGATCATCAAGATAAAGAATGGCATAAAAAAGCATAAAAGAATAAATCAATAACACTATTGTATAGTTGGCAACTGTCCCAAAGATTTTGGACCCCGTTCCAGAATGTCCTTGTGATCCAGTGCTGGTCTACTTACTGTGTTATTAAGACCATACCTCAAGTCCCTTTGTTTCCATGCTCCATATTTCATTTAATCACCTCTTTGCAGGAAAATCTATCTTTAAAATCGAGATCACATTGGCTTGTCTCTAAAGCAGTGGTCACCAAAGTCTGTGGAGCCTTTGTTTGCCTTTATTCGAACCTTGGGGCACGATTCTACCCACTGGTACAAAGCACTATTCTTTCCAATGACACCAAAAATGGGGCATTATTCCTTCTACTAATACCAATGAAGAGGCATCATTCCTTCTACTAATACCAATGAAGAGGAGGCATCATTCCTTCTACTAATACCAATGAAGAGGAGGCATAATTCCTTCTATTAATATCAATGAAGAGGCATCATTCCTTCTACTAAAACCAATGATGGGGCATTATTCCTTATACTAATACCAATGATGAGGCATCATTCCTTCTACTAATACCAATGAAGAGGCATCATTCCTTCTACTAACACCAATGATGATGCATCATTCCTTCTACTAATACCAATGAAGAGGCATCATTCCTTCTACTAACACCAATGATGAGGCATCATTCCTTCTACTAATACCAATGATGAGGCATAAATTCTTCTACTAATACCAATGATGAGGCATCATTCCTTCTACTAATACCAATCAAGAGGCATCATTCCTTCTACTAATACCAATTAAGAGGCATCATTCCTTCTACTAATACCAATTAAGAGGCACCATTCCTTCTACTAATACCAATGATGAGGCATCATTCCTTCTACTAATAACAATGATGAGGCATCATTCCTTCTACTAATAACAATGATGAGGCATCATTCCTTCTACTAATACCAATGAAGAGGCATCATTCCTTCTACTAATACCAATGATGAGGCCTTATTCATTCTACTAATACCAATAATGAGGCATCATGCCTTCTACTAATACCAAGGAAGAGGCATCATTCCTTCTACTAATACCAAGAATGAGGCATCATTCCTTCTACTAATACCAATGAAGAGGCATCATTCCTTCTACTAACACCAATGATGAGGCATCATTCCTTCTACTAATACCAATGATGAGGCATAAATTCTTCTACT
Organism: Rana temporaria; assembly: GCF_905171775.1. Taxonomy (NCBI): domain Eukaryota; kingdom Metazoa; phylum Chordata; class Amphibia; order Anura; family Ranidae; genus Rana; species Rana temporaria. The sequence continues at coordinate 37,318,476 of NC_053493.1, read as the reverse complement.
AATACCAATGATGAGGCATCATTCCTTCTACTAATACCAATCAAGAGGCATCATTCCTTCTACTAATACCAATTAAGAGGCATCATTCCTTCTACTAATACCAATTAAGAGGCATCATTCCTTCTACTAATACCAATGATGAGGCATCATTCCTTCTACTAATAACAATGATGAGGCATCATTCCTTCTACTAACACCAATGATGAGGCATCATTCCTTCTACTAATACCAATGAAGAGGCATCATTCCTTCTACTAATACCAATGATGATGCCTTATTCATTCTACTAATACCAATAATGAGGCATCATGCCTTCTACTAATACCAAGGAAGAGGCATCATTCCTTCTACTAATACCAAGAATGAGGCATCATTTCTTCTACAAATACTAATGATGAGGCATCATTCCTTCCACTAATACCAATGATGAGGCATCATTCCTTCTACTAATTCCAATGATGAGGCATCATTCCTTCTACTAATACCAATGATGGTCACTATTTCTTCTACTAATACCAATGAAGAGGCATCATGCCTTCTACTAATACCAATAGGAAGGTATATTATATTATATTTATTTATTTTAATTTTTTTTTAATTTTTTTTTTTTACAATTCTTTGTTGGCATTCTGGTTTCTGGCCTAGGCCAAAATGATGGCATACATCCGAAGAGTCTTCATGGGCATATTTTGGTTTCATCTGGAGGAGGGGAGGAGGGGCTTTCTCAGCTAAGCACACCCTCCTGCCTGCATGCCTAAACTAGGGCAGATGGATTCCAGGAAGTAAATGCTACATGAAAGATCTGCCCTTACTCAAGATGGTCACAGCAAGAAATGCTACGGAGGTTATTTTATTTAAAGTGATTTTTTTTTTAACTAAATAAAGCATGGAGTCAAGGATGGATGGGTGAGTTAGCTCTAAATATTAAAAATGAATGAAACAGCGTTTTCAGTTTGTGGTGCTCAGATACAGTTAAAGTGGAATTATAGGAACAACTATTTTTTATCATTTTGGATAGAAAATTAAGGGTTATAACTAGGGGTGCAACGGATCATAGGTGATCCGTGATCCGAACAGGTCACCCCCTTCGGATCGGCACACACTGTGATCCGCGGATTGCCGTGGCTCCGGAGCTAGGCCGAAGCCGCGGCCTTTCCTAATGTTATGGCCGCGGCTCCGGAGCTAGGACGAAGCCACGGCCTACCTCCGGAGCCGCGGCTATAACATTAGGAAAGGCCGCGGCTTCGGCATAGCTCCGGAGCCGCGGCCATAACATTAGGAAAGGCCGCGGCTTCGGCCTAGCTCCGGAGCCGCGGCCATAACATTAGGAAAGACCGCGGCTTCGGCCTAGCTCCGGAGCCGCGGCCATCTTGGTACACCCGGCAGCAGCCCTCCTCCTCTGTTTACACCCACAGAGGAGGAGGAGCCCGCACTCGTGGCCGTGGGACACACCGCTGAAAGTGTCTGTACTACCTGAGGGGGAGGGGTTGTCTTACCTGAGAGGGGGGGTTGTCTTACCTGAGGGGGGGGTTGTCTTACCTGAGGGGGCGGTTGTCTTACCTGAGGGGGGGTTGTCTTACCTGAGGGGGCGGTTGTCTTACCGGGGGGGTGTCTTGTGAGGGGGGGTGTCTTGCCTGAGGGGGGGTGTCTTGCCTAAGGGGGGGTGTCTAGCCTGAGGGGGGGTGTCTAGCCTGAGGGGGGGTGTCTAGCCTGGGAAAAGAGATTTCCCAGTCCCTTTCTCTGTAGCCTCAGCTGCCACGGGGGTAGGGGTGTTCATCAGGGGAAATCTGCATTGCACAGGGTGATTAGGGTGTGCCCAGGCACACCCAGCATGTAAAGCGCGCTGAGCTTTGTGAATGGCCCAGGGGCGGGGGAAGGAGGAGAGGGGCAACTTTAACCCAATCAGTTTACAGATTGATTTCACTTGGAGCTGATACAGAAATAATAAATATTTAATAATTGTAGGGTATAGGGAGCTCAGTGTTGGATTAATACATCATATTCAGTAAAACAATGACATTTCTTTACCATTTGCCATATGTGACGCTTGGGCCCTTCGCCACGTTCAGCTTTCAGAGAAGACACAGGAGAGCGTCTCGTTCAATTAAAGAAAATACCCCCCCCTCCCCCCCACTCATCAGCATGAATGAGGATGCTGAGTTTTAAAAAAGGTCTTTTAAAAAATGTTCATGGTGGTATTCCCCCGGCGAGCCTGAAGTCCCCCTTTCATATTCCAGAAAAGATTTATGAAATGTAGCAGACAACATCAAGGACTCCTAAGCATTAATTTACAATGACTTTCCGTCTCATTCTCCGGAGTAAATTGCTGAGCAATCAGCGTTTCTCTCTTTACCTTCTGCTCCTGGTAATGCAGCTTGTGTTGTGCTAGGATCGCACTTCTCTAACATTAATTATACACAAACCAAGATATGGCCTGCATCTGACGCCATGGAAAAACACTTTTTATTCTGCCGCAGTAAACAAAAATATAAGCAGGAATGATAGCTGGTGTATTGTTATTTAACCACTTAAGGACCGCCTCCTGCACATATACGTCGGCAGAATGGCACGGCTGGGCACATCCACGTACAGGTACGTCCTGTACTAGTACCCAGCCGCGGGTCCAAAGCTCCGTGACCGGGACCGCGGGACTCGCGGACCCGATCGCCGCTGGAGTCCCGCGATCGGTCCCCGGAGCTGAAGAACGGGGAGAGCCGTGTGTAAACACAGCTTCCCCGTTCTTCACTGTGGCGGCAGCATCGATTTCGTCATCCCTTTTATAGGGGGACACAATCGATGATGTCACACCTACAGCCACACCCCCCTCAAGTTGTAAACACACTTCAGGTCACACATAACCCCATCAGCGCCCCCTGTGGTTAACTCCCAAACTGCAATTGTCATTTTCACAATAAACAATGCATTTTAAATGCATTTTTTGCTGTGAAAATTACAATGGTCCCAAAAATGTGTCAAAATTGGCCGAAGTGTCCTCCATAATGTCACAGTCACTAAAAAAAAAATCGCTGATCGCCGCCATTAGTAGTAAAAAAAAAAATAATAATAAAAATGCAATAAAACTATCCCCTATTTTGTAAACGCTATAAATTTTGTGCAAACCAATCGATAAACGCTTATTGCGATTTTTTTTATACCAAAAATAGGTAGAAGAATACGTAAACTGAGGAAATTTTTTTTTTTATATATTTTGGGGGATATTTATTATAGCAAAAAGTAAAAAATATTGATTTTTTTTCAAAATTGTCGCTCTATTTTTGTTTATAGCGCAAAAAATTAAAACCGCAGAGGTGATCAAATACCACCAAAAGAAAGCTCTATTTGTGGGGAAAAAAGGACGCCAATTTTGTTTGGGAGCCATGTCGCACAACCGCACAATTGTCAGTTAAAGCGACGCAGTCCCGATTTGCAAAAAGGGGCCTGGTCCTTTAGCTGCATTTTGGTCCGGGGCTTAAGTGGTTAACAACTGTCCCTCATTCAGGATCCAATCCCTCCATCCGTCTTTCCTCCTAAATTGTCCCTCCTGCTTGTCTAATGTGTAGACGTGTGTTAGACGTGTTAGATCCAAATCAAAATTCTGACAAATTCTTTGTTATTCGGAAATTCGGATGTTTCTGAATTTCTGAATGACAATAGTAATGGTTTTAAACAAATTTGAAATAACCATACACAATTTCAGACGAAATTCAAATTGTTTTCTAATCAAATTAGAAACGTTTTCGAATCAAATTCTAATCGAATTTGAATTTCTGTGTGAAAGGGGCCTTAACCACTTAAGACCTGGACCTTTATGCAGGTAAAGGACCTGGCCAGTTTTTGCGATACGGCACTGCGTCGATTTAACTGACAATTGCGCGGTCGTGCGACGTGGCTCCCAAACAAAATTGGCGTCCTTTTTTTTCCCACAAATAGAGCTTTCTTTTGGTGGTATTTGATCACCTCTGCGGTTTTTATTTTTTGCGCTATAAACAAAAATAGGGCGACAATTTTGAAAAAAAAATCAATATTTTTTACTTTTTGCTATAATAAATATCCCCCAAAAAGATATAAAAAACGTTTTTTTCCTCAGTTTAGGCCGATACGTATTCTTCTACCTATTTTTGGTAAAAAAAAATCAATATAAGCGTTTATCGATTGGTTTGCGCAAAATTTATAGCGTTTACAAAATAGGAGATAGTTTTATTGCATTTTTTTTTTTTTTTTTACTACTAATGGCGGCGATCAGCTTTTTTTTTTTTCGTGACTGCGACATTATGGCGGACACATCGGACAATTTTGACACATTTTTGGGACCATTGTCATTTTCACAGCAAAAAATGCTATAAAACTGCATTGTTTACTGTGAAAATGACAGTTGCAGTTTGGGAGTTAACCACTAGGGGGCGCTGTAGGGGTTATGTGTGACCTCATATGTTTTTCTAGCTGTAGGGGGGCGGGGCTGAACATGTGACATCATTGATCGTGTTTCCCTATATTAGGGAACACACGATCAATAAAGCTGCCACTGTGAAGAACGGGGAAGCTGTGTTTACACTCAGCTCTCCCCGTTCTTCAGCTCCGGGGACCGATCACGGGACTCCGGTGGCGATCGGGTCCGCGGGTCCCGTGGCCGCGGTCACGGAGCTTTGGACCGGGTCGCGACCCACGGTTGGGCACTTAAAGAGGACGTACAGGTACTTCCTTGTGCCATTCTGCCGACGTATATCTGCAGGAGGCGGTCCTTAAGTGGTTAAACAATAGAATAAAAAAAAAGGGATAGAATAGAATAAAATAGAAAGGATACAACCATCTTCTGAAATTCGAATTTCAAGTAGAATAAATTCAAATTTGAAGTTGAATAGAATAAAAAAGAAAGAATATAACCTGCTACGGAAATTTGAATTTTGATAAGAATTAGAAAAGAATAGAAAATAATAAAATTGAATTGAATAGAAAACAAAATAGTAGAAAAAAAAATAGAGTAGAAAAGAATGACTGTAAAACAGCTTTTCAATATTTATAATTAAATTTGCATTGCTCTTCCAAAACAATTATTTTTTAGTCATGTGACCTGCTGGCTGCACCAATCAGGGCTGGCCAGACACAGACTCACATAGAAGCCCCTCCCAAAGAACTTTCCCTGCAGGTGTCAGAGAACAGGGAAAGATCACGTGAACTCACAACAGCACACAAAAGGAAGAAGACACTTAGAGGATTAAAAAAATGATATAATTGAGTTATGTAAATGAAATGTGTCAATTAACACTTCTCTTTTTTGTATCACTTTTGAGCCAATTTACACCATGAATCGCACAGGAACATGCTGGGTGTTGCTGTGTGATTCACATGCAGTTCAGTGCGGTGCGATTTGAGCCCATTAGACGATAGACTCTGTTCTAGTGATGCTTTATTAAGCTTCAATTTTTACCGTATTTATCGGCGTATACCGCGCACTTTTTTGCCCTGAAATTCAGGGCAAAATCGTGGGTGCGCGATATACGCCGATACCCGCACCGAGTTTGAACTAATGCGCCAGCATATACCGAGCGCAGTACACTCGTGTATAGTCGGGCAGGCTCGGCTCCTCTCACAGTCACGTCCTGGACGTACAGGACGCACAGGGAGTGACCGCGAGAGGAGACGAGCCTGCCCGACTATACACGAGTGTACTGCGCTCGGTATATGCCGGCGCAGTAGTTTAAACTCAGCGCAGGAAGCGGAGATCGAGCGAGGAGGACACCACCGAAGCCGCCGATGGACGCCGGACCCGACGAGGAGGACACCACCGAAGCCACCGAAGGACGCCGGACCCGACGAGGAGGACACCACCGAAGCCGCCGAAGGACGCCGGACCCGACGAGGCCGCCGATGGACGCCGCGCAAAAGACACCAAAACTGTAAGTACGAAAATCTTTTTTTCACAGGAATGCGGGTCCACTTTAGGGGTGCGCGCTATACGCCGGAGCGTGCAATACCCCAATAAATACGCTATTTATTTTTGTAATCAGACATATACTATATTACCAAAAAGTATTGGGTCACCTGCCTTTACACACGCACATGAACTTTAACCTGCCTGGCGGTGTTCCCGAGTCTGACTCGGGGTTAGATTTTCCTGCTGCGAGCGGTAACCCCGAGTCAGACTCGGGCTCGCCTCGCTAGATCCACAGGCATGGTTTACTTACCTTGTCCCTGGATCCAGCGATGCCACCGCGCTGTGTGAGCGAGCGGGACCTCGCTCGATTCACACAGTGTCCTCCTGTGACGCCGATCTTCGTTCCCTGCGACGTTACGACGCACGGGGACGGAGAACGGCGCCAAATTCAAAAAAGTAAACAAACACTATACATACAGTATACTGTAATCTTATAGATTACAGTACTGTATGTAAAAAAAACACACCCCCCCCTTGTCCCTAGTGGTCTGCCCAGTGTTCTGCATGTACTTTTATATAATAAAAACGTTTCTTTCTCCCTGCAAACTGTAGATTGTCCATAGCAACCAAAAGTGTCCCTTTATGTCAAAAATGGTTTTAGAGCAGCTAGAAAACAGCGATAATAAATTATAATCACTTGCAGAATTGTGCGATAGCGATTTGTGGGGAAATTTGTCATAAAAAAATAAAATAAAATAATGACAGCAACAATTCTGCAACTGAGCAAATTTCTGTGATTTTGATTTGATTACATTATTGAATAATTTTTATTATAATTATATTATTATTTGTTATAATTATTTATAATTATTTATTATATTATAATTTATAATTTTGTTTTTAAAAAAATGTCATACCCGGGATGCCTATTTGGTCAGATTTAAGTGAGTTATTTCTAAAAATTACAGACCTACAATATAAAACGCCAAATTTCCTTGCAAATAATGGTACCGCTTTCAGCATGTTTTTTCTGAAAGAATCATCCTGCCAGGGAGGTTAATGGCATCCCAGTCTTAGTCCGTAGGGTTCAATATTGAGTTGGCCCACCCTTTGCAGATATAACAGCTTCATCTCTTCTGGGAAGGCGGTCCACAAGGCTTAGGAGTGTTTATGGAAATGTTTGATTATTCTTCCAGAAGAGCATTTGTGAGATCAGGCACTGATGTTGGATGAGAAGGCCTGGCTCGCAGTCTCCGCTCTAATTAGTCCCAAAGGACTCTGTGCAGGCCAGTCAAGTTCCTCCACCCCAAACTCGCTCATCCATGTCTTTATGGACACTGCTTTATGCACTGGTCCAAATCATTTGGTGGGGGGGGGGGGTAACGAGCAATCGCGGGTGCCCGGCGGCGATCGTGCCCGTATGGCACGGGAGTCGGGGGCCTGCGCGAGAGCCAATTTATAGCTACAGGCTCTCGCACAGGGGAGCCGACCTGCCGCCGTAAAATGACGGCGGCTGGTCGGCAAGTAGTTAAGGCATCAGCATACCAAGATATTTGTGGGAACAGTTTGGGGATGGCCCCTTCCTGTTCCAGCATGACTGCGCACCAGTGCACAAAGCAAGGTCCATAAAGACATGGATGACAAGTTTGCGGTGGAGGAACCTGACTTTCCTGGCCTCAACCCAATAGAACACCTTTAAGATGAATTATGCCCTGTACACACGGTCGGTTCATCTGATGAAAACGGACAGATGGATTTTTTCATCAGATATCCGATGAAGCTGATTTTCATCAGTCTTGCCTACACACCATCGGTTAAAAATCCGATCGTGTCCAACGCGGTGACGTAAAACACTACGACGTGCTGAGAAAAATAAAGTTCAATGCTTCTGAGCATGCGTCGACTTGATTCTGAGCATGCATGTATTTTTGACCGATGGATTTCCCCACAGACGATCATTTTGTTCTATCGTTTTTTTAACCATACGAAAATTTTAAAACAGGTTCTATTTTTTTTGTTCACCGATGGGAAAAAACTGATGGGGCCCACACACGATCGATTCGTTCGATGGACCATTTTCAGTCCGTTTTTATCAGACGAACCGATCGTGTGTACAGGGCATTAGAGCGAAGCCAGGTCTTCTCTCCAACATCAGTGCCTGACCTCACAAATGCTCTTCTGGAAGAACGGTCAAACATTCCCATAGACACTCCTAAACCTTGTGGACAGACTTCCCAGAAGCTGTCAATATTGAACCCTAAGGACTAAGACTGGGATGCCATTAAAGTTCATGGCCCAGATCCACAAAGAAATTACGCCGGCGTATCTATTGATACGCCACGTAATTTCTACGATCCCCCGTCGTATCTTTGTTTTATATCCACAAAACAAGATACGACTGAATGTGGGCTCGATCCGACTGGGTATGTCTTAGTACGCCGTCGGATCTTAGGTGCATATTTACGCTGGCCGCTAGGTGGCGCTTCCGTTGATTTCCACGTAGAATACGCAAATGAGCTAGATACGGCGATCCACAAACGTACGTCCGCCCGGCGCATTTTTTTACGTCGTTTCCGTAAGGCTTTTTTCGGTGTAACGTTACCCCTGGGTCTATGAGGCGTACGCAATGTTAGGTATGGATGTCGGGACAGTGTCGAGTTTTCCGTTGTTTGCGTAAAACGTTCGCGAATAGGGCTTCGCGTAAATTACGTTCACGTTGAAAGCATTGGCTATTTGCGAAGTGATCTCGAGCGTGCGCACTGGGATACCCTCACGGACGGCGCATGCGGCGTTAAAAAAAAAAACATAATTTACGTGGGGTCAAGATGCATTAACATAAAACATGCCCACAACTTAGTCATTTGAATTGCACGCCCTTACGCCGACACATTTACACTACGCCGCAACTTACGGCGCAAATTCTTTGTGGATACGGAAAATACGCTGTAAGTTACAGCGGCGTAGTGTATCTGAGATACGCTATGCCGGCCATATATATGCGCCGAGGTACGTGGATCTGGCCCCATGTGTGTGTAAAGGCAGGTGTCCCAATACTTTTGGCAATATTGTGTACATATACTTTGGTCTTGAGAAAGATAAACTGAGCTTCATCAAAACATTGACAATAAAAAACGCTGCAGTTGTAATCTATCTTCTCTGCAAGACCTGTGATTGCCTCTATACCAGTCTTGGATTTATACTTTGCATTGAAATCAACTTGTTGTGAACTCTACAAAGGTTGTCTTTTGGTAACTGGATGTCCAGTCATTGACAGTCACAGCATTTAGACCCAAAACTTCTTTGTCCTGCTTGGTATTCCAAAACCACCATTTCTCAAACTGGCTGCGCCCAGGGATGGTGCAAGGATTTTTGGCACCCTAGGCAAAACCAAATTTTGCAGCCCCCCCTTGGCTCCACCCCCTTTCCCCTGCCCATATAAATCCCACCTTTTTAATGAAGCGCCTATCAAATGCAGCCTCACCAGTGCCAATCAAATGCAGCCTCACCAGCGCCAATCAAATGCAGCCTCACCAGCGCCAATCAAATGCAGCATCACCAGCGCCAATCAAATGCAGCATCGCCAGCGCCAATCAAATGCAGCATCGCCAGCGCCAATCAAATGCAGCCTCACCAGCGCCCATCAAATGCAGCATCACCAGCGCCAATCAAATGCATCATCACAAGCGCCAATCAAATGCAGCATCACAAGCGCCAATCAAATGCAGCCTCACCAGCACCAATCAAATGCAGCCTCACCAGCGCCCATCAAATGCAGCCTCACCAGCGCCCATCAAATGCAGCCTCACCAGCACCCATCAAATGCAGCCTCATCAGCGGCCATCAAATGCAGCCTCACCAGCGCCCATCAAATGCAGCCTCACCAGCGCCCATCAAATGCAGCTTCACCAGCACCCATCAAATGGAGCCTCACCAGCGCCCATCAAATGTAGCCTGATTAGCGCCCATCAAATGCAGCTTCACCAGCGCCAATCAAATGCAGCCTCACCAGCGCCAATCAAATGCAGCCTCACCAGAGCCCATCAAATGCAGCCTCACCAGAGCCCATCAAATGCAGCCTCATCAGCGACCATCAAATGTAGGTTCACCAGCGCCCATCAAATGCAGCCTATCAGTGCCCATCAATGAAGGTTTGCTTGCCTCAATCGGGAGTCGGGACACAGACACAGTCCTCCGCCGCCACTGCACTTCTATCACAATGAGCTAACGGAGCGGCGGCTGCCTGCTAAAGCTGAGACTTCGTTGCTTGCTGCAGAGAGAAGAGAGTAGGAACACCAATGGCTGGGCGCCCTATGCAGCGATGCGCCCTAGGCGGCTGCCTAGTTTGCCTAGTGGTAGCACCGCCCCTGGCTGCGCCAATCCTTTTCTAATGTTGTTATATAACTAAAGATATGAGCAACGAAGCGTCATCCTAGAGCGGGAAGCTGAGGAACATGTGAAAAACAACAATGTGACATTGACTGTCTCTCTTATATTCACAAGCTTTCAACATATACACAAGTAAAGTACGGCACGTGCATAAAAATGTATGGTAATAGAAACACTGCAAGTGTAAAATAGTGTTAATCTGACAGGTCACACATCCAGTGTTAATGTCAGCTCCGTTTAATTGCCATTAGATAGCATGATTGGAGCAATCATTAGAACTATTTATCTAAATAAGTGTAGTAAAGTCACCGCTGAGGGGTAATACATGGATTAAAGTGTTTATATCATTAAAAGGGATTTAATTGCTGCGTAAGGAGATATTTACAGCTTTGTGTGCCTAGTTCCGTATCTTTTCCATCTTGAAGAACTGGAAGAATAATGCTGGGCATACACTCCACGAACTTTCGAAAAACGAACGTTCGGTCGTGAGCGCAAACGATATTGCCATCATGTAATGACCGATAAATCGTTCAGTGGACATAAATGTAAAAAATAATAGTTTTTTTTTTACATATACCGTGTTTCCCCGAAAATAAGCCCGGGTCTTATATTAATTTTGGCAGCCAAAAACATGGTAGGGCTTATTTTCGGGGTAGGGCTTACTATTGTGTGGACTTCTCTACCCCTCTCCCTCTCTGCCTGACAGGAATCCCGTGTGAAGTAAAGTAAAATGTATTGTGTCAGGTACCTTATTATAGCGCTGCTCCTGGCTTCCATAGCCTGCCTGAGCTCTCTTCCACGAGCCAAACTTTGCAGAGGGAGGGGGGCGGACATCCCCCACTGACAGGAGAAGGACATCTGAGTGCCGCTCTGGGCTTTCTATAGCCAGTTTGAGCTCTTTGCCGAGCATTGCAGGGGGAGGGTGGCGGACATCCCCCACTGACAGGCAGGAGGGGAGAGTGCCGTTCTGGGCTTCCATAGCCCGCCTGTACAATCTTCCGCAAGTCGAGCATTGCAGAGGGAGGGGGGGTCAAGATCTCCCGCTGACAAGCAGGAGAAGAGGAGACAACCACGTCAAACTAGGTCTTATTTTCGGGGTAGGGCTTATATTGCAGCCCTCCCTGAAAATCCTGCTAGGTCTTATTATGGGGGTAGGTCTTATTTTCGGGGAAACACGGTACCTAGTGCAGAAAGTTCGGACGGGAAACACATTAACCTTCCGATTTATCGTTCGTTCGGCAGAAAATTTCCAAATGTGTCCTTCGTTTTTTCGGCTTAAAAACGTCCCAACGATTATCGATTTTGTGCCCATTAACTGTTCGAAAAAATAACGAACTGTCTGAACGACCGAATTTCGGCCGAATTTTCGTATAGTGTATGGTCAGCATTAGTATGCCGCTTTGGCAGATAAAAGTTGACTTTTATGACTTTTGCCGGGTTTGCAGCTTTTATCAGAGGGCTCCTGATGTTCTGTTGCAGCATAGATGTGTAAGAAACTAAATCCCATTACAGGTTCCTCTAGTCAATCCCGGAGTACAAAACTGCAGACTGCAAAATTATAAAAGGATCGGTGTTGCTGTTGAAAATCATGTTGGATCACCAACTTATTAATATTCTCCACTGCAGTAAGAAAGATCAAGAGAGGATGTAAAACGGGTCAGGGAGGTCATTTATGATGCTCTTTGTGAGCGGGCAAACTGGAATATTACTCATAGAGCATCCATAATAGAAACTGAGGCTGTCAAAGACCCTTCTCTGCCCTCGACAACCTGTAATTTTAACATGCACATGTTCTTTTAAGTGACTGCCCCAAGGACCCCAGTTCAA